>NW_022900951.1:44813128-44878151 GCF_012274545.1 Fukomys damarensis | reverse complement strand
TCCACAGAGTTATAAGAACAGGCCTTTGGGATTCTACAGTCACCAAATGTGTTATCTGACCTTTGGATAAGGGATCACTCTATGAGGTACTAATATTAATTTTCAACACTACCACCCCTGAGATAGTTTGTTTCCTGAGTATGTTAGGGTGCTTCTTATGCTTGTTCTGTGACCTATCTGCCTAAATTTTGCTGCCACAAGAGGTCCTACATGGTTTTCTGCCACTTTTGTGTAGAAATAGAGAAAAGTATATATTCATATTTGTCTACAAGTAAAATATCTCAGGGAAGATACATAAATTATCTGAAAACAGTAGTTACTTTCCTGCCTGTAAGAAGGCAAATGGGGGAACCAAGAGTTTAAGGAAACAATTCACTTTTTATTTTATCCAATTTTTTGAATTCTGTACCATGATATGGTATTTTTGTTCAAATAATTAAATTATAAGATGAAAAGCAAAATTAGATAATTTTCTAATATCTGAATTTTTTGAGGGCTGGCTCTGAACTCTGTTCCCACCCCCTAAGCCCCAGGCTTAAATCAGGCATAAGAAGACACATGACCATGCTGCAGTGTTTCCACCATCTCCATAAGCTCTTCTAACTTCTTTGCTTTGGACTTCCCTGTGGAGGCAAAAATCAGAATTACTATATAGGATCTTTTGAAAGAAATAGAATAGCAATGGAGAGGTCTGATCCATCTGAAAATAGAGGGGAGGGACTCCCCAAGTGGACTTAGCCCTTTTAAAAACAAGCCCAGGTTTCCTGATATTTCACAATCAAATACTTTGGGAAGCATCTCTAAAACCTAAATGTATGTTCTTAGAAATTAACAACTCTATTATAAAGATTAAGAAGTTTCTTTAAGTATCATCCCAAACCTAGACCATGTACAAATGTTCATAACTGTGCCCTAAATATCTTTTCATAATTGATAGTTGCAACCATTTCTCAGTGTAGAGCTAGTAAAAAATGTGACTCCCAACTGTGTATTTTCTCTCCACTGAATTTCTAGTACCAGGCACAAGGTATGGCTTGGTGTATTCAGTTGTGGTCTATAGGGTTGTCATTATAATGAGTAACAAAAAAGATGTAATCCATCATTTTTTAATTATAGTGGTTGAAAAGAAGTGTAGACAAATTGATGAAAACAAGAAGGAAATTAGTTAATGATTGCTGAAACTAATAGGCACAAAGGTTTCATTATATATCATTCTCTATACTTCTCTTTGTAATATTTTAATAAAAATTATAATGTATATCCTTAAAGAGTGGATTAGAGTTATGGGAGACAGTTACAGGGGAAAGTTTTCAATGTTTTAATGTTTTTTGGATAGTAATTTTCTGAAATTTTCTAAAACAAAAGGCATTAGCCTTTAGTTCTATAAGGAAAATATTATAAACTAAAAATAAAGGGAAGATATTTACAATATAAGTAATCTGTGATTAAGAGGTACTTAAAAGACTCTACGGAACATGTGAATGCTACTTTGAAAATTCCCACTTCTAAAACCATTTGGGAAGGTAAAAGAAGAACCTATATATGGGCTAGATTAGGATGATGTTACTGAGGAATTATTGTTAATTTTTCAGGGATGGTAAGAATATTATTTTTATTGAGAAATATATTCTTTTAAGGACATTATTTAAAACATTAAAAACTTTAAAAGATGTCTATAATTATATACATTACTTTTAAAGAATTAAAAATAAATGTAGCAGATATGTTAAAATTAAGAAGATAAAATCTAAATGATGGGAGTTATTAGAAAATTATTGTTATGTCACATGGTTTATTAGTCTTTCTTAATTAACATATATAAAGACACAACAACTAGATACCACAATCGAAACTCCACCAATAGCATGCATAACAAAACATGATTACAAATTATTTTCATGGACCTTAAAATACAAGTAGATGGAGACAAAATGACCAACAGCCACAGGAACACACAGGCATCTGTGTGAGAGTAAAAGGAGGAAGCAATGGCATAGCATCAGATAGACCAAGGACAGGAGAACAAATAGCCAGCAGATATTCACTGGAAAATACAGCAAGGCAATTTTAGAATAGCGTCTGACACTAGCTGTGGTTTTTGCCCTCTCTAGTACTGGGTGGGCGTAAGGGCCCAAAGTAAAAACTGCTAGAACAGTTCAAACCCTTAACTTGTGGCGTGCTTTGTTAGCCAAAGAATAAAGCTTGACTGCAGTATTTTCCAATTTCTGTGGTGTAAATAATCCCACCATAGCTAATTTGAAGTTATTAGCATGATTATATTGAAAAAATATTTGAAAAAAAGTAAAACAGCACAATAGTATACAAATTCCTACCACACAAATATAATAGGCGTGAATACAGTGGCACCCTAATTTACAAACTTAATTCTTTCCATGACTGTGGTCATAGCAAGAACTGAGGTACCACTGTAAATTTAAGATTATCATCATAAGATGCAATAAAATACAAACCTAAACCTTCACATTTTTTGGTAGCATAGCTTCAAAATGCACAGAAAATATATGAGAAAAGGAAAAAATGGAAACAAAGTCTTTGTAAATAAGGAAAGATGGAGGGGGCGAAGGGAGGGCAGGGGTATGGGGAAATAATGAGAACCAAGATACATCATGTAAAGGTACAAGATCCCAAAGATTAATGTAACTGTACTTTATACCTAAAATGAACCAAGAAACTTAATGGGTAAAAACAATGATAAAGCTATAAAGGGCAATAGAAAAATCCAATTTATGGAGATTTCAGAAACTATCTCTCAATAAAACAAATAGGAAATCAAGTAGAAAAAATTGGCGAGCATATAGAAGACCTGAACACTGTTAATCAACATGAGCTAACAAATTTACAGAACATTTTACTCCAACAGAATACACATTCTTTTCAAATATAGAACTTCAACCAATATAGACCATATCTGGTGGTCTCCCCAAAAAAGGTCAAATAAACTTAAAATTATTTGAAGATTATACAGTATATTCTCAGGTCACAAGGGAATAACGTGGAAATTTCTAACAGAAAAATCAGGAAATACTCAAATGTTTGATAAGTAAACTACACAGTTCTACACAATGGATCAAATAAAGAAATCAAGAGAGATTGAAAAGTGTTTTGAATTTAATTAAAATGAAAATGAAAGCTATCAATGTATGTGTGATGCATCTGGGACAGTGCTTAAAAGGGGATTATAGCTCTAAATATTATAAATATATGAGCTAAATGGAAACAAAGCTTTCGTAAATAGGGAGGGTTGGAGGGGTTGAAGGAAAGGCAGGGTAATGGGGAAAAATAAGAACCAAGGTATATCATGTAAAGGTACAAGATCCCAATGATGAATGTAACTGTATTACATGCCTAAAATATACCAATAAAAGAATTTAAGAGAAAAAGGAGGAACTAAAAAAGATATTGCCATTTCACTTTGAGAAATAGAAGAGAAAGAACAAATTAAACTCAAATCTGTATGCAAGCAGAAGGAAAGAATAAAAGAAAACAAACAAAAAATAGTTAAGACTAAAAGCTGGATTTTTGAAATCAAAGATAATCCAGTAACCAGAGTAAAAAGAGAAAAAGAGGGAAGATGCCAATTACCATTATCAGGAGTAAAGAGAGGACATGACTATAAATCGTACAGGCATTAAAGAAATATATGTCATAATTTCATTGCAATAAATCTGGTAATTTAGAAGAAATACACAAATGACTTGAAAGAAACTAATAAAGCTTACTCAAGAAGAAATAGGTAACTTGTATGAGTCTTATATCAGATCACGTCTGAATTGCGCTAAACATTTACAAATGAAATAATATCAGTTCTATCAAAAATTTCCAGAAAACTGAAGGAATGTGAAAACATCCAAACTCATCCAATGAGGAAAGTCCTATCTGAAAGCAAAGATACACAAAAAATAATACAAGGAAAGAAAACTACAGAGTAATTTGTCTTAGGACCATAAATGTAAAGCTTTAACAAAAAATATGGCAAATTGAATTGAAAATAAAAATATATCATGACCAAGTGTGATTGATATTAATAACACAAGGCTGGTACAATATTTTAAAATAAAATTTTATAATGCATCATACTAACAAATTTTATTTTATTTTATTTCTTTTGGTACCGGGGATCAAACTTGGGTCCTTGTGCTTGCAAGGCAGGCAGCGGAACCATTGAACTAAATCCTTGGCCTTATGCTAACAAATTTTAAAAGAAAAAATTGTAAACACATAGAAAGAATTTGACAAAACCCAGCTTACATTCTTAATAAAAACCTTTCTCCTAATATAGCAATAAGACAAAGATACCTATTATCACCAATTCTAATATGCCAGAGATTCTAACCAGTGCAATAAAGCCATAAAAAGTAAAAGAAGGTAGATGACATCATTGTTCACATAGAAACTACAAAATAAAAGGCAACAAAAATAGATAAGTGACTATAGTGAGATTGCAGGATACCAGGTCAATAATTAAAATTCGACTGCATTTTAATATATAAGCTAGGAACAATCCAGAATTGAAAAAAATTTTTAATTTCATTTCACTGAAAACACAGAATACTTGGAAAATCAGAAAAAGTGTATAAGAACTGTATTTTGGAAAAATTAAAATATTAATGAGAGAAATTAAAGGAAACAAATACAAGTGTGTACAGTATTCACAAGTTAGAAGACACAACAGTTAAGAAGCCAAAACTCTATAAATTTAATTACAGATTCAGTACAATCAGTATTCAGCAGGCAGAATTCTAAACATTGACGTTAGTTTTAAAATTCTTACGGAAATGAGAAGGATCTAAAATGGCCAATACATTTCAAAAAATAATAAATTTGAAGCATTTTTGATACTCTAGTTCAAGATTTATTATAGAGCTAAAGCATCAAAACAGTGGATAATAGAAAAATGGATAATAGAAAAATGGAACACAAGAGATTCAGGAATAGACCCATGCACATATATGGACAGCTTCTTTCAGCAAATGGGAAAAACAATTCACTGAAGAAAAAATTTTTCAGTGGATGTGCTGAAACATCTGTGTATCTATAGGCCAAAAATTTTAAAATGTAGACTACTAATCACAATAAAAAAGTAATTAAATATAAATCATAAAATCTGGGCATGGTGGCACATGCCTGTAATCCCAGTAATTGGGAGGCTGAGGTAGGAGGATTGCTATGAGTTTGAGGCCAGCCTGAGCCACATAGTGAGTAAAAGGCCAGCCTGAACTACATAGTGAGATCTTGCCTTAAAAAAATCATAGGCTTAAAAATAAAACATAAATGCTCATCAACTGGAGACTGGATAAAGATGTGATTTTCCTATAAAATGGAGTACTACTCAGCCACAAAAAATGAGAAACTAAAGACATTTATAGGTAATTGGATGCACAATAAGGCCATCTTAAGTGAAATAAACAGGACACATGAGTAAATACTGAATAGTTTCTCTGGTGTGAAAAACAAAGTGTAAATAATGTTCAAATGGTATAATTGAGAGTGTGAGATAGGAAGAAAATGGCTAAAGAGGAAGTGGGAAGGGAAGGGGAAAGAAAATAAGGGAAAAATGTGAAAAAAAGAAAAAATGTCTTTGTAAATAAGGAAGGGTGAAGGGGATGAAGGGAGGGCAGGGATATGGGGAAAAAGCAAGAACCAAGACACATCTTGTAAAGGTACAAGATCCCAATGATAAATGCAACTGTATTGTTTGCTTTAAATGTACCGATAAACTTAATGGAGAAAAATAAAACATAAAACTAAACTTCTAGCTGGGTGTGGTAGCACAGATTTATAATCCTAGCAGTCTGGGACCCTGAGGCAGAACTATAAGTTTGAGCCCAGCCTGGTCAATTTGAAAACAGAACCTGTCTCAAAACAACAACAACAACAACAACAACAACAACAACAACAACAACAACAAAACCCAAACAAAAAGGTTGGGGTGTAGCTAAATCCCCAAGCTGTTTTTTTTTTTTTTTTTTGAGACAGAGGGTGATCAATGGTTGGGGACGGCAGTAAGGCAGGACGGAGGATTACGAAGATGAACATTTTGGGTAATACTCTCAAACTCATGGAGTTCAAATACGTGGAATGACACTTCATAAAGCAGTTTAACCTAGCGTGGTTTTGATGAACTATTCTTAATAAAAATCACAATAAAAAGCTTAAGGTCATTGCTTTAAAATTCATTTATAGTATTACTGCAGTATTTTATCCAGAAAAAGCTTCCCGCTCTAACTTGGTCCACCAAGCCCAACCTGCCTGACCGGTATGAGGTCTGGACTATTTCAACTTGCCCCCCCACCCCACCCGTTTGGTGCCAGAAGGACTCTCTCCAGGGCCGCCCGACCTTCTTACCTTCAATCTTCTCAGTCAAATCTATGGTTCCTGGAAGTTCCACTTTGGAGATCTCAGACATTCCGGCCATTACACAAAAATATCTCCAAGGGTTCTGTGGCACTTTTTCTTCGTCTAGGCGCGCGATTGTAGCAAACTTGCGCAAGACTAGCGCTCTGCAATTTGAGCCTGCGCAGAGCATTTCCTGACCAATGATAATACCAAAAGCCGGAGAGGAATCAGAATGAGTCCCTGATTTGGGCATATACAGGAAGCGAGATGAGGGGAGCCTTCTCCTTAAAAAAAAAAAAAAAATCCGGCATGCTGTAGACAGTGATTTCTTTCATGTTTGGGTCCCACAGTATCCCCAAATTAATACTCTGTCCTGAATTGAACTCCGTACTCAAGCAGACCTCCATACAGCTGGCAATGCCAACCTATTGCCTCCGAAACCTTAACAAACTATGGATAATTCAAGATGCAAATCCTCTCTTGAGGCAGATACCTAATGCAGTGTCTGAGTGTGTGATGTCCAAGAGGAAAGCGTGCAGGCTTTGCCAGAGACTACAATAGCACCCGATGCAGGTTGGGGTGAGGTGGGGTGTTGGAGGGAATTAGGGGGTAAGGGCTTACCAGAGATAGATGCGATTTCTTCATGGAGCATTTAGAACCTTAGTTGAAGTGCAGTCCTGCTGACCTCCTTCCCACAACATGTGCAGATCCTCAGAAATTGCTCTCCTGAATGCAAAGGGTCCACCCACAGGCTCCTCCAGCAGCCGGGTTGTGAGATAATGGGTCAAAGCTGAATTTGATCCTTCCACAGCTTGCTTTCTGAAGTTCCAGCTCTGAGTTACGTACATTCGTAAATCTTTTTTGTTTGTTTGTTTTGCTTTTGGTACCGGGGATTGAACTCGGGGATCTTGCACTTGTGAGGCAGGCGGCGGAACGACTGAGCTAAATCCTCGGCCCACATCCGTAAATCTTTATGGTCATTTTCTTATGCAAGAGCCAAGTGGGGAGGTATCTTTACCGGCTCAGTTTTTTTTTTTTAGGTTGGTGTTTATTATGCAAGCCCTCTTCTAAGAGATTTACCTAACCTAGTTGTCTTCATCTGCGATATGTGTATGATACTGAATAAATAAACATCATTAAGATATAACACATAAAAAGAAGTATCCAAAGCTGGGCGTAGTGGTGTATGCCTATGATCAGCACTTGGGAGGCTGAGCCAGGGGTGTCGCTATGAGCTCGCAACCAGCCCAGGGTACAGAGTGAGTTCAAGGCCAGCTCGAACTACACAGCAAGAACCTGTCTCAAAAGCCAAAACAAGCCGAAAAATATCAGGATAACCCCAGTCTTAAAAGAAGTTGATTTCTGTTTGCTCTCATTTAAGATATATGTTTATCTTTATCACAACAAAATGCATGTGTATTTAGAATGTTTATTGTATTTTTCTGTCATTGCTAACACTGCACAAAGAGTTAGATCTCTAGGGAAATTTTCCTTAAAGGTCCCCCCCCACCCCATAGTCTGTTCTGCTCTCCATTTTGGAGATAGTACCATGCATGCATTTTTCCCTGAAGTCTTCTCTCTATGCCCCTTACTATTTTATGATCTCATTTATCCCCCCTTCCATTTTTTGTTTTTAGGTGAACGCTTAAGCATTTCTAATGAAATTTAATGAATCAAAAGATTATCTGCTCTCCCTGATTTCATTTTATTTTTAATATTTGTAATACTGTTTGCATTTGAAATCAGTATTACCTGCCATTTTTAAGGGAAATGAGGCAATGACAAACAAAATCCAACAGAATTTTCCTGCTATTTTGTTATTGGATGCAATAGGGAGCAGTAGTGTTTTCTAGGTTCTTATTTGTCCTGAACAACGAAGTGGTCAGGATAATTGGTGAATGTGAAGGATTACCATTTACTGTATGGCAGAAATAAGAAAAAGAAAAAACAAAGGAGAAGCACAAAAGTGCTCAAGGAGAAAAGGGTGCGTTGAAGGAAAAAGAGAAGATGCGTCCTGGAAGCAGATTAAACCACTGCAAAAACAAGAGGGCGGTGGCCCCAAAGTCAGTTGCTGATGTCCTCGTATGTATTCTCTTACGTACGCTTAGGTATGTTGATCCCAGTTGATCTCATGCTAGAAGTTTGATATCAGGTGCCAGGTTTGGCATGTTCCTGTAGCAGAGAATTGGTACCAGGTGCGGGGCTTGGCTTGATCCCGTGTCAGGCTAGGGTGCTGCTGTTCTGTGCTTGTAGTTAATAAGTCTCTTCAATTAATAAGTCATGCCCGACTGCTTCAGCCACATTACCATACCCTAGCCTCCTATTACAATTTCAAGGTAGCATTTTCTTTTTTCTTTTCTTCACTGTTTTTTCTCTTTTTATTGAGTTTAGTGGTACATTTTAGGTATACAGTATAGTTACATTCATCATTGGGATCTTGTACCTTTACATGATAAGTCTTGGTTCTCATTTTTTCCCCTTGTTCCTGCCCTCCCTTCACCCCTCCTCCCCTCCCCATTTACAAACACTTCATTTCCACTTTTTCATTTTCTCATATTTTTTCTTTTCCCTTATTCCCTTTCCCCTACCCTTCCCACTTTCCCTATACCTTTCACCCTTTTCTTCCTATTTCACATTATTAATTATACCATTAGGATTTCGTGTACTATTATAGTTTTTCACACCAGAGAAACTATTCAGTATTTACACATGTGTGACTTATTAACACTTCATTTCCACTTTTTCATTTTCTCATATTTTTTCTTTTCCCTTATTCCCTTTCCCCTACCCTTCCCACTTTCCCTATACCTTTCACCCTTTTCTTCCTATTTCACATTATTAATTATACCATTAGGATTTCGTGTACTATTATAGTTTTTCACACCAGAGAAACTATTCAGTATTTACACATGTGTGACTTATTTATTTCACTTAAGAGTATATCTCCTCAAATGGTATGATTCTTTTAATTCTTTTGGAAAGATACCCAGCAGAGGGATGGCTGGGTCAAATGGAACCTCTAGTCCCAGCTCTTTGAGGTATCTCCATATTGATTTCCATAGAGGTTGCACCAGTCTGCACTCCCACCAACAATGGAGAAGGGCTCCTTTCTCCCCACAACCCTGCCAACATTTGTAAAGATATCCCCCGCTCCTGGGTAGAAAGAATCAACATAGTGAAAATGGCCATACTACCAAAACTGCTATACAGATTCAATGCAATGCCAATTGAAATTCCAACACTATACATCACAGAACTAGAATGAAGAATCCAAAAATTCATTTGGAACCAGAAGAGACATAGAATAGCAAAAGCCATCTTAGGCAGCAGAGACATGGCAGCGGGTATGACAATTCCCATTCTGAAACTATACTACAAAGCCACTGTGATAAAAAACAGCATGGTACTGGCAAAGAAACAGACCTGAGGATCAGTGGAACAGACTGGAAGACACAAAAACAACTCTAGATGTACTCAGCTGCCTCATCTTTGACAAAGGAGCTGACCATCCCCACTGGAGGCAAGATAGCCTCTTTAATAAATGTTTTTGGAAAAACTGGATCTCAACCTGCCAAAGATTAAAACTGGACCCTTATCTTTAACCATGCACTAAATTAAAATCCATGTGGATTAAAGATCTAAATATTAAAACAGAAACAGTAAACTATCTGGAAGGTAAGTTAGGCAGAACTCTGGAAGACATTGGCATAGGAAAAGACTTTATGAACAAATCCTCAGTACCACAGGAACTAGCAGAAAGAATCAACAACTGGGATCTCATCTTATTAAAAAGCTTCTGCACTGCAAAAGAAAACATCAACAGAACTAAGAGACAACCTACAATGTGGGAAAAATTTTTTTACCAGCTTCTCCTCATACGAAGGACTATTATCTAGAATATATAAATAACTCAAAACAATCAGCCCCCCCAAATATAATGACCCAATTCAAAAATGGGCATCTGAAATGAACAGACATTTCTCAGACAAAGAAGTAAAAGCAGCAATTAAATATATATGAAAAAATGTTCCACATCACTGGTCATTCGAGAGATGCAGATGAAAACAACACTGAGATTCCACCTCACCCCACAAGAATGGCTGTTATCCAGAAATCAATCAATGGCATTTTATTGATTAAGCATTTGTTTCACTAGTATAAACCTTTGGCTATTTTCAAGTATTTTGAAATTTTGTTCTGATAATTTCTGCTTATTTTTCAACATTTTTGTGGAGGAACAGGAGCTTGAAATTGTCTATTTCACCATTTTGTTTATGTTCTGTCTTCAACTGCTTAAGAAATTGTCCTCTAGAATTCTACCATTCCATTTTTTCAATAACTATCTTGCTTATACACAAAATTCCTTTACTCCCTATATCTCTCCAGTCAGGAAAGAGGAACACAGAGCCTTAAATGAATCCAAGGAATCCCTTTGTGGGACTTTTTCACCCACATAGATTAAATCAAACAGGCCAGGTAGACTGGTTATGCTCTGTATTTGTTATCACCAACTGCAAGGAGATTTTCCACCGAGTTGCACAATCATACAATATGGGTCACATGTCAGCAAACCTTTCCAGTCTGAAGGACCTCTTCTGAGCCTGTTTCCTTCTCCTTAAACTTTTGACCATGGTGTTTTGCTCATACTATTTATCCTTTTGTTTTATTTTGTTTTTGGTACTGGGGATTGAACTTAAGACCTTGTACTTGTGAGGCAACATGGTGTCACTGAGCTAAATCCCTAGCCCTCTTACTTTTTATTCATCTCCTATTTCAAAGAGGCTGTCATATGAAAAATCACTCAAAACACTGGGTTCCAGTTTCTTTTGAGATTCTGGAGATTGAGCCCAGGGTTTTTGCATAGAGCTACATCCCCAGCCATTTTACATTTTTTAATTTTTTTGAGACAGGGTGTCACTAAATTGCTGTTGCCCAGGCTGGGATTGAACTTTTGATCCTCCTGCCTCAGCACCCCAGAATGCTGGGATTACAGGAAGGGACTTAGAAATTCAATTTGTCTGAAACACGTCCTTATTCTTTCTTCCTAGTAAATGAAGGCAATATTTCTACCCCGATCAAGGACCAATCTGTACAAAAAAAGCTCTAGATCCTATTTTTCTCTACCTTGTCAGTATATGTATTGGCTGTTTTATCATTGGCTGTTTTCTCTATCTCTCATCTCTGCCTACCCTCTCTAATCAGCGCTGAAGGAAGCTCGGTTCTCTCTCATCATTAAAAGAATGACAAACATGTACACTAAGAAAGGCCATCCCATTATTATCTCATCTTTTTCCTCCACTTTTTCAAAAATGTGAAGTAGGTTTATTTTTCATACTTTTAATTTTTATTTATATTTTATATTCTGAAATTAATATGTAAGAGAATAAAATGTTAGATTTAAAATTTTAAAAACTTTAAAAAAAGACTAAATGGAATCCCTGCTGTACCATCCCCCCCTTTTTTTTGTACTGGGGATAGAACTCAGGACCTTGTACTTGCAAGGCAGGCGGTGGAACCACTGAGCTAAATCCCTGGCCATGCACCATCTATTATTCAGGCCACCTCTCATGCCTCCAAGAAAAGGTAACCACTGTTTTCAGTTTATGTAGAGCATGTACATATATTCCTAAGTCTAATTAGAAATCACAGTCTTGGTCTAAAGATTATTTTTCTTTTAACAATAATAATATCCTGAGGAGTCCATATGTGGTGGCCAAACGAATGCTCCTCCTAGAACTCTGACTACAGTAAGGGTAGTTGGGCAAAGGGCTCTTAGCTGCTGTGCTTGCACATGCATTCCTGTGTAATACCAAAAGCATACCTCTCATAGGCTTCTCCTAGCTAACTTATTCTTGAGAAAGATTCATTCTTGAGAGGCACAGGACATCTCTGAGAGCCAACTTCTGATTGAGAATTCTCTGAGGGCTCTATCTAGTCTTTCATCGATTAAGGGGAGTCCAATATACTTTCACTCCACCTCTCTCTATCCTTCTCTCAGGCTCAGACTTGCTTCATGGTCTGATGTCTCATTCAGCTTTATTTGCCCTCTATATTTTTTATTCACACAAGCACTTTAAAAATCCTTACACAGTTCATCCAGACTTGTAACTGGAGGACCTACACAGCCTGCTAAAGGTATGGCAGTGTGAAGATCGGTCTGAAGAATCAGGTGGAAGGATAGAACTTGGAACTGTCCCATCCAGTTTCCTGCAGGGAAAGAGGATGGTATCTTGATTTATGGGTGAGGCACTTAACAGAAGATAGTGGCTTAAACCATAGTTGATGCTATACATTTACATTCTGATGACCTGGCACATTTCTTGTTAGGAAAATACTGGGGTAGATACAATGATGCACAGAATCTGGAATATATGATGAGAAAGCATCTATTAAGTTAGTGGCATTGACTGGTGATTGCTAAGTAATACTGATGCCTGCATAAGAAATATGAGAGACTAGGTGCAGGAAGCAAGCAATTAATAGTAAGTGTGGACACTAGAAAGTCTCATTGTAGCATATTAAGGGATCCTTGTCTCCTGTATAGAAGAGAAGATGCTGTTGGAAGGCAGTCTGAAGATGTAATAGTGAGGATGTAGATCAGTGGCCCTGCACCTGCCCCACAAGTACAAGGTCCTGAGTTTGATCCCCAGTACCGAAAAAAAAAAAAAGATGTAATAGTGAAAGTTATAGAGCTTTACAGATGCCTGAATACTAGTCTGACACAGGACTGAGATTTTGAAAACTCTGTTAAGTAAAATAAATCAGACACAGAATGATGAATACCCCTTATTCTCTCTCATACGTGAAAGTTTTAAAAAGTTGATCTGAATGCAAAATAGTAATTACCAGAGAAAGGGTGGAAGAAGAGAGGATAGAGAAAGGTGGAATAATAAGTTCTGGTGTTCTATAGCACAGTGGGGTGACCACAGTGCCCAAGAACCTATTTATATTCTGTGAATTACTAGAAAAGAGGATTTCAAAAGCTCTAGACACAAAGTAATGATAAGGAGATGGAAACGCTAGTTGCCTTGATCAGTACACATTATACATATGTATTGAAATATCGCACTTTACCTCATAAATATGTACATTGTTATGTGTTAATCAAAATTTGAAAGATGTTTAAGGAGATGGAAATGTTACCTACCTTGATTTTATCACTACACACCATACACGTATCGAATTATCACAGCATACTCCATATTTGTATTATTATAGTTAATAAGGAAATTGCAAAAATATCCCTCTGATAGGGGTCATCCGGATAAGTGTTGCTGAAGATGTTGGTTCTGCCATGCCTTTGGATCCTCTAGACACCTAAGTGGCCCATCCTTCTCTGGTAAGGACTAGAATTTACACTTTCTGGAAGATCTTGCAGAAAGTTTATCACTGAAAGGCAACAAGTTACCACTAGGAGCTATTCTTCCTTCTTTTCTTGGATGCCAAGATGAAACTTAGGGTTAAATCTCTGCATAATGTAAATGGGAATAATTTGTGGTGATATAGGGTGAAAGGAACTGTAGATATTACAGATTACAAGGACAATCTGGCGTGTTCTGGCAGAAATCAGGGGATTATCCCTAGGAGTGCATTTTGATAGCGCTTGATTAGATGGGATTAAGCACTCCAGCAAGGGCCTAGAAAATGTGGCAAATTCACTCCTGGCCGATTCTATGAAGGCTAGGAGGGAAATGGCCAAAGTTTAGTGAAATAAAATGCCTGAGTTGCTTTAGAAAGAGAGAATGTGAAACAATAAAGTTTAAGGAGGCATGCCATTTTAGTGAGTCTTGAAGTGTGAGATCATTTGAACTGGTAAAGCAAAAGAACGATGAAGATTCCATAGGGGCAGGCTATTTGAAATATAGGTCATGTTAGTTCTTGGAGCCATTTTAGCCCAAACTTGGAAACAGTCATCTCTCTGAAGGTGAGTCTTACCTTTTTTTCTCTCTTTATTTCTTATTGTCAGTGCTCTTAGGATTCTGGCTACAGATTAGTATTTCCTGGAGCTCCAGAGCTCTCTAGAGAAGAGATACAACTATTAAAAGGTAATAATAAAAAAAAAGGGCCAGAGATTTAGCTCAGTGGTTCTGCCCACTGCCTTGCAAGTGCAAGGTCCAGAGTTTGATCCCAGGTACCAAAAAAATAAAAGCAAACCAAACCAAACTAAAACAACAACAACAACAACAACAACAACAACAACAACAACAACACACACACACACACACAAACACACACAAAGAAGAAACTTAAGGAAGTGGGATGGATACATTAAGTAAGGGTGGAAGACGCATGCACTTCTTGGGAGGGCCCAGGGGACCCCCTATTTACCAAGGCCATCAAGAATGCACAGATAAAAAGGGGACATGAATTGCTAAGAAATTTGAGGGTAGTTTTCTGTAAGCCAGGGATGACGGTGGCAGAAATGATCATAGAGCTGAGCTTATTAATCTTCATGATTTTATTGGATCACTGTAGTAAGAGTCAAGTCAGAGCACTTAATTACTATGGACAAAGAGGCCAAATTACCATAAGAATCAACAAGGTTACAAGGGTTGTTCAGGCTGCAGTCTTCAGGGAATTATAAATATGGCTAATAGATAATATTACTGGGAACAAAATAAATAGAAGCTAACAAGGATGCTGCCTAGCGTCCATATCTAAAAAAAGAAGCAAAAGATGAGTATGATTAATAAAGTTATGATTCTCTGATCCGTTCCCCATTCTGAAACCCAGTGACCAATTGCTCCTTAGGACAAAGGACCCTGCAAGCTATGGCAAGTATATACTGCAATGATTCTCACATTCATTCTCCAAAGCAATTGATGGCTATTTATGAGGGGTAGAAAAATAGATATTTTTAGAAATATTGATATAATGTTATAGTTGACTCATACTGAGAGACTTAAAATGTTAATATGGCCTGCCTGTTAAAGCAAGAGCTCATAAGAAATAGATAATAAATTTAATCCTAACCAAAGTCTAGCTTCCAGCCTGTTCTGTATGGACACAGACTCACCCAGTGGTCATCTCCTGACTAAGCTCATGGTTGAAATCCACACAGTTTGCACCTGGAATAAACCCCACATTGAGTTTCTGGTCTGTGGAATAAGTTAGCATAATGCAGATAATTAAGTGGAAAAATCTTAAGCCTCACCCTCTGCTGCTAAGATAGTAAATAAAAAACACATATTCTTCAATGACCAGTAACAACAGAAATATTGCTAGCATTAAATACCTAAAATATGCAAGGTAGTGATCTTTATCACATCTCTATTTAATTATCCAGTCTATGCCCTGCATGAACTGGATGAGTCTTGTAGAATGCATATAATTAGCGCAAACTTAGCCAGTGGTAAGTCTGTGTAGATTCTGATCACAAATTTTGTGCAAAATGTGGTGTGTTAATCTATTTTCTAGCCATGTAACAGAATAATGCAGGTTGGCTAATTGACAAAACCATAATTTTATTTCTCATAGTTCTGGAAACTGGGGAGTCAAATATAAGAATCTGGCATGAATCGGAGGGCTTTCTTGCTGTGTCATAGCATGGTGGATGGCATCACATGGTGAGGTAGCATGTGAGGAAGATAAAAGGAAGCAAGAAGGCAATAGGGGAAAAGAACTCCTTCCTTTATCAAGACCCAAATTTAGTGATAACTAACCTATTCCCAAAATAATAGCGTTAATTCTTTCATGTGAGTGGAGGCTCCCATGATTTAATCACTTCTCATACAGCCCAACCTTTAATACAATCACAATCACAATTAAATTTCAACAGGAGTTTTGGAGCAGATATTTGAACCATGGAGCTTGGTATAATTATTGAGGCCAATTAATAAGGCCTCAGGCAAATGCTATGCAGGTATTGATTGATTTGGAAAATATTTTTTTTTTTTGCATTCCATTTCAAAAAGAGGATAAAAAGGAGTTCACATGTAATGGATAATATTCTTTTACAGTTTTGCCTCGGGGCTATGTTAACTCTCTTTGCTTCTATGCTAATATAGTCTGAAGAAATGTGGGACACTTGGACATTCCGCAGAACATCACAGTGATACATTTCATTAACAACTTCATACTGATTGAATAGAATGAGCAATAGCTGACTAGTGTGCCAAAGACTGATAAAATACATGTGAGCCAGAGGATGGGAAGCAAATAATATAAAGAATCAAGGGCTAACCACTTCATAGAAGTTTCTAGGGGCCCAGGTGCAAGGGGCATGTCAGGAGACCTCCCCTAAAGTTAAAAAATATGGTATGAGTATTCTTAGTTTTCCTCACCACAAGGAAGGCAGGACAGTGATGTTTAGGCTACTGTGAGTTTTGAAGGAAACACAGACCACAGTTAGAAGTGCTACATCAGTTCTCACATCTAGGAACAAGGAAAGATGCCTAGTCTGGGTGCAGCAGGAAAAGGAAATTTATGATGACCACACAATTGTACAGTTTGCCCTGTTGCTTGGCCCATAATTCCCAACTTACCAGGGAGTTTGGATGTGTCAGTGATGGTGACAGAAGGCAGTATGGTGCTTATACAGGGTTCTAACTGGAGAATCAAAAGCAAGTCGTGCAATTTATAAACAGATAATTTTTCAACCTTTAATAATATGACCTAGAGAAGCAAGATGTGTGACTATGGGATGCAAGGTGAACATATGTTTGCATTGTTTTTGGCATGGTTTTCTCAGATGATCAAAGTCATAAACTCAAGTGGGCCAGGAAGAAGCTCATCAGAAGGCAGATATATACTGTACTTCAAGGATAGATCCCAAGCAGAAACATGGTATGAATAAGTTGAATAGCATGTAGTTCAGACTTCTGTGACACTCACCAAAGTTGCATCTGTTCAGGGGCTCTAGATAGCATCAATAGCTGTGTGGCGAATCCCAAATGACCAGATGAAGATGAAATGTTTGAAAAAGAAAAAGCTTGGTTAATGCATGGCCCAACACAGATTGTAAATGCAAGCCAGAAATGCATGGCAGCTATATTAGTTATATTTAGGAGGGCCATAAAAGAAAGCAGACAGGGAAAAATATTACCAATATTCAGAGCTTCAAGTAGTGCATCTGACTATCCACTCTGTGTGGAAAAAAAAAGCCTGAACTGAAAAATCTATACAGATACCCAGAGAATGGACAGCATCCTGGGTGCCTGGCTTTGGAAGAAAATTATTGGAAAATCAGAGGTAAGGAGGTCTCAGTTATAAGCATGTGATTTGGCACATTAGAATGTGTGAAAAGTGAAGATATTTGCATCATGTATTAACACCATCAGAAAGTATAAACCATGGAAGAGGATCTGAAAATTAAGTAAGTAAAAATGATTCAGCCAGTTGACATTAGCTGCCCTTTGCACCGGCCACTGAAAAACTAGCAATGGGCATATAAATGAAATGATCGTGGTGGCAGAGACAGAGGCTTATACAGTACCAACAATATGTTCTCCCACTTGCCAAGGCCAGTTTATCTACTGCAGCCTATGGATGTTCACCTTGTCATCAACAGGGACCAAACATGAATCTTTAGTATTACACTATTGCTTGAAGGGCCAACTGGCCGTTTGGTGATAAGTTGACACTCTGAGTCTTTTTCATCCTGGAAAGGCCAGTGGATAGTTGGTATGGATAGTTGCTTATTCCCCTACCTAGGAGCTTATGATTCACTGGCATTGGATTTCTTATGGAATAATTCTGTGCATGAGGTCCATTTTATAGGAAAGTAGACACGAGAGTGGTCATGGGATCTACTGCTTATATCACAGACCATGCAATCCAGAGATAGCCATTTTCAGAGGAGACTAGAACAAAATGTCCACAATTGAAACATCAACTCAAAGGAAATACCCTAGGAAGCTCAATTGTCTTCCTTCAAGTTTCACTAAAATCATTAAATCCTACAACTCTGTGGGGCATTTTGTCTCCCACTGAACTATAAATTATAGGTCACACACAACCTTCTATCACAATTTTGAGCTTCTTGTACTCAAGATAGCCATCAGGTAGAACAGGAGTCGTCACACTGACAGAGTAATTAACCCTGAATGGGAGGAAGGGATAGGACACACACATGCACAAACTCACATACATGATGAAATGTTATTCACTCATATAAATGAAGGAAATCCTGCCATTTGCTGCATCATGGGTGGACTTGGACAACATTTTTTTGAGTGAAATAAAATAGACAAATGAGAGTGCCACAAAACAATGAAGGAAGTGAGAAAGATATGCAAAACCCAGGTGATCAGTTTCAATCTTTCTAGTAGGCTCTTGCCATTCTAAGTGGATAAGCAAACTAAAATCCTGAAGAGAAAGGGATGTGATGATCAAGGGTTCAGATCCTTCAGGAATGAAGGCTTTCATTATGCTACTAAATAAAACACCAAGACCTGTTAAAGTGACAGCTGTTGATGAATCGACACTTCGCAGAAGAAGAAGTACAAATGGCCAGTAAGTACATGAAAAAAATGTTCAACATCACTAACCACTGGAGAATTGCAAATTAAAACTACATTGAGATTCCATTTCATGACAGAAAGAATGGCTGTCATCATGAAATCAATCAATAACAAATGCTGGTAAAGCTGTATGGGAAAAGAAACCCTTCTCCATTGTTGGTGGGAGTGTAAGTTGGTACAACCCCACTATAGAAAGTATAATGGAGAGTCCTCAAAAACTAAAACTAGAGATTCCCTTTGACCCAGACATTCCACTTCTAGAAAGTAGAAGAACTTGTTCAAATGTGAAGGAAACATGAGGGGAGGGGGAAGCAAGGAAGGGAAAAGGGATTTAAAGGAAAAAAGAATGAAGGGAAAAATGAAAATTGAGCCTTTGTAAATGGGAAGGGAAAGAAAGGATGGAGAGATGGAAGAGAAAGGGGACAAAAAAGAAAGAATTAAGATGTGTTATGTACACGTACAAATGCCCCATAACGAAGGTGATCATTATGTACTGCAAACGCATACTAATAAAACATTAAAGAAGAAATGCCATCTTTAGACAGCTGCTATTATTTTCCAGTGGATAGACACTTAGGATATTTTTTTTTATTGAGTTTATTGGTACATTTAGGGATACAGTACAGTTACATTCATTGTTGGGATCATGTACCTTTACATGGCAAGTCTTGATTCTCATTTTTTTCCCCTTACCTCTGCCCTCCCTTCACCCCCTCCTCCCCTCCCCATCTACAAACACTTTATTTTCATCTTTTCATTCTCTCACATTTTTTTCTTTTCCCTTTTTGTTCTTCCCCTACGTATCACACCTTCCCTACACCTTTAGCTCCTTTCCTCCCATTTCTAATATTTTAAAATTTCTATTTTCTAGACAATGCTAAAGAGAATAGTTTTATACGTGTTTCTTTTTCATGTTTTTGAAGATTTTTCTCTAGATTATGTAGGAGTCAAAAGTTTTTTAAAGATAGTACTGCTATGTCATCCTCAAATATGAGATAGCACTTCACACTTGTAAGGATAGCTATTATTAGAGATAAGAGATAAAATATGTTAGCCTAGATACAAAGAAAAGTGAACCCTGTTGTTAGAATGTAAATTGGTGCAGTCATTATGAAAAGCATTATGAAGGTTCCTAAAGAAACTAGAAATAGAATTAGCATATGAGTTGGTAATACTTCTTCTAGGTACATACCTAAAGGGAATGAAATAATCATTTCATAAAGACATTTTCACACCTCTCCATGTTCATTGCAAAATTATTCACAGTGGCTAAGTTATAGAAACAATCCAAATGAACGAATAAAGAAATGCAACACACATACACAAACTCACAATACATGATGGAATGTTATTCACTCATGTAAAAGAAGGAAATCCTGCCATTTGCTACATCATGGGTGGACTTGGAGAACATTTTGTTGCGTGAAATAAAATAGACAAAAAAAGAAAAAATACTCCGTGACCTCTCTCTCTCTCTCTCTCTCTCTCTCTCTCTCTCTCTCTCTTGGAGGGGGGTTTGGTTTTTTGAGACAGAATCTCACTATGTGGTTGAGACTGACCTGGAACTCACTATGTAGCCCAGGTTGATATTGAACTCACAGCAATCCTCCTGCCTCAGCATCCGGAGTGGTGGGATTACAGGAGTGCACCACCACACCTGGCAAAAAGGTTTATTCTTTTTGGGTACTGGGGATTGAATTTGGGACCTTGTGCTTGGTAGGCAGCTGGCAGAACTACTGACCTAAATCCCCAGCCCCTAAAACTGTTCTTACAGAATAGTTTCCTTCAAGCTTTTTACTATATCATTCATGTTAAACTTTGCTCAGATGACTGAAAATCATTTTGAATATGTTCACTTAGCTCCTTGTTATGACATCCCCATCCTCATTTATGCTTGTATTTCCCCCATTACAAATTCCTGAGTGCTGAGATTACAGGCATCAGCCACCCTGCCTGGCTCGTGATCTCTCTTATATGTGGAATATTTGTTTAAAGAGCTGAAATACACAGACAGAGAAATGATGGTTTTCATGGGTGGGCTCAGAGAAAATAAGGAGTGGGTCAAAGGATAAAAAATAGGAAATATGCAAGACAAAGAATCTAGAGATGTACTAAGAATACTTCAGAGGGACTGTAATATTGATTATTCCCAAAGCAGGCTGTAAAGAGACAGCCCCACAATTGGCTCGTTTTGAGAAGTGAGTCTGGCCAAAGCCTAGTTGCCAAGGTCAGAGTAACTCATTTACAACTAAAACATTCTGACTAGAAGGACAATGGTTTAATTGCAACCATATATTTTGTTTATTCTGTTTCTAATTCAAGAATTGGAATTTGTCTTGACCTTTATGAGCCTTGTTTACATTAATTTCCATAAAAACTGCATGTATCTGCCTCTACCCCAATTGATTGCCAATAAAAGTCATTGCCTTTGTCAGTTGCACTGGCATTGGCCATCCTGGCACCCAGTTTTCTCTCTCTTAATTCTGTCTCTTAGTGTATTTATTTCTCAGGACTGCATTGTATACTGTTCAGGGTACTGGAACCTAAGTGCAAGGGTCTCTAGTAATTGGTACCCATTGTGGGGACTTCAATAATGAGCAATCACCTGCTCAGTGAGGCTACTCAGAATGAAAAGGAGGAAGAGAAAAAGAAAAAAATTGACCACACAGTGCCCCTCCATCAAACTGATAAGGATATCCAAACAGGAGGCACAAATACCCGGTAAAAAGAGGTATGTGCTTCAGGTGCAAGAAGGTAGTAAAGGTAGTCAGGGGTTACTAAAACAGGGTAATTACTTTTGGCCCAAGCTGGCCCACAGTGTTGAAATAAATGCTTCAAGAAATGATTAAATATACAGAATCACTTTCAGCTCAAGCTGGCCTGCAGTATTGAAATAAATGCTGAAAAAGATAGTTAAATATAATTGTCGTTTTTCACAAACAAAGAACTTTAGATATAGGACTTAGGGAGCTTGTCAAATAACATCCAGACAGCTCAACAAAGAAGAAAAGGTACCCCCCTTGAGACTTTAATTGAGACCTTAACAACTTGAAGCCTTATGCACTCTGTTTTGCAGCCCGTACAACAGAGCCAGAGAGCCACTCAAGCTTCTGCTGCAAGGCAATCTGCCACTGGTGAGAACTGTGCCAGACATAGAGATTTTACAAAAGAAATCCAATTACAAAATTTAACTAATTGATAAGTATATTTTTGTTTCAATCTTAGTTGATGTGTGCTTTAAACATTTTGTGTGCATTGCAAATCCTTAAATTGTAATTACAGGGTTAACTTGCTCTTGTCTGTACATTGTTGATGAAGAACTCAAGGTTACTACTATTCTACAGGCATCCAGTCAAATTTAAAATGTAACAATCAGAGAACAGGAAAAAAAAAACACTTTAAAATTTTAACAGCTGAAGACAAGTTTGTTATTGAAGGTTTATAGTTTTGTTTTTTTTGTACTGGGAATTGAACTTGGGACCGTGCACTTGTGAGGCAGGCAACAGAACCACTGAGCCAAATCCCCAGCCCTAGAAGGTTTATAGTAAGTGAGACAGAGGAAAAATATTGAAAAGGCTATAAGTAAATGGGAAGGGGAAGTGGGAGTGGTAGGGTAAAGAACAGAAGGTAATGGAATTAATATGAGAAAATGAAAAAGTGGAAACAAAATCTTTGTAAATAGGGAGTGGTGGAGGGATTGAAGGGAGGGTAGGGGAATGGAGAAAAAATAAGAATCAAGATATATTATGTGAAGACACAAATCTCTAATAATGAATGTCATTATATTGTATATCTAAAATGTACCAATAAAACCAATTAAAAATGGATTAAGGTTTGTCAAAATATGGCTTGTAGCCCAAATCATTCTCATAGTAACGGATGACAATTATTTTACCATTTTAAAGTGTAGACAAAAAAAAGATGGTCACGTTAAAACAGAGATATACTTTTGATATAAAAGGATTTTGTGTGTTTGTCTTGTTAGAAGGATAAAAAGATATATACAAGACCAGAAGGCCTACGTATGTCAAGAAGGTATGAGGAAGTGTTTTATCAAGGAAATATGTATGTTTGCTTGTGGGTTTCAAGTCTGTTATAAAAGGTTTATATTTACAGGCACAAAGAGCTTTCATTCTGATTCTAATTTTGCAAGAGATCTCTGTTAATTGACTTACAAAATGTTTTGACTAGTCTTACTTATAATTAAGAACCCAAAAATTGCAAAAGGACATTATAATTCAATTAGGATAGTTTTATAAATTATCTTATGTGTTTGGTTTTCCATTTGTCTGTCCAATTATACAGCTATTTTGTTTAATCTCAACAACTTTTTAAAAAAATTTTTTTAGAAAGATGTTTGCCTATAATTTAAATTGGCTTATAGGTAAAAGTTATTAAAGTTAAAGATGTGCATTTGTTTTTTTTCCAAGGTTGCTAGCACATCAAAATGATGTATATTGTTGTCTAAATATAATTACTCCAAAAACTTTAGTTGGTTACAAATAATGTATGAATTCTTACAATCTGGTTTTGATAGGTTATTAATAAGCTTTTCCAAGCTAATTAAATGGAGACCCTTAGATTTGAAGAGGCTGCTAAATGGGACTCCCCTTTGTAAAGAAAGGAGTGGATGCATGGAAATATTTTCCAGTCTTTGCTCACTAGGGGGACTAGGGACAGAATTACCCTAATAGTTTTCATAGCCTTATGAGACTTACCTCCATCGATACTACTTAAATATGTTATTATTATGTTTACATTAATTATCATCAAAGGGTTAAGTTCTAAATATGTTATAGCGATATGTTTACACTGGTTGTCTTCAAAAGATTAAATTTTTCCTGGGAATAACAAGGTTTCATTAAAAAGATGCTTTTGGTACCAAACTAAATTAAAGAGCATAAGGTTTTATGTAATTGTGATACTTATTATTGTTAATTTTCTGGTGTACTGAATGTATTCATTCCTTGTAACTGTGCAGGTTTTCTAACATATTGTTTATGGTAAAAGCATCCTTTTGATTCAGGTATTTGCCTTTCTCACGTATTCCAGCTACTTATTTTAGCAGGTACATTTGTACGCTGATATATTTTCTTTAGATGATATCCTATCAAAAGATAACAATTTGGGTAAGAGTTTTTTGTGTTTTGTGGAGGGATGAATGCATTTAACAATGACTATACTAAGATGGACATTTTTTTTCATTGAGTTTATTGGTATGTTTTAAGTACACAGTACAGTTACATTCATCATTGGGATCTTGCACCTTTACATAACACATCTCAGTTCTCATTTTTTTCCCCATACCCCTACCCTCCCTTTACCCCTCCCTCTCCCTTATTTACAAATTTTTTCTTTTCCCTTCTTTCCTTTCCCCTACCCTTCCCACTTCCCCTACACCTTTAGCCCTTTTCTTCCTATTTCACATTATCAGTTATACATTTTGACCCTTATTTGCACTTTTAGTTTTTCACACCAGAGAAACTATTTGGTATTTACACATGTGTGTCTTATTTATTTCACTTAAGAGTATGTCCTCCATGTGCATCTACTTAGCAATAAATGTTTCTAGTTTTTCATTCTTTATGGCTAAGTAGTATTCCATTTTATAGAAAAACCACATCTTTTTTAACCAGTCTCCAGTCGATGGGCAATTGGGCTGTTTCCAAGTTTTAGCTATTACAAACGGTGCCACTATAAACATGGGTGCACATATATCAATTTTTGAATTCTTTTGGAAAGATACCCAGCAGAGGGATAGCTGGGTCAAATGGAACCTCTAATCTTAGTTTTTTGAGATATTTCCATATTAAGATGGACATTTAAGTGTGTTACAAAAGATAATGTCATCATGATTGTCATGCTAAAATATTATGTGTGGCTCTTGATTTGAAGTTATTTTTTCTGTTAACATTTTACAAGAATTCAATTACTAGAGTAACCATAATTGATTATAAAAATAATAGTCTACTAACTACATTTTATATTTCAAAGTGCTTGATAAAATTATAATAATTAAATTCGCTGCTCCCATTGCAACGCTAATGTTGTTGATCTTCTCTTCTGGGTGTTCAACAACTAAAGTTTAGAGACCAGAACTAGAAAGGTAACTGGACTAAGAAGACAGCCAATATTTTGGCCCTGGCCCTCCAAGATCCTACAATTTTGGTAAATCCCTCAACCTCCTAAGCAGGGAGATCGTTGAACACCAAAAAGATAAGAATCAATAGTGTGTAAAAGGAGTGTAACTTGTAGGAAAAAATCTCCTATGCTTTCACAGAAAGCAACATGGTCAAGCAAGGCTGTGACACATCCTGATGGTTGACACTGACAGAAGCTGAAAGGCTCTATATAGGATTCAAAGTAATGCCTGAGGAGACTTAATTGACCTTGATAGCAACAAGTTAATTGTTATTAATATAGGTCTCACCTTAACTTGATCTTGAACACTCAGTAGAAAAATATTAATAAAGCTGTATATAAGAAGGAACTCCAATTACTGACCCCTTGTGGCAGTTTCCAACTACATTGGTGACTCATTTCTGTTATCGGTCATTAGAAAAAACTATGGTAAAATTTATGGACCTCAACAAGAGTTTTAAAATTCTTTAGCTAAAATTGTTTTTTAAAATTATTAAACTTTACATCTCTTTACAGCTAAAGTTAAAGAAAAATTATAACAAAATATCAGACTTAAAGATAACCTCCATTAGTAAAAGGGTCTAAGAGCCAACAGGTTACATTTACTATTTCAGTCCTTTTAAAACAGTTTCTAGACATCGTTTTTTACCCAATCTGCTTTTTTATTTTAGTATTTATACTTTTTTATTTTGGTACTGGGGGTCGAACTCAGGACCTTTCACTTGCGAGGCAGGCAGCAGCACCACGGAGCTAAATCCCGAGCCCTGGTACTTGTACTTTGATTAAATATGCTCTAATTTCTTTAAAACTTTGTATATTCTTGCCTATAGGCTGACAAACTTCAAGTGATCAACAACAAATGTGCTAGACTTTTTAAACCAAAATCTACCATATTGACTTTATAAAGAGAGTTTATAACTGCTGAATTACAACATGATTTTTATTTAAGGCCTATTAAATTACCTCCCTGAAGAGAGTCCCTGACTGCGATCTTCCTTACATTGACCTTTCTCAGCTCGAAGCACTCAGATGGAAACCATGCCCTTTCTCCCCTAACCGCAGTTGGAGATGCTCTTTATAGAAAAAATTATTATAGACAGCTAAGTCAGTTAGACACATTATAAGTCCTTGTGACATAGGTACATCGGATAACTCACTGAGGAGAAGCCATTGTTGGATGTACTCACTTTTCCCTAAAAACACAATTACATAAACAAAAAGGGGTGTACATCTACTTCTGCAAGCTCAATTTGATCTTGTTACTTCCTTTCAAATTTTTTAGATGCACTTATGGAAAGTAAGTATATAAAAAGAAAGATCTATGACACGTCCAAGACATTAGTGTGGAAGTACATCCTAACTAAAAGGTAAACAGCTCAATACAATTAATAACTTCGGCGCCAGGGTATGCTTATTTTTCAACAGAAAATAAAAAGATGTTGTGGCCATTGTCCCAGAATGTACCACCATGGACCAAGATGATGAATTTGCTGCAAGCAGCACAATGTGACACCCCTGCTAAAAGCCATGCAAAAGCTGCTTCTGAGTGACGCCCCTTGCCTGTGATGGCCCTGGAACCTCCAAAGATCACCAGACCTGGTGTAGCTGCTATTTTCAAACAGAGAAGGGGGAGATGCAGAGGACTGTAATATTGATTATGCCCAAAGCAGGCTCTGAAGAGTTAGCCCCACAATTGGTTTGTTTTGAGAATTGAGTCTGGTTGAAGCCTAGTTGCCAAGGTCAGAGTAACTCGCACTCAAATTCCATTCCCACAGCTAAAACCTTCTGACTAGAAGGACAATGTTCTAATTACAACCATATATTTTGTCTTTTCTGTTCCCAATTGGAGAATGCTTTTTCTTGTCCTTTATGAGCCTTGTTAACAGTAATTTCCATAAAAACTGCATGAAGCAACCAATAAAAGTCAGTGCCATTTTTATTGATTGCCAATAAAAATCATTGCCAAAATTTAAAAAAGTCATTGCCTGGGCCTGGTCAGGGCCTTTGTCAGTTGCACTGGCATTGGTCATACTGGGACCCCACTTTCTCTCTCCTAGTTCTGTCTCTTAGTGTATTTATTCATTTTTTTATTTAGGTACTGGGGATAGAACTCAGGACGTTGTGCTTGGGAGGCAGCCAGTGAAACCACTGAGTTAAATCCCTGGTGCCTTCGTGTATGTATTTCTCAGGACTGCATTATACACTGGGGAGGGTACTGGAACCTACCTGCAGGGGTCTGTGGTCAATACGAAGACCAAAGTTAATAAAATTGTATTGTATTAGGAATTTTTCTCAAGTAAATTTTACCTGTTTTTGCCACTAAAAGTAATTGTGTGATTTGGAATATATGCTAATATCTTTCACTAAAATATAGTTATAATTTTATTATCTGTAAGCTTCCTATAACATCACATGATAAACTTCGAGTACACACAGTAAAATTTTTCTTAAAGCAAAACAACAGTACAACACATTACCATATGAAATTATAAGGCATTTCTTCTTGTCCAGACCTAATGTTTTCAATTCTTACTCAGGCGTAAAGCTCTCCATATTTTTCCCCATATTTTGCCAATGTGATGTGTGAAATACTGCAACTTATTATTGCTGTGTAATGCTTATTTGTAATTATAACTAATGATATGAAAAGTATTTTGAATTGATCCTGACATACTATCTTTATTATTTGCCTTACTGGATTCGCTAAATGGATAGATGACATAGATACAATGTAGATAGATATATTTATCCATCCATGTATCTATCCACATGGCCTATATATTTATCTTTGATACTCTTCTCCCGTTCCACGCCTCCTCCCCTCTTTTCTCCTCCCGTCTCTTCTTTTTCTTCCTATACCTGGTCTCCTCCCTCTCCTTCTCCTCCCCCACCCATTCTCCTTCTTCATCCTGGAGATCAAACTCTGAGCTTTCAAAATGATAGACAAGCGCCTTGAGTGGTACTGAAAATATGTGACATTTCCATACACCTAATATACGTTCTTCCAATTTGTGTCTTGACTATTTTCTCTACTTGTGATATTTTAAAAATGCTTATGTTGTCCAATCAGTCTTGTTATTTACAATTATTTTTATCTTTGTGAAATTTTTTGTATTGCCCCATATTTATTTTTAAAATGTTTATAGCTTTGATCTTACACTTAGTCATCTTTTATTTATTTTTATAGATAATGTGATAAACAAGCATATGCTATTTTCCCAACACCGTTAAATGGAAATATTCAAACTTTTCCCCACTGAGTTGAAATGTTATGTTTCCGAAGCACACGTTCCCATACTGATGAAATCAGCTTCCAGAGTGTATTCTCTCCTCTTGATCCAATTGTCTATTATTGTACCACTATTATTCTCTTTAGCTCTTTTGAAAAATTTATTTTGTTACACTTTTGATATACATAATGATCACATTCATCATAGTGAATTTGTACCTGTCCATAATATATTCTGATTCTTTTATTCCCCATTTCCCTCCCCTCCCTTCAACCTTTCTTCCCCTCCTTATTTACAAAAGCTTCGTTTTCATTTTTTCCTTCTATCATTTTTTTTTACTTTTTACTTTCCTTCCCCCTCCACTGTCCTTTGTTTGCCTTCCCATTTTAACATTTTCTTCCTACTTCCAAATATCTACCATCTATATTGTTCCTTCTTTATGCTTTCAGTTTCTCACACAAGAGAAACAAAGCAATATTTAAACATAGGTGATTTATTTCACTTAAATGTATGGCCTCAAAATGTATCCACTCACCTAAAAATGTCTCCACTTTATCCTCATTTATGGAAGAGCAGTACTCCCTTGTACATAAAACTCACATTTTCTTTATCTATTCATCTTTTAATGGGCATCTGAGCTGTTTCCAAGATTTAGCTATTACAAATTGTGCTGCTATAAACATGGGTGTGCATATATTGCTGTGGTGTGATGCTTTTGATTTTTTCTGGAAGATACCAAGAAGGGGAATATCTGAGTCAAATGGAACTTCTGGTTTTAGTTTCTTGAGGGGTCTCCATACTGATTTCCTTAGTGGTTGCCCCAGTCTACACTCCTATCAACTGTGGAGAAGGGTTCCTCTTTCCACACAGCTTCCCTAGCATTTGTTATTGGTTGATTTCTTGATGATAACCATTCTTTCTGGAGTGAGATGAAATCTCAGTGTTTGATTTCTTCCCCTTCAATGCCCCCTGGATTTTCCCTAGGAAAACTGGAGGTCTGTGGTTGCACCTTGCTTCCACGTCTTCTCGTTTTCTATTTTTAAAAAATTGTTTTTGAAGGGAGGGTGGGGAAAAGGGGAAAAAATGCGAACCAAGACCTGTTACGTAAAGGTACAAGATCCCAGTAATGAATGTAACTGTACTGTCTACCTACAATGTACCAATAAATTCAATTTAAATAAAAATAAATAAATAAAAAATTGTTTTCAGCATTGATGCTTGTAAACTGCTGATCGTACTAGTTTTATCACTAGTTTTGAGACCTCCTTAGGAAATGACTATTTTCAGAGATGTCTTCTAGGTATAGGTGGCTTTTGGCTTTTGAATCTTTCCCAAGATCCTGCCTCTTCAATTTATTAGTGATGGGAAGTTGCTGCCTATTTGGCCTAGCACCCAGTTCTTTGTTACTGGACTATGGTATTGTTTGTGAACCCTAGAAAATCTCGGCATTGGAATATAAGGAATAAGAACTGATCACATCAACTACGTTACCTTGGCTAAAGGATATAATCAGTAATAAAAATAGCATCAAGCCAGTTTATAAAATGACAGACTGTGGTAACTGTTAATTTGCCACCTTTAACCATAGATACAAGCTTTAGAGTCATACAACAAAATTTCAAACAAATCAGAAAATTATACATAGTAAACATCCCTTCAATAGAGCAATTTTACCTTCAGGAAAGAAAATTGAAAAGCTATGAGGGAAAAATAGAGAAATAAATGAAGAGAAAGAGATTAGAAGCAAGGCTGAAGGATAAAGAAAGGTTATCTAAGCCTTGGGAAACTGGTAAATACAGAAGAGAAAGAAAGAAGGAAAATACAAAAAGAAGAATTAAACTAAAATAAAAATGTAAGAATAATTTTCACACTCATGAAAAAGCAAACAATCAAGAGAAAAGAAAAAAATACAAAACCGAAGGAGAAAAAGATATTCCTCTGTGATTTCAAGCCTGTGGTTATCACCTGGGGTCTCTAATTTTGTGGTGTCCAATTCAGGGCATGTCTCTGTTGTCACTGGTAGACAAAGGAGGCAGACAAGATCCATGCTGGATGATCCCAGCAAGCCTACAGTAGGATTAGAGTAGGGTGCTGGATAATCCCAACAAGCCTGAAGTAGAATAGGGTCTGATGTCGATTCTGGTGCTTTCAACTCCACACAAGTTCAGGCTGATCTTGGCTGGTTGATGGGTTGGGACCTGAGTTGTTTCCTGTGTTCAGTTGGCCCTTCCATAAAATGGCATCTGGCCAACCACCTTCTCCAGGGGATGCTTGGACTGAAGTCACTCATCAACTCTTGTAGCTCACAACATCCACTGCTCCATTACAGTTTCATTTCTCCCTGGATGCCTCTGGAGTTATCTGTCCTCTCTGTTTCTGTAGATTCAAGCCTCCTCTCTCATACTGTGAGCAGTCAGGAAGAAAATGCAGTGTTCTATCTTCTTTTTTCTGTGTTGGTCTCTATTTTGTCACTTTCCCTGTGAGCTCTAATTCTCCCTTCAGAGCCTTCTACGGTCCCAGGGATCCACCTCCTTCCTTCTTTTCTTCCCCAAGTTGTTATATTCCAAAGTCTGGATTTCAAATCTCAGAGAGGATTATTTGCTGCTCTTTACTGCCCTGCTACCTTCCCAGAAGTCCCTGTTGTCTTTTTAAAGCTATTAGAACTTTGAAACCTGTTTTCCATCTACATACATGGTTTATCTTTCTAAAATCGCCCTATTTTCTTGTGTACATTTTATTATATATATTTTCATATATTTCTTTAAAAGATTTAAATAAGCTTTTTTTTATAACTGTTGTTATATTGTTTGGGTTAACCATGAATTTATGAACTCATTTGAATTACCTATCCATCTCATCAAGAAATATGTTACACGTCTTATTTATGAATGTCTTCTTTTACAGTCTTCAGTAATGTTTTATGCTTTTTGTCTTATATTTCTTGCATATATATGCATATTACATATACAAATAATTTATGGATTTTATGTATTGCTGGTATATAGAGCAACACTTGCTATTTGTGTAATAATACAGAAGTATGGCTAATAAGATTATTTTTCTCATTAGTTCTATAAATCCAGTGGTTGGATCTTTCAGATCATGCAGGTAGAAAAATAAGTTAATATCTTTTATTTGTAGCACCATAAATTAGAAATTGTGCCAGTGAATAATAATGACAGTTGTGGTCATAACTGTTTTGGTTATTACATATGATTATTACTGTGGCTTTTGGTGTATGCTGTTTTTTATATAGTTAAGACCATTTCCTTCTCTTTCATTATTGGTTTATAAATAATAAATGTTCAATGTTTTAATACTTAGTTTGCAACTATCAAGATTGTTATATGCATTGTTTCTATTTTCTTAACTCCTGTTGGGCACAAAATTTCAATTGCTATGGACATCTGGTATGTGTGACGTGATCACATGTCCACTGCTAGGAATGAATTTAAAAGTCTAAAAACTGTAGTATTTCTAAGACTTTGTAGAAGGATTGCTCAGTTTTTATTTGAGTGATTTTCCTCTGCTTCATATTTATCAATACTTGGTTATTTCTGTTGGTATAAGCATAGCAAATATAATAATATTCTTTATAGGTGACTGTTTTCCCAAAGGGATACTACATTTTATTATTCATCTCCATCACTTTCTACACGTCCAACCTCCTTGGTACTTTTACTACTTTGTCTAACATTACAGCAGTGTGAACCCTTGGCTACTGGTAATTAACAATTGGTACTTGATTTCCATTGTTTCAGAGTACTGCATTCCCAGTGTAATCAACAAGCCAAGATATTTAACAAGATCTCACATAATCAGCCCTTCAGTAGAGGTCAATCACTAATGAAAGTCTTTGCAATTACAATATATCCCTCAGTTCTTCATACTTTATGGCCTTGGTAGAAGATAAGTCCTCTGGTCTTCTGCATGGAACATGATTGTTGGGAGACACTTGTGTTCATACAGTTTATTGATTCTACCATGTCCGCTTCTTTCACCATACCACACAAATATCCTGGTATTTCAATTTCACTTATCTTAGATCATTTCATTTTCCATGCTTTTTGGAATCATCCCACTAATGAGTTTGCACCATATCCCACAAAAATTCTGGCATTTCTTTTTTTTTTCCCCAGTTCTCTATATTTATTTTTGATTGACAAATAAAAATTATATCTGTTTATGATATATGACATGTTTTTTCAGCTTTAATTGAGTTTATTCGTACATTTTAGGGATACAGTACAGTTACATTCATTGTTGGGATCAATTTCACTTAGTATGAACCATTACATTTTCAATCATTTCTGGAACCATCTCATTGAGTTTGCACCATCTACTGGTGTAATTACCAGTGTGTTAAAGCCTGTATGTTAAGAGGGTGTTCCTAAGTCAACAAACTCTTCCTTATCTAGCTTTTAGTTGTAGGAAACTGATCAAGCATCCTGACAGTGTAATCCTATCCATACTCCCCCAGCTCTTTTCAATACATACATGCTAGGTTTTGTAAAAACCAGAGAGATATTCCAGCAGTACAAATCTAATTATAGCATTCCTCTAAACTTTTCCTTTCTGCCCATTAATCTCAGTGTTATAGTTTCTATCTAGATGTCACCCAAAACCTCATGTGCTCATAGATGTTGGCTTTCAGAAGGTGATTGGATCATGGGGGTGCGATAATCAACAGTGGATTAGTCCACTGATGAGTTAATAGCTAAATGCAATGTTAGGAGGTAAAGTTAGAAGAAGTGGGGGACTGGGAGAGTGACCTAGAAGGGTATATCTCCCTTCCTCCTCTCTTGGTCTCTCTTTCTTTCTCTCTTTGCTCCCTGTCACCATGCCATGAGCTGTTTGTCTTCTACCATGCAGCCAACTATGAACTGAAACCTCAAAAATCTCCTTTTTCTGAGTACTTCAGTTTCCATTGTAGAGATTTTTCACTTCCTTACTTAGGTTAATTCCTAAGCATTTCATTTTTCTTGATGCAATGTGAAGGGTATTGTTTCCTTCTCGATGAGTTTGTTATTGGTGTGCAAGAATGCTACTGATTTTTGAGTACTGACTTTTTATCCTGCTATGCTACCAAATTTAGGTATTAGTTCTAGGAGGTCTTTTGGTGGAGTTTTTGGAATCTTCTCTGTAGAGGATTATGCCATTGGAAAATTTAACTTCTTCCTTCCCTATCTGTATCTTTTATTTCTTTCTTTTGTCTTACTGCTCTAGCTAATGTTTTGAGAACTATATTGAACAGAAATGGTGATATCCTTGTCTTGTTCTTAATTTTATTTATTTTTAATTTTTGGCTTCATTTCTTAGTTTTTTTTCCTCATTCAGTTTATTGGTATATTTTAGGTATAGAGTACAGTTACATTCATCATTGGGATCTTGTACCTTTACATGACAGGTCTTGGTTCTCATTTTTTCCCCTTGTCCCTCTCCATTTAGTATAATGTTGTCCATTGGTTTGTCGCAGATAGCTTTTATCAGTTGAGATAAAGACCTTTTATTTCTATTTTTTCAGGCTTTTAAAAAATCAAGAATGGATGAGGAATAAATATGAGAAAAGAAAAAAATGCAAACAAATTCTTTGCAAATAGGGAGGGGTGGAGGTGTTGAAAGGAGTGCAGGGAAAAGAGAAAAAAATAACTAAAATGCATCATGTACAGGTATAAATTCCCAATGATGAATGTCCTCATATTGTATACTTAAAATGTACCAGTAAACTTAATGAATAAAAAAATACACACATAGAAACTGAAATTAAAAAAAAAGAATGGACATTGGATTTTGTCAAATGCTTTTTCTGGATTTATTGAGATGATCATGTCATTTTTGTCCCTGCTTCTGTTTGTGTGGTGTATTACATTTATTAATTTGTTTATGTTGAAACATCCCTGCATCCCTGGAATAAATACTATTTGTTCATGGTGTATGATCTTATTAATGATTTGCTGCATTTAGTTTGCCAGTATCTTATTGAGGATGTTCATTAAATAGATGATCTGTAGTCATGTTTTTTTTGGTTGGGCACCTTTCTGGTTTTGGAATCAGGGTAATGCTTGTTCTCAGGAATGACTGGTAGTACTGCTTCCCTTCCAATTTTATTAAAGAGTTTGAGAAGTACTGCCATAAGATCTTCTCTAAAGTTCTTGTAGAATTCAGCAGTGAATTGATCAGGATCTGGGCTTTTCTTAGTTGATACTTTTTTATTACTTATTTCATTTCACTTACTGATAATGGCTTATTCAAGGTTTTTTTATCTTCTTGGTTCAGCTTTGGTAGTTCATATGTATCTAGGAATTTATCCATTTCCTCTGAATTTTACAATTATTAGAGTATAGGTCCTCAAAAACCTTCTGGATTTCAGCAGACTCTGTTCTGATTTTACCTCTTTTGTTTCTAATTGAGCTACATCATTAGCTTGCTTATTTGAGCTACTTCTGTTTTTCTGATGTGGGAATTCACTGTTATGAACTTGCCTCTTAAGACTACTTTTGTTGCATCTCATAGGTTCTGGAATGTAATATTGGCATTATTACTTGATTTGTAGAAACTATTTTTTCTCTAATTTTATCTGTGGCCCATTGATTATTCATGGGAGTATTATTTAATTTCCATGTGTTCATATAGTTTCTGTGGTGTCTCTTGCCATTGATTTCTAGTTTCAGTGCACTCTAGTCTAGTAAAATGCATGGAGTAATTTTGATTTTTAAAATTTATTTAAGCATGCTTTATTGACTAGTATGTGGTCTAATTTAGAGAAAGTTCCACGTGCTTCTGAGAAGAATTTGTACCCTGTTGTTGGATGGAACACTGTGTAGCTGTCTATTAAATCCATATGCCCAAAGCTTTAGTTCAACTATGGTATTTGTTGATTTTTTTTTTGTCTAGTTGAACTATTTGTGACAGTGGGATACTGAGTTCCCCCATTACACATGTACTGGTATTTTTCTGATTTTTCATGCCCATTCATGTTTGTTTTATGAAGTTGGCTGTGCTGATATGTGGTGCGTATATGTTTATAATTGTTAACTGTTCCTGTTGCATTGTTCTTTTACTAACATATAGTAATGTTCTTGGTCTCTTCTTATCAGTTTTAGCTTGAAATACACTTTGAAATTAGGATGGCAGCTCTCGCTATTTTGGGGGTTCCTATTGCTTGGAATATTGTTTTTCATCCTTTGATTTCTAATGAGTACCTTTTTGAATAAAATGTGTTTCCTGTATACTGCATATTGTTAGGTGTTGTTTCTTGATCCATTCTGCCAGTGTGTGCCTTTTGATTGGGGAATTGAGACCATTCATATTGAAAGTTATTGCTGAGATTTACTGAGCTATTCCTGTCATTGTACTATGTTCCTCTTGTTGCTTTTGCTCTCTTTTACCTTTTGTTTAATTGTTCCTCCTGCCAAGTGTATTCATTTTTTTTTAAACTTATTGCCGTTGTTTGCTTCATTGTCTCATTCTAGGCTATCTTTGAGGATTTTGTTTTGTGATACTGGCTAGGTGGTCCTGACTTTCTTGAGGTTCTCCTTGTTCAAGAAATACTTTATTCTCCATCAATTTTAAAGGGAAATTTTGCAGGATACATAAATTGAGGTTGGCAGTTGTTATCTTTTCAGGTTTGAAATACTTCACTCCAAGGCCTTTAATACTTGAGTAGAAAAGTCTGCTGTGATTCTTCTGAGTTTATCTTTTATGTGATTCATTGCCTATCTCAAATAGCTTTTTTATTGGTACATTTTAGTTATACAATACAGTTACATTCATCATTGGGATCTTGTACCTTTGCATGACAGGTCTTGGTTCTTATTTTTCCCCATACCCCTGCCCTCCCTTCTCCCCTCTACCTTTCTATATTTACAAAGACTTTGTTTCCATTTTTTCCTTTTCTTCTATCTGTTCTCTTCACTTTTTACCTTTCCCCTGCGCCTCCCATTTGCCAAATACCTTTATACCTTTCTTCCTATTACAAAATATCAATTATACATTTGACCCTTATTTGCACTTTTAGTTTATCACACCAGAGAAACTATATGGTATTTACACATGTGTATCCTATTGATTTCACTTAAGAGTATGTCCTCAATGGGCATCCACTTAGCTATAAATGTCTCTAATTTCTCATTCTTTATGGCTGAGTAGTAGTCCATTTTATAAAAAATTCCCACATCTTCTTTATCCAGTCTCCAGTTGATGGGCTGTTTCCAAGTTTTAGCTATTACAAACTGTGCTGCTATGGTTGAGTGTATATCACTGTGATGTGATTCTTTCAATTCTTTTGGGAAAATACCCAGCAGGGGAATAGCTGGGTCAAATGGGACTTCCAATTCTAGTTGTTTAAGGTATCTCCATATTGATTTCCACAGTAGTTGCACCAGTCTGAACACCCATCAACAACGGAGAAGGGTTCCTTTCTCCCACAACCCCACCAGCATTTGTTATTGGTTAATCTTTTTGGTTATTACTTCCATTCTTTGTTATTTTTATCTTCTCTGATGAGTATCTCTTTGAGTTGTTTGCTAACCTCCTGTGCTATGCTTTTGGGTAATTCAGTTGTATGGCTTATACTATTCTTACCCTTGGTACTCCTTGGATTGGTTTCAAGGGAGTTGGGGTTTTAGGGAGATGTTTTGTTGCCTTTCTTCCCATGTTTTTACTTGTTTTTTTTTTTTGCTGAGGTTTCTGGATGCTTATAGTTAAATGACTTTGTTGCTAGTATACAGATCTTTTAGCTGCTTTTCAGTAATAAAGTTTGGGCATGGCTAACAAACTGTGAGCCAAAATAACCTGTCTTCCTTAGAGTGGTGGGTTTCAGGCATTTTGTCTTAGTGCTGAGAAAGGAACAAAGCTATTCATGATGAAGTAAAAAACCATGGACATGACAAGCATAGTTTTGAGTGATCATCCTTAACTACCCCCCTTTATATTATTTTCATCATTTTCTATCTATCCTGCTCATTTATCCCTAATCACACTGGAAGCACTGTTTTTGGTTTTGGTCCCAATAGACCCAGTTCTGTTCTAGCTCAGAGTTTTCCAAAGAACCATTCTCTCATCTGAAGTGTCACCTCCTGACTTCTGTCATTGTTCTTTCCTTGGCTAGTTTATGTGCATCCTTCCAATTTCAATTTAATAACCACAGATTCAGACAAGGTTCACCCTAGTCCAGTCTCTCTTACACTATGACAAGACCTTTCTATATTCTCCCATGTCTCCTGTATTTTAACTAGGTACATTAATCTTGCTTTACCCAGATAACATGACTGGTTTAATGTCTGCTTTCACTGCAAAGCTAAAACTTCCATGAGTGCAGAAATCCTCTGTGCCATAATTCTTTCTGCATCCTTAAACTTCCCAATACTGAAATATATTTGCCTGAATTTCTTGACGTGAAAGACTTATCACTTTCCTCTTGGATCTATAATCTTGGCTCTCACCCCCATATAATATAATCTGGAGCTTCTTCCATGCTAGTCTATAGTTCCCTAAATAAACACCTATTAATTATTGTTATAAAAGGCATTACCGATAGAGATTTATCATCCAGAAATTTTAATACTAGAAAATCATTCCTCTCACAAAATAATGATTGAAATATTCAGTTAAAAGTTGAACTACTCAAAATGATCCACTATCACCTTGCTGACTTTATTCCAATTAAATCACAATCATATCTTTTAGTTTCTCAGCAAAGGAGAATCAACTGACTGATAAGACAACCTGCAGAATTGGAGAAAATATTTTCTAACTATCCATCTGACAGAAGACTAACATCTAGGATACATAAAGAATTTTAAAACTTAAAAATAATACAAAAGTAATTCAGTTTAAAAATGAGAAATGATTTCAGTAGATACTTCTGAAAAGAAGAAATACAAGTGGTTAAAGATATATAAAAATGCTCAATATCATTGACCATTATGGAAAATGTTAATAATAGCTAGTTAGAATGATTGTTATCAATAAAATAAACATGAAAAAATGCTGGGGAGAATATAGAGAAAAGAGTACTCTTATACGCTATTGGTGGGTATGTAAATTAGTTTAGCCATGGTAGAGCACAGTTTGAGAGTTCTTAAAAAACTGAAAACACATTTGCCATGAGATCTCATCATTACGCTTCTGAGTATATATTCAAATTAAATGAAAATCATCATACCAAAGAGATACCTTCATACACATGTTTATTATGGCACTGCTCACATTAACTATGATATGGAAGCAGCGTAGGTACCCATCAACAGATGAGTGGATAATGAAATGTGGTATATATACACAATGGAATATGAACCAGCCATAAAGAAGAATAAAATCTTGTCACTTGCCGCAAAATGGATGGAACTAGAGGACGTCATGTTAAGTAAGCTAGACACAGCAAAATGAACACCACATGTTCGTTCTCAGTTGTAATAGTAAAAAAGTCTACCTGAAAGTATCATAGTGATTATTGGGAATTGGCAAGAGTATGTGGTAATGGGTGGAAAATGATGATTAGGTTTGATCAGTACACAATGTATGAACATATAAAAATATCATATAGAACCCCATTAATATGTACCACTAAATATGAGTTAATATAAAAATCATATCTTTTTATCTCAGTAGCTTTTCTTATTAAAGCAAAACTAGGAAATTACCTAGAACAATTTTTTAATACTTCTTAAAAGGCGCTATTGTAGTTTATATGCAAATATTCAAGTAATGGAGAAAACATCATTTGACTACTTAATTTTGCACTCTGTGATGGATGTAAACACAAAGTGCAAAACATTTGACTATAAAACTAATCTTTAAGAACAAAACTAAGTTCATAATAGCAAGTAAATAAATAACAAAACTGAAACAAATATTAAAATTACTCCTATATTTTACTGTATCATTCCCACCATTCTTCACATTAAAATTTTCTATTTACTTTAAATATGCTAACTCCAATGATATTCCAAAACTAACACTCAGTTTTCTTTGGAAAAGTCACACCTAATTTCAGTTTTCTTATTACTTTAATTAAGCAACTTCCTCATTGTGGTAGCTTTCTATAGCTACGCATGGTTTTTCCTTCTCTTGGAAAATTCTCGCCTGAAAACTAAGAAATCACCTTGAGAAATAAACTCCCAAGTGCTCATACATTCCAGAAGACAAGTGTGTGGAAAACACGAACACTTATGCACTGTTGTTATGAGCACACATTAATGTAGGCATTATGGAAATCAGTGTGGAAACCTCTCAAAGTACTAAAATTATAAATACCATTTGATCCAGCTATGCAACTCCTTGGTATATTCCAGAAAGAGTTAAAATCAACACACTATAGCAACACTTGCATGCTCATGTTTATGGTGGCCCAATTCATAATGGCTAAGCTATGGACGTATTGGAAGTACCTGTCAACTGACAGATGGATAAAGAAAATGTAATACACACACACACACACACACACACACACACTAAGGGGGTATTATTCAACCATAACAAAGAATGAAACAATGCCATTTCCAGGAAAATGAATAGAATTGGAGATCATGCTGAATGAATGAAGCCAGACTCAGAAAGACCAAGTATTGCATGGCTTCTCTGATATGAATGGGGGAAGAGGTCGAAGGGGTAATATTAAAGAAGAGGAATGGAAAAAGGATTGGAGGAAAGGGTAAGAGAGGGAATGGAGATAGAAATTATCAAAATGTGTTGTATGCATGTACAAGATGCCGAAATGAAATCTGTATACCTAATATGCACTAAAATAGTGACATATCTGGTGGTAAACAGCCAAAAATCAGTTCAGCAAAGTGCTAGCTTCCACCTGCATACTCTTGTGCCTGCAGTGCCAAGATGAAGGATGAAAGACAAGTCATCTCTTCTCTCATCCTGAAATGTTACAAGGGGTGTAGCAACTTTTCTGCTTGTGAACAATTAAGGGAAGGACTACTCAGTAAAACATAAAAATCTCTTTATAATGATACAAAACAATAGGACAAGTGTTAGATTGTCTCTAAGTTACCACATCGAAATGAATGTGGCCATGACTTCTGCAAAATATACACATATGCACTCATACTTTATCTTAAAGGCTCACTTCCTCATAACTTGTTTTAAAACAGCTATATTTCTTTATCACATCGAAAGAAATACAATAGTCATGAAAAGTTTACTTACATATTCTCGTGGTTTTGAATTTTGAAAATTCCCATGAAGGAGTAGACATAAAAAGAAAGACAAAACTATTTTTAACAATTTCTAATCCTGCATTTGCAATTACACTTTCATATTTTCCTAGTATGAACACAACTATGCACTATAAATCTCTTGATATTTATTCAACAAGTACTCACTCATCCAGTTACACACTACCTATTTTTTTTTTAAAAGTAAACCTCCCCTGGGCTCCAAGTTTTGCTTTCTTTTCTCCATTAAGTTTATTGGTACATTTAAATCAAACAATACAGTTACATTTATCATTGGGATCTTGTACCCTTACATGGTATGCCTTGGTTCTTGTTTTTTACCCATGCCCCTGCCCTCCCTTCACCCACTTCACCCTTCTTTATTTACAAAGACTTTGTTTCCATTTTTCACATTTTTTGTTTTCCCCTTATTTCCTTTCCCCTCTCCTTCCCACTTCCCTTTTAGCCATTTTCTTCCTATTTCATACTATCAATTATACCATTTGAACTCCAAGGTTTTTTATTATTAATGTATTTGTACAATTTAGGTATACAATATAATGACATTCATCATTGGGAATTTGCACCTTTACATAATCTATCATGGTTCTTATCCTTTTCTCCATTCCCTTGCCCTCCCTTCAATCCCTCTACCCCTTCCTATTTACAAAGACTTTGTTACCATTTTTTCATGTAAATTCCATTCCCTTCTTTCCTTTCTTCTACCCTTCCCACTTCCCCTTCCCCTTTGCCCCTTTTCTTCCTATTTCACATCATCTATTATACCTTTTTGTCCTTATTTACACTTTCAATTTCTTACACCAAAAGAAACTATTTGGTATTTACATGCCTGTCCTATTTATTTCATTTAAGAGTATGGCCTCAATGTGCATCCATTTAACTATAAATGCCTCTAAAAAAATAAACATCTCCGTTGGAAACTGGATAAAGAAGATGTGGTTTTTCTATAAAATGGAATATTACTCAGCCACAAAGAATGAGAAAATAGATTCATTCATAGGAAAATGGATACATATTGAAGATATACTCCTAAGTGAAATAAATAAGTCACACATGTGTAAATACCGAATAGTTTCCCTGGTGTGAATAATCTGCAATAATACATAAGATCCTAATAAGATTACTGACATTTAGTAATGGGAAGAAAGGAGCTAAAAGTGTAGGGAAGGTGGGATGGGTAGTGGAAGGGTAATAAGGGAAAAGAAAAAAAATGTGAGATAATGAAAAGATGAAAATAAAGTGTTTGTAGATGGGGAGGGGAGGAGGGGTGAAGGGAGGGCAGGGGTAAGGGGAAAAAATGAGAATCAAGACTTGTCATGTAGAGGTACAAGATCCCAACAATGAATGTAACTGTACTGTATCCCTAAAATGTACCAATAAACTCAATTAAAGCTGAAAAACAACAACAACAAAAAACATCTCTAGTTTCTCATTCTTTATAGCTGAGTAGTGCTCCATTTTACAGAAAAACACATCTTTACCCAGTCTCCAGTCGATGGGCATTTGTGCTGTCTCCAAATTTTAGCTATTAAAAACTGTGCTGCTGTAAACATGGGTGCACATATATCGCTGTGGTACGATTCTTTTGGGAAGCTGGGTCAAATGGGACTTCTAGTCCTAGTTCTTTGAGGTGTCTCCATACTGATTTCCACAGTTGTTGCACCAGTCTACAGTCCCACCAGTAGTGGAGGAGGGTCACTTTCTCCCCACAGCCCTGCCAGCATTTGTCATTGGTTGATTTCATGATAGCAGCCATTCTTTGTAGGGTGAGATGGAATCTCACTATTGTTTTCATTTGCATCTCTCTAATAACCAGTGATGTTGAACATTTTTTCATGTGTTTATTTGCTATTTTTAATTCTTAGTCTGAGAAATGTCTGTTCATTTCAGATGCCCATTTTTGGACTGGGTCTTTAAATTTTGGAGGTCTGATTTTTAAAGTTCTTTATATGTTCTACATAGTAAATCTTTGTCTGAGGAACAGCTGGTGAAAAATTTTTCCCATATTGTGGGTCATCTCTTCACACTGCTGGTTGTTTCTCTTGCTGTGCAGAAGCTTTTTAATAAGAAGAGATCCCACTTGTTGATTGTTTTTGCTAGTTCATGGGCAACTGAGGTTTTGCTCATAAAATCACAAGGCATTTTCCATGATGCATTGTGGTCATGTGTTTGTGGTCCTGCCTTAGATATCAGCATAAGAAACTCCAGAGTAAATAGACTACAATCATACGCTTTTGCATCCTCAGTACATAGGGCAGGGTTTGCCCTAATGTATTTCTTGTCTCTGTTTTTAAGGAAGGGGTTTGTCAAGTGTGGTTCTCTGTCCAGCAACACTAGAATTTCAGTAGAACTTGTGTTAAATGCAGATCCACCCTGACATATTGCATCAGAAAATCTGGAGGGGGTTGAAGTTCAGACATGTGTGTTTTAATAAGTCTATACATAAAGAATGCATCTGAATGGATTCCAAAGTCTGAAAAATAGTACTCTCAGGAATGAAAACATAATCCAAAGAATATGAAAAGTGCATATAATGAAGATTCTATGATTTATCTAAATGTTAATGATATTCCTAGAGTTTGCACATTGTATTAATATTCTGCACTAAGTATAATGACCCTAATTCTAAGAGGTTATTAAATATGTTGAACTAGTGTGTATACTATAATTGTAAATTATAAGTGTTATTAATTTTTTCCTCTTTCCATATCAGCAATCAAACTCAGGACCTTGTGCTTGCCAGGCAGGCGTAGCATTGCTGACCTACATCCCTGGCCCTACAACAATGTTAAAACTAAAAATTCTCCCTATAATAATCTACAGACTTAGCACAACTTATCCCAAATCCCAAATAATTTTGTGGAATTTGACAATAGTTTTAAAAATTGACATGGCATTTAAAAGTACAAAGAGTAGGAAGCTGGGTATGGTGTTAGTGGGGCCAAGTCAGGAGGGGCACAAATTTGAGCCCAGCCAGAATAACTTAACAAATTAGTTAGACCCTCTCTGAAAATAAAACAAAATGCCTTGGTATAAATGCCCTGAGTTCAATCTCCAGTACAGCCCCCCCCAAAAGAGATAGAGAAAAAGAGCATGATATTGGCATGAAAAAGTGTTCAACCTCATTAATTCCCAAGGAAATGCAAATTAGAACTACCATTCACAGAGCCAAAATCATGGCACATAAGATGTATTAAGGAAAACGCAAAGCAACCTGAGAGTTCGATCTTTGCTGGAGGGAGGATAAAACTGTAAAACCACTTTGGAAAATCGTTGGGCAGGACCTACTAGTATTAAACATATGTATGATCTATGACCCAGGGTTTCAATCCTGGAATAGAAATAGAGAGGTGAGGAAGAGCATGCAATATTATAACCCACCAAGACAAATTTCACACTAGAAAGTGGGGGACGTCGAAGTGTCCCTAAAACACTTAAAACCTCATCTGCACCATCTGCAGTTTTGGTAAGACATTGCCCCATTTGAAATCAACTAGTCTCAATAGTCCTAGTTTGTCAAGCAGCTCATTAAGAGGACAGTCCTGCCAAGGGAGTGTCACGGGGTTGTACAATGGAACTAGAATTGTCCTCTTCCGGGATCACCTGGAAAGCAGTCCTGGCTCCAACATGATCCCTACTTCAGTCTTAGCTTCAGAAATCTCCTTCTAGAACAATAGCACCTTACCCTCTTGGGTGTTCCAATGCCTCCCTGCCCAGAAATACATGGCCCAATCTCCACTGAGCACTGACCCAGAGCCAAGTAGAAGTAGAAATCATCATACAAAGTGTCCTCTGTAAAATACTACACAAAGCCCAGTATCTTTGTGAGGCATATAGCAAAGCATTTGTTCTCAATACAGATTTCAAGTTCCAAATTTTCCACACTCCAAGCAATTTAGAGCATAGATGTCTTAAGGATGCTCTTGAACCTTGAGCCTGTCCACTTGCATGACATCACACCTTGCATATTCTCATTTATGACATGTGCAAAAAATAGATATCCTGTCTCATCACACCCAAGTTTCTAGACCACAGCTCATCCCTCTTCTATGGCACGAAGTACTCTACTGTCACCTTGTTACCTACTTCAATTGCTAAGTCCTTCTGACTCATTCCACTGAGGTGGAAAGAATGCTGGAATGTATGTTTCGGCTGCCTAGAAAAGGGGCTAAGTTTTCTTTGTACTTGAGATCCTAGCAGAATGCTTGGGACTCTGCACAAGTGACTGGAAAGTGTCTAATGGAGCCAGCATGTACTTACTATTTAAGGAAGCAGCTATTATTTTCAGGATAATTGCAGTCATAACAGGAGTGCTGTGAAGAGTAGTTACATGTCATTCTTTTCTGGCTGCTTACCCAGGAACGCTAATATTTTCTACTTTGTCTTATCTGCCAAAGAATAATTGAGTTGTGTAAAAGGCACTTCAACATGCTTCATTCTCATTTCTGAGAAAAAACTTCCAGATCTGTCTGATCTATCTTCTTCTGAATTCAATCCAAGGTGAAAATAATGAAAACTACTGGAAGTTGTATATTGGGCCAGGAAGGCAAAAGGATGAAAGTAAGGGGCACTAAGCCTCCACCTCTGTGTACAGTCTACTTGCTGAAGTAAAAAGTGCACCTACAAGGAAGTCTGAGAACACGTTTGAAGAGAGGAAAGCCCAGATGTTGCATTAGAGAAGCTACAGAGTGAGGAGGTGTTAAGAAGCTTCCAGGCAAAGGTAGTAGCAGGAGTCTCTTTCTCAGAGGAGAGTTTTTAGCTGGGGTATGAATCAGGGAAGATAATGGATTGGGGAGAGAAAAAGTTAGGGCCTGTAGAAAAATCTCGAGAGGAGTGTGGAATTGAAAGGAATGGCAAGGGGTGCAAAACTCTTGAACATCAAGTACAGCGAACTTAGTGGATTAGAGCAGTGTTACCTCTAGATGTAAAGCAAGGGTTAGGGATAGGTAAGTGGATGAAAGAATAAAAGTGGATGTGAGTGGCTGGGGGTGTAGCTCAGTAGGAGAGCACATAGTGTGTGTGAGGCCCTGGGTTCAGTGCTCACCTCCGGGGGTATGGGAGAGGAAAGAAGAGAGAAGAGAGAGAAAGTGAAGAAAGAAAAATGATTTTGAGGTGTATACAGAATCCAGAAGGAGGGGCAGTTTGCTGGCAGTGCTTGGAAACCAAGCATAGCACTGGAGTCCATACAGTGGGAAGCCTATGTAGAAGCAGAATGGGGAGTTCTACATCTGAGGAAGGGTTTCTAAAGCATTTTGAAGAGTTCCCTGGAATTCTGTGGCTGAGTGTGCAAGATCATTACACCAAGAAGGAAGAGCTGCGGAATGAGCAAGAGCACAGGCTTATCGGCTGCTCTTCAGTGGCAGCTCCTGTACCATCCTGGTCTTCATGAACTGGGGATTATGTACTGTGAAGTGATTATTATCTTTTTATCCCCATATTTAGTTAGGTGGGTAAAGTGGTAATAAATAGAAATAGAATAATAATAAATAAAAATAGAAAAGAATAGTCTCCCATTTTTACATAAGAATACTGTCCTCTGAGGACCATGAACCCACCTTTAGCCACTGACTCTAATCAGGATGGCATGAGAACCATTTAGATGTTTAAAGAGCAATGATGGCTGGAATGGAAGTGGATACTTTCAGCCTTGGGGAAAAGGGGCAGAGTGGGAAGTGGTCTGAAGGAGGCCTAGACATCAGACAACAAATGCAATAGGACAGCCAGCCAACGATACATCAGTGTATTTGGTGGGGGTGATGGGGAGTAAAGGCAAATATGATTTAACAAGGTTTGTGTGGGTACAGGTAAGGGGCTGAGAGGAAGACTTCGTATGTACGACAGTTGTGGAAGGGTGGGTGAATTATAGTGCCATGGTCATTCAATCGGTTTTATGCATTTGTATTTGGACCTTATAATTACCTTAATTGCAGCATCATTTTAAGCAACTTGGATACTAATGTGGGAAGAACACTAAATTTATCTCAAGCGTATCAGTGTGGCCCAGTTACTGGGGCTAGGATGCTCTACTATCAGTTTCAGGGTCCATAGTGCAAGTGAAAGTTTAGAATCCAGTGGCATTCTGAAGTTAATATTACATTCTCATCTAATAAGAGGATAATAATTATATAAAACACTAATTATTAATCATTAGGAGTATGAAAAGATATTCATGAATTCATCTTATAAAATATATCAATTGTTAATTCACTGGTGAAATAAAACTAGTATGATAACATTACATAAAAACCAAAATGGCTCAAATGAAACAATAAATACCTTATTTGGAGGGGATGTAGAGCAATCAGTTCTTTCTCATTCAGCCAGTGAGAGTGAAATTCAGTCCAACCACCTAGAAAAATCATTTTGCTGTATCTACTAAAGCTGGACAAATGCATACCCTACATCTCAACAATTCAATTCTTGGATATATTCCCCCCAAAATGAGTATGTATATTTAGGGGAGGACGTGAAAAGGACTGGTCACAGAAGGATTAGTGCTCATAAACGCAGCAACTCAACTTTATTAATAGTGGAAAGGATATATAATCCACATTGCAGACACATGGAACAACTTTTGTTATTATCGTTATAAAATAATTGGCTTGGTTAGGACTTACCTATATATTTTGTCAGGCGCAGTAGCACACATCTGTGATACCAGCTCTGTGGGAGTGTAAGGCTGAGGGATCCCCACGTTTGAGGCCAGCCTGGGCAATTTAGTGAAATCCTATGTCAAAATAAATAATAAAAAGTGCTAGATATGTTAGCTCAGTGGTAAAGCACCCCTGGGTTTAGCCCAAAATATCACATACACACAATGATTCATGTAACTTTCTTTGTTTTCTCCAATTATATTTGTATTGCTTTAAAATATTACTGAAGATCCAAGCTTGGCGGCACACTGTAGCTCCAGCCACTCACGAGGCTGAGGCAAGAGGATCATGAGTTAAAGACCAGCCTGGGCAAATAAGTGAGACTCATCTCAAAATTAAACAAAATAACTCTTAAACAAAAGCCAAAAGAGGAAAGGCATATAAATCCTATACGTTTTATTGTTAGTGGAGGGAAGTTTGTGCACCACCATGCAAAAGATTTAGATATTTGACCTTCCCATACCATAGAGTTTAGTAAATCCCTTGGTTTCATGTCAAAGCCCTTAACCTCCAGAGGTGCTCCTCCTATACAGCTCTTATAATCCTCATACCTTTTGCATCTTTCACAGAGGCTTCAGGTTCATTTCCTAGAGAAGACATGGGCTGTAAGTCTTTAATTAGATCTTCCTCTTTCTAACACATCTTCCTCTACCAGCCTACTGCAGAACTGTTCTTACAGCATCATTTGTTTTTCGTACAAGAGGGGAACCTTAGTCTGTGCTATTGTCCTCCATATAGTGCCTCACTCAACTTCAACATGTTGGGCCCTAAGTGTTCAGAATTATCTGCCACAGGGATGCCTGGAGGCTGAGACGTCTTTGGGGTTAACTTTGGGCTGCCTGAGGCACTCCTGTGTTCTTTGCCTCTCTTACTAGTTTGGGCTTGTGGTTGACCTCTGACTCATTAAACCCTAAGACATACACTGGTCAGTGCTATTCACCATTAGTGATGCTGAGGGTCAAGTGTGGAAGAGAGGAAGCCTTTCTGAGGGCCTGGTAGGATAATTTAGTGTCTCTGAACTGGTATGCCAAGCTTGTGAAGGTGCCAGGTGATGGCACCATGATGGGAGTGCACTCTCCGAGGCACTTGATGATGTTGATTTTCCACCTTTCTTCCTTCTCCCAGTGTCAGGCTGATTTGCAGTTCCTGCTTTTGTAAGTAGACAGTATGTGGAATGGATCCAAGTCTACTTTGTAAAGGCTGTAAAGTGAGAAGACAGAAGTATATTTTCTTACTGTAATCTGAGAATGGAAGAAGAGCATTATAGAAACAAATTCCATGGAGGGAAGAATAGGTCCCCTGAGAGGTTTCTATCTTTCAATTTCGTGAAAAATCTTCCTCCACCTGGGAATTGAGCTGAACTTGGAGTAGAGCATTAAAGGTGGAGATAGATATTAGAGGTTCCCTGCCTTGGAACATAGAATCAGGACTAGTACTTTGACATGTGAACTGGCTCTTACCCTGGAGTCAGTACTCTGTTCTTTCCCCCACACCCGCGACATGTCCACCACTGTTGTACTTCATAGGAAATTGCTGTTGAACACTTTTATTCCTTCCATTAATGTTCAGTGGTTTCAAAAATTGCTCTTATTACTAAATATATTCATTGTGCTTCAACAATTTGTCAGTTTCCAGAAGGAAGAACTACTGATACCTGGTTTTCACATAACCTTTTTCATGTTTCTTAACTGATTTATTATTGGTAGTTTCCACAAAATTGTTATTCACCCCCAAATTCTAACATCTTTAAATTTTGGGGTTAACTGCTAAAGCAGTTCCTAAGCAAGAATGACTATTCTAGTTGGTAGGATGCTTTATGATCCTTCCATGGATTTAACCTTTAAGGAGACAATGAGCTCAAATGGATTTAGTTTATTATTTCAGACACAGATGGCAGCAGGAACTTTAGGTTAATCTTGGTTTCTTTTGGCTGCCAAGTCCTACCTAGCAGACTGGGTCATAGCTGAGAAACTCTGAGTTTAGAAATTCCCTCATCTTATAGGGAATTTCCAGCAAACCCGACAAAACTTTTCCTGGAGGAGGCCATAATCTTTATTATCTGGGTTAGGAAACAAACCTGTCCTCTGACACAGTGACAGACATTAACTTTAACTCCTTGGAATGTCTTTGGGTAGGGCAGGGAAACTCTAGCATTAACCTGAATTGTAAGAAAATATATTCCTTACTTGGAATAGCATTGCAAACATCCTTAAAGCTGTAAATGCACTGTGCTCCGAAGATGCACAGAAACACCAGATACACGGAGACATATTTTCAACAGCTCATCTCTTCTAATATGGTTTATGGGCCTTGTCGTCTTCTTTTCGACTAGAAACACTTTTTTGAAAGGGTCATTTGGATCAGTGAAAAAAGAGTGAGTCATTTAGAAAATTCAGCATTCAATCTCAACAGTCTCTGAGTAATGTGGAACAAGATAAAACATCCTCAGTTTGATAGCCACATGCAAAACAGTAGTATGTAAAATGATGTACCACCTGGATAATTCCAAGTAAAGCAAGGCAATGTGTATGCTTGTTATTAACAATTTGCTCAATAGTTTATAGGAGATTATACACATGCACTAAAAATGCAATAAAACTAATAGATATAAAGAATAGAAGACCAAATTTTTATTATGCTTTCCAGAAAGGTTATTATATACCAAGAGAAGATGTATGTAGGGGAATAATGAACAAGTACCAAAAGTTTAAAAAATTATTTTTGTTAGAATTATATCAATGTATTAGGGTTCATTGGAGGAACCGATTTAATATTAAAATACCTGCATGTATGTAATATAAAAGATTCATAAAGTAGGCTTACAGCAGCCACTCGTGGAGTCAGGGGTGAAAGAATGCATAAGGGATATCTGTGCTCTAGGGAGCCAAAGAACTCAGTTGGAGGTTGAAGGACTGGACCTCACTACGGAGTTTGGTGCAAGTCTGTACTGGAAAGTGTAAAGGTCTGTGCTGGAAACCTGAGGGAACTGGAGATGAATTCCAAAGGGAATGGCAAAGGCAATACTGGAGTTTCTCCAAAAAAGCAAAAGGGCAAGCTACCTTCTTTCCCTTCTATTCCAGCCAGGCTACAAGTCCATTTGTTCATGCCATCCACACCCAGAGTGGGTCTTGCCTCTTCAGTCTGCAGTTTACAAGTCAGTCTTCTAGGCACATGCAAATCTAAGAAAAATGATTTTATTTTAAAAAAACAAAATTCAAAACTCTAATGAAGACCATAAAAAATCTAAACATATATGCACATCATATTTTAATAAAACTTACACGAAATATGAGAAAAGTTTTAGTATTATAATTGACCTTAAAGAAAACCTGGATAGATAGACACAATTATATAATCTAGAAAGTACCGAGGAAAGGAAAATAATAAAGAGAAAATGCCCTAAGCGATAAAAAACTCAATGTGGCAGTTAAGCAGGTGTCTTAGTTACTTTTTTCATTGCCTGACACTAAACATTAAAGGAGGGAAGGCTTATTTAGCTCACAGTTTGTAGGGGTTTCAGTCCATAACTGGCTGGCTCCAAGGCAGGGTGGCTCATGGCAGAGGGGCAATAGTTCATGGCAGTGGAAGACATAAATCAATCATACACTCTAGATTTAGTCATCTCTGAAAGACCCCCACCTAAAACTGCATGAGGCCTTGAGGGGACAGCTAAACACAAGTCATAACAGTGGGGTTCTTCTGTAATAAGAGTTGATCAAATAATTAAGAGTTGATGAAATGATTACTTCTGTAATCAGAGTTGAAAAGAATGACAAGTCTATAAATCAATCCACGTATACATGAAAAGGAAAGCAGTAATGGAAAGAATTTGATTACCTTCTAGAAAAGCGAAATAATTAATTTGTGCAAGAAACCTTTTTATCTTGGGAAAAGATGAGGCTGTTCAGATTCCCATTGTCCCTACCCTTCTGTTAGCCCTGTCGGAGCCCAGGTAGGGATGACCAGCTGACTCCAGCTTCGCTCCTTCATTCTTCCTTAGAACACTGGGAGGCAATCTGGTTTAGGTGGGGAGGCCTCAGTTCTACTAAGGGCTACAGATCCTGACTGCAGCAAAGACCTAACCCTTGCAAGAGGACAGCGGCAACACCGCCACCAGATATAGTGGGCTATATCTGGAGATTTGGATCCTGCTGTCATCCCTTAGAGACCTCATGCAAGATGAAGCTCTTGTATCCTCTTCAGAGGTTTCCTGGAGGTAAGAGCCATAGCCCAGGGAGGCAGGACTGAGATTGGCAGGAAGCAGTCGGTCTATTTCATTCCAGGAGTCCAGTTAAGGACCCTGGGTGAGTACTTAGAGGTCTACCTACAGTGAAACAGTGAAGATGCTAGAGTTCCAGGGAAGTCCACTTCACCTCCAGTGGAGTGGGAGTCTGTATTGGAAAGTCTAAAGGTCTGTGATGGAAGGCTGAGGAGTCTGTGCTAGAAACCTCTTCTGTCAGTTCTGAAAGGCCTCAGCTTGGGGTAGTAAGATGAAATGTGTCCTCACTTCCTTGCAGAGGTCTCAGGATGGTAAGATCCTGATTAGTTTTGGGGATGCTCAGTTCAGTAGAAGGGAAGGATTCTCTGATAGGAGTCAAAATGGGGAAACTAAAGAGCCCACCGCAGAATCGAGGGGCCACATAGAATCCAATCTATGCTCTCAACAATGAGGTTTCTCTGTAGGCAGTCTTATTGAGGCCTTCCCTCACTTCCTCTTCGATAATATTTGGACTTGCTGTGGGTTTAAATCAGAGAAAGAAGAGACTTGGGTCCTGTCAGCACTCTAGATGACGATCTTGACAGAGTATTGAGGAGAACGTTCAAACCATTAGGTGCACATGCCCTCACCCTTGCTACTAGGCAGAGAGTCACTAGTAAGCCTGGAGATATTTGGCTGAGGGCTATTTAAAAAGCAAGGAAAAATTAAGTTTTTCTTCACTTTCTTAATCCGTAGCTATAATAAAACCACATAAGCCTCTGAAGTACCTAAACACAGCCCATTGTATTTGTTAAAATCAAAAAAAGAACAATGACCATAGAAAAAGGAAAAGATATTCCTCAAAAGACCCAGTTAATCATATGCTGCAACTGGAGACTTCATTCAGTGCAACTGCTTTCTAGGCACATGTCCATCTTCACTCTTGAGGCTGTATACTTTTTCTGAAAATTTATCTTTTTGCAATAAAAGCTACCAATATTTTATATCATGGCCTATGTGTCATATCTAAAACATTTTGTCAAAGGCACAAATAATCAAGGTCTGTTGCCCAGTTCCTTCTTGTTGTAGGACCTCACCATGGTTAGGACAAGGTTCCTGACAACATCCTCAGTGTTGTGACGTGAGCGGCTGATTCACTGAGTGGTAAGATGAGATATCCCCACTGTCTCTATCTCTGGAGTAAGATCATGAGCCTTCCTTCCCTTCTGTTTACTCTGTGTTGCAGCAGGCCATTGGCTTGGAATTGTTCCTAAATATGCAAAACTTTGTGTCTGAGCTAAGATGTCTTTATAGGCAACATGATGTTTCAGGCTGGGCTGTTTTCACCTAGATTTACGTGGCATTCCATACCAGCTTCTACGCTTTTGGGTTTCTGTTGTCTCTTTCATTGTTCTCAGGACTCACATCACTTTTGCTCAGAAGATGACATAACGTTAATAGTTTTCTAACTGTCTCATGATATGTAATTCTATTCTGAGTGTTCTTTTCTCTGGACAGAGTATCAGTTACATCTGGTTCACATGCTATTAGATTCTAAGGCAGCTGTAATCTTTTCGTGGTCAATGTTAGGTGGTCAATATTCCACAGTCCTTAACCTTAAAGATGCTTTCTTTTGCATCTTAGTGGCTTCCAAGTCCCCAGTCTTTTTTGTCTTTGAGTGGACAGATGAATTGGGTTAGAACAACGTTTCATGTGGACTGTCCTTCCCCAAGGATTCAGGAGCAGACCCCAAAGTTTTTTGGACAAACTTTGGCTACAAACATAAATGATTTAACCTTAACAAATGAAGCTGTTATCAATATGTACATGATTTTCTTAATTGTTCTCCTTCTCTAACAGAGGCTTAAGATTATTTGGTTCAGATTTTTCAATTTCCTGGCTAATGGAATATTGAGTTTCAAAGTAAAAGGCCAAATTATTTTTCCAAAAGTCAGCAATTTAGGATTTGTTTTAGCCCCAGCACACTGAGCTCTTTCAGCAGAGTGTATGCAAGCCATCCAAGATCTTTTAGCTTCTAGCATAAGAAAGCAACTTGGTACTTTTCTAGGCTTAACTGGCTACTGTCAGCTGTGAATGCCTGGATATGGCCTATTGGTTACAACCCTATATGAGTCCTTAAAAGGAAATAATAATCAAAATCCTCATTCCTGGGATCAAAAATAACAATATTATGATAAACTAGAATCATTTCTCCTCAAAGCCCTGCTTTGGGAATGCCACAACCTGACAAACATTTCAATTTACATGTAACTGAACATCAAGGTGTGGCTTTAAAGGGTCCTTATCCAGGCCTTAGGGAAGTGGTGGGGAAGCTATGGCACCTGTGCTGCAGTGGGCTGTTTGTATCATTGAAAGCTTTAGGATATACATCAAAGCAGCTAGACACAATAGTACAAGGATGGCCAGGATATATCAGGGCCATAGCTGCTTCTGTTTTTTCAGTAGAAGAACCCCTTAAAATTATTTTGGGATCAGGGCCAGGGATTTAGCTCAGTGCTTCCACCACCTGCCTCACAAGTGCAAAGTCCTGAGTTCCATCCCCGGTACCAAACAAACAAACAAAACAAAAACAATTATTTTGAAATCTGTCCTATCTATCCACTTCCTCATCGTGATTTCCCTGTTAAAGTTCAAAGCATCCCATTGGCTCAGACTTTTGCCTTTTATGCTATCTAGCATCACTGCTTGATTATCCTGAACTGAATCTCCATAGATGTTCTATGCTTAATTCTGCTACCCTGCTTCCTACTGCTGAATCCAGTCCATCTGACCGGGAAGAAAATGACCCTGAGATTGTCCGTGATATTCTTGATATTGTTAATCTGGTTTATGTAGCCAACCTGATCTCCAAGATCAGCTTCTTGATAATTCAGATGTAATGTGGTTTACCGATGGTAGTGCCATCTAAGAAAAGGCAAAAGGCAAGTGTTTATGAGATACAAGATTAGGGAAGGGTAAATTGGCCGAGCAAGTGGGTGTGACCTGTCAAACATGCAGACCCAGGACACATGCACAGAACACAATTGCCAAACTCTGGGTCTGGGATCACAAAGTGTTGAAGAAAAGGGGCAAAGGGGAAGGGAAAGTGGGAGGGGTAGGGGAAAAGAAAGCAGGGAATGGAATTAACATGAGCAAAAGAAGAAACAGAACAAAGTCTTTGTAGATAGGAAGGGGTAGAGGGGTTGAAGGGAGGGCAGGGGAATAGGGGAAAAAAAAAGAACCAAGATGGATTCTGTAAAGGTGCAAATTTCAATGATGAATGTGATTATATTGTATATCTTAAATGTACTGATGAAATTAATTACCTTTATAAAGAAAGTGCTATCTTCAGTTCATCATTTACATCTGGTACAAAACCAAGTGGGATTTTGATAGGACACCTTAGATTTGACAACACGCTGAGGAATGGGAGGTCCAAAGACCCCTGCCATTAACCTCATGGCCCCTGTGAACTTTCTCAGTGGCTGTTCTCACTCTGCAGAGCACACTTTTTTCCCCCTTCAATAAATATAAATTCTTGCTACCTTTTTTCACAGGTCTTGTCAATTCTTTGTTCAGGACACCAAGAACCTGGAAAGAATCTCCTCTACAGGACCCCAAAAGGTCATAATGGTTATGCTGTTGTTTATCTCACAGACACTATTAATACCCGACTCTTACGTGCAGGGATGTGAAGACAACTCACCAAAATGATTGTTTTGCTTTGTGCTTAGAGCTCAATAAGAAAAAAATAATCCGTATTATACACTGATTTTGAATGTGCCTTTCTAGTGCTGCATGTTTGTGCTTATATTTGGAAAGAAAGACAGCAAGACAGAAAGAAATCAGTAAGCAAAAAAAGTGACATAAAGAAAGATGTGAATGTGCATATATTTTAAATTAAAAAGGATAAAAAGAAAAGACAATATTTTAGATAAAGGATCTTATATTTTAAAATGTTGTCATAACAGAATGGAAAAAATATGAGGAAAAAATCAAAAAGTTTATGTAAGTCACGGTCTGGGTTGTTGCAGAAAGTTCACAAGGGATGAAATTTATAAAAACAAACTTGTCCCCAGGCATGGTGGTGCATGCCTGTAATCCCAGCACTTGGGAGGCTAAGGCAGGAGGATCGCTGTGAGTTCGAGACCAGCCTGAGCTATATAGTGAGTTCTAGGTCACTCTCATTACATAGTGAGACCCTCTCTCAAAAAAAAAAAAACCCCAAACTTGTATGTATGACTAATCTATGTGATGCTCTTATTGGTTTTGTGCCCTACGAGTGGCTCCTTGGAAGCCTCTTTGTGGTTCTCCCATGGTTAAAGCACTATAAAACTGACTCTGTGTCATCAGTCACTTCCCCTCCAGTGTGGGAATTGGAGATAAGACAAACAACCAAAACAACATTCTCGTATGAGAGACAATCTGAACTTTCACAAGCACATTTGTGAGCATTTAGAAAACTTCAATGACCTATTCAGAGTGACTAACCCACCGATGAGATTAATAATGTGATTATGGTATTGTATACAGGGTTGATTCCTTGCTATTTTACTACTATTCCTCCACTACTCTGAACCAACCCTTCCTATAAGGAATCAACTCCTTTTCCCTTACTAGGTCTTAATTGACCTCTCTGGAGCACCAGCATCCTAAAACATTAGTTCTCTTTAAAACATTTAGGCGGGCCTACAAAGTTAATGATTGACTCCTTTTTGGAAGGGCCTTTTCTTGGTACTTCTCTCTACTCCAACAGCTGTCGAGTTTCTGGGGATTGCCAGCTGGATCCAGCATTCCTGAGTCAAACTTTGGAAAGGAGAAGCCCTTCCAGAGACCCCCACCATCCTGGGAAAGCCAACTTCTGAGAGACTTGAAATACTTGTTCAAATACACTTCAGTTAAAAAAGATACCATACCATCCTCACCCTACCTTCCCACAGAGGGCTGCGTGTACCTTGAGTAATCATCTCATAATTGGGCCCTTTGTTATTAATTCTTCTGCTCATTTGTGCTTCCGAGGGTTATGGGCTCATCCAGTGGTGGCCCTAAGAGACCCTATAAACTTGAGTATAGGAGTTCATTTACCATTTCCTTTATTCAACTATGTTTTAATCTTTTGCTTCTGATAGGCTTGGCTTTCTGGATCAACTTGGTGAAAAAGCTTGATAACCATTACAGTTTTTATTCTAATAATCCTTGTATTTGGACTTGTATAATAAACTGTCTTTTCTTCTTCTCCTTTTGTTTTGTCTATCTGCTTTTTGATGATCCTGTATCCTTCTGATCTAGCTGTCTATATAAAGGACTCCTTGACTGACCCTCCAGACCCGAGAGTCATCAAGAGTATGGAGCCTGACTCCCTCCCCTCCTGTCAGGATTAAGTAGGTAGAATGACACAATGCCTAACCCCCTAAATGATTTTAGGGTCCCAAGCCTTGAGGAGGAAAATATTAGGCATAAAGTTGGATTTTAGCAGGCCTGAGAGACTAACTGAAGGCAAAGTTGTGATTTTTTCCCCTTTACTTTCATAATCAGATAAAATTACACAAGCTGTTATTGGGGTTAATTCATGAAGACATTGCTGACCATCCATTTGGTCAAATTTAGCCTTTAGCCTCTCTGGAGGTCTGTGTAATGCCATGGGATGCAAACTTTCCATCATAAATCATTGTTAGAGTAAACTATGTGTCTTATCCCAAGACTCCTCTTTAAACAAGAACACTATTATCAGGCAGAATGTCCAAGGATTTAGAGATTGCCTCCCAAGAGCTAAGGGAAAAGGACAGACCTCTTTTTGGGCAGAATTAATTTTTAGAACCTTCCTTAAGTACTATAAATCTTTATAGGGACAGGCGTAGTGGAGCACGCCTGTAATCCCAGCACTCGGTAGGCTGAGGCAGGAGGATCGCTGTGAGTTCTAGACCAGCCTGGGCTGCATAGTGAGTTACAGGTCACTCTCAACTACATAGTGAGACCCTGTCTCAAAAAACCACAACAAAAAATCTTTATGATATGGTACCCTTAGCAGGACAGAGGAGATCACCCATCTCTAACACGTGGTGGTCCCAATAGAAGCTCACCCCTGCTGTCAGGCTTGGGAGGCACTGGGAAAAACAATGCCAGCTAAGATTCCCCTTGTATCTCTTCAGAGATATCATGAGTGAGGCCCTGGGTTGAGGGGATTAATTATAGGTCAGTAGATTGGATAAGGCTCAGGCCCTCCCTTGAGGCAAGGTAAGAATAAAGAGGCCACTCACTCTAGATCAGAGGAGACTCAGCATTGTCTAGCCCTTGCTGCTTAACTTGGGAGTCCTCCACTCCTGCTTTCTCTTCAGAGATATCCAAGAAGTATGTGCTTTGGTCTGAGAGGGATGTCAGATCAACTGATGTCAGAAGTACAGGCTCACCTTGCCTAGAGTCAGTTGAAGATCCTGAGTGAGAACTAGAGGGACCATCCACCCCATAACACAGTAAAACCCATAGAGATACATTTTCATTGTCATCCCTGAATCTTAGAAGGTTCTGAGATTTGCTTCTTAGATCCTGAGGTAGCCTTTCACCTTCTTCTTAGGGACTCAGGAGATAACATCAGCCATGCAAACAGAAATGCTGACTGTGAGCATCTTCAAAGATCGAGAATAGTGTTCAAGCTTTTCATTGCCTCTGCCAAGCAAAATCTTCATGCCTAAGAAGTATGAGAGATATAGGTAGCCACAACTCATGAGCCTGAGGTGCACCTATGGAGTATTAAGTCTACTCCAGTTCTCCTAAATATTCCCACACCTCCATAGGAAATGGAGGGCAGTGGTTTTAATTTATCTCCTCATTCTACTGCAGGTATACAGGGGTGTGGGTTTAAAGGGTAGACTTGAGGTTTCTTTGTAGAAAACAGGGAATGTGATGGTATGAATGGAAGCAACCTCAGGTTGAGTGGGGCAGGTCCTTCCAGGAGCCAGGGCACTGACCCCTGAATGTGGACTGACTGCCCCGTTATCTTCTGCTCCTTCTGTCAAGGCAGGGAACCCAGGAAAAGAATACTGGAATATAGCCTGAGGAGCTCTTTTGCTTTATCTTTCCGCTCCTAAGGAAATAAAAGGATCAGAAGGATGAAGACCTCCCTGGGGTCAAGATCAATGTTCATTTTTCTGATTGTGTGGCTGGGTTTGAACTCAGAGCCTTGCATGTGGTGGGCAAGTACTCAGTATTCTAAATGCAAATGACAAAGGCAGGCTTCTAAGTCACGAAAAGAGTCCCTGCTCAGATCGCCCACACCTCCCTTCTTCTAGGTTCCTGTTTCCTCTCTACTCCACCACTGAGGCCGCATTTCCAGCTCCCCTGTGTGCATTCTTCTTAAACCCCTGATCAGACTCAGGCTTCAAGATGAAAACGCTGAATCAGAACCCACAAGAATCACTGGCTGGCCTGAGGTGAGAGGGCACTTGAGACCAAGAATGAAGCCTTTCCCCCACTCTCTTGTTATCAGATTTCCCTACAGGTGAAATCTGCAGATGGGATATGGAGTGCTCCTTAGTTTCCTTGGTATTCTCATGTCACCTCCCTTACCAGTTAGCTGCCTTGAGGAGCAAACTGCTAAGAGGGAAAGGAATTTTCAAGCACTTCACAGGCCATGACAAGTACTGATTTCAAGACCAGGGACCTTTTGGATCATAATGTCACTGAGTTGGATGTAGTCCAGCTTTTCAAGAAACAAAAGGAGTCCATCAGAAAGATAGAAATAGTAAAGTGCATCTTCCAACAATACAGGACCATTCCTTTGAGGTCCGCAGGAGAGTGTCTGGAAGTCTGGAATTATGCTTTGGCCTTGAGTTGAAGGAAGCGAACATAGATGTCAGAGAGTGGTGTTACTTCTTCATTAACCAAAGGGAACTTTCATTTGCCAAGGGACTGAGTAAACACTAAAGCTTGCACCAAACTCATATTCTGATGCCTACTTCTGGACCTGATTTTATAAAGAGAAATTTTGTACCTATACAGAACATCTGGAACATGGTGAGCAATTTGAAGATCCTAAGAAGAAGCACACCATCTTTGAGGATCCTAGAATGCTTGCTATCAAAGATTTTGTGCATCAGCAATCTGAATTGAAGGCAGATGACAAACCATGATTATGCGATAAATTGCTTGGGGTTTGCACACAAGATCCATAATGTTTACTTCTGCTCCAACAAGACACTGCATTAAGATGCCTTGAGAGAAGTTGAGGACATAGTCCAAGCCAGAATTTCAGGTAATATTGTCATTAATGTCATGGAGAGTTCTGGGATCATGATCATTGCCAGTTGCAAAGTCAGTGACAGTGGTATGGCCAACAGCAGACACAAGTGGGACTGAGGTAGATTCTTCACTTTGTGTTTGAATGGGGAAGTCAAATATGATTTGTATTACAATATGAGAAGTATCATAAGGCTGAGTGGGTGAGGGGGACACTCAGTATATTACACTGGTGCTTGCTATGGAATGATTTGGGTTTTCCTCAAAACCCTCAATGACACTCAGAGATGAGGTCGTAAAGAGCCAATTAAGGTTAAACGAAGTAACGACTGTGGTGCCCCTCCAATAGAGTTATTGTTCTTATAAGAAGAGAGGAGCTTGGTGTGGTGGTGCACGCCTGTAATCCCAGCACTTGGAAAGTTGAGGCAGGATTGCTGACAGTTTGAGGCCAGCCTGGGCTGTATAGAGAGTTTATGACTAGTTTTAACTACATAGTGAGACCCTGTCTCAAGAGGCATATGAGAGAGGGAGAGAAAGATGGAGAAAGGGAGAGAGGGAAAGAGGAAGAAAGGAAGAGGGAAAGGAAGAGGGAGAAGGAGACGGAGAGAGAGAATGAGAATCTTTACATGTGCATGCACCAAGAAAAAGAAATTTCTCTTGCTTAAGCCATCCAGTTTACAATACAGATAGACCTTTTTTAATGACTCACCTATTTAATGACTGTTCACATTTATGAATGAGGCACGCTATTTGGACTTATGACCTGCTGCTCAGCTCCATAATCCACCTTTTTTTTTTATTGCAGAATTCTGTACATCTTGTTTATAGCTCCTGAATGTCTTTTTGTACAGTATACCTTGTTTATACAGTACTGTAATTTTTGCTGATTGTACTGTACAGTGCAGTATTATAGTTTTATTTTCTTTTATACATCACTGTATTGCACACACACAAATATATATGAAAAAAAACCTAACTTGTATTTATAATGTATGCACAAATATCCCCCTCATAACAAACTACCTGTTTAACAGCTGTTCAGACTTCCTACTGAGGTATGCTGATCAAGCTTATGCCTCACTGCTGGGATTTATGACCTGCATTCAGACTTAGGACACAAGAATGTGAGTGGAGTGCTGTCTTATGATGTCTTCTATAGTACAGTACTATAATTTTGTCAGTTATACTGTATAGTACAGCACTATAGCTTTGTTCTGTTATACATAACAGTAGTATATGTAAGAGTTTTGAAAATAAAAGGAAAGTCATCAAATTGGAGTTTCTTTTTAAAGATTTTATTGCTCTCTCCCAGGTATAGAGGTGTACCTAGTATAGTTTTCTTATTTTATGGAACTTTCTATGTTATTGTGTGATCTGGAGTATGTTACATGTTATTATAATATGCTGCTTTTTCAAAGTATACAAAAAATTCACCAATAAGTAGTTGGGACCTAGAAAAATACAGTTATATTCTGTTTTTTCCCTTCACTGTCAATATGTACACACAGAAAGAGAGAGAGAGAGAGAGAGAGAGAATAAAAGACTGATAAACTAGTCATAATGAGCATTGTATCTCATAAGACAGTCCTCAACTTCAGGTGCTGCTTGTAAGTGCCAGTTTGTCATTTGTTTTTGACCAGCTGTAAGTCAATTTTCTCACACCCCCACCTTGGTTTTGATGACTTGTTAGGACAGCTCATAGAACTCTAGGAAACACTCGTTTTATTCAGAAGTTTATTGTATAATAAAAATGATAATCAACCATGTGCAAAAGCATATAGGTCTGTAAGGCCCTGGGTTCAGGGTACCTGTCCCTGTGGAGTCTCATGTACTACCCTCCCGGCATGTAGATAAATTTACCACCTTGAAAATACTGGGAACCCATAGTTCAGGGATTTTCATGGAGCCTTCATTATGTAGGCATGATAATTAACTCTATTTGCAGCCCTTTCGCTCCTTGCTGGAGGCAAGGAGGTAGAACTGTAAATTTCAATCTTCAGTAATGGCTTGATCTCTCTGATGGCCAGCTCCTATGCAGATTCTTATCAGGATTTATTTTATTAGAGCAAAACATGATGCTATCACCCAGGAAATTCCATGGGATTAGGAGCTCTGTGTAAGAAAAGAGGGCCAAAGACTAGAACAAAAGATGCAACTTAGCACTCTGTATCAGTCAGTGCTTACCAGAGAAACAGACTTAATGCAAGATATACAAGTAGGTAAGAATTTACAAGATTGGCTTTCAATGGCCGCCCACAGAGTCAGGTGTGGAAGAGTGCAGAGGGCCTGTCTGCACACTGGGGACCCAGAGGATCCAGTTGAAGGTCTGGAGCTCACTGTAGTGTCCCTACCCAGTCTGTATCAGGAGGCCAAGGGGTCTGTGCTGGAAGCTGAAGGGTCTGCACTGGAAGCCAGGAGACAATGTCCAAGGTGAAGGCGAAGACTCAAGCTTCTCCTAAGAAATCAAAGCTAATCCTTCTTTCTTTGTTTCCTTTCTATACTATTCTGGCTATAATCTCCCCAAGGGTGGTCTTCCATACCCAGAACTATGCTGAGTCAATTTAGTTTGGCATTTCTTACTCAAGTTGACAGTTAACTATCATACAATCCATCCAGAAATTAAAAGAGTTTTAAGAACTCAGTGTCATGAACTAGGGGAAGAGACCAAATAAATATTTCATTTTATGCCACACTATCAGAGAAGTACAAGAAGATATGTAGCTTGATCAAAACATACAGTGAATACTTCTGCCAAATGCCCTCCAACCGAAAGACAAGGACCTTCAATAAGATAAGTGATGCGTCCAACATTAGTAATAGTGTGTGGCAAGTTTAAACTTGCTCAGTACAATAAGTCCATTGTGAACTGCAGTTGAGAGAGGGTGTGTTCTAAATTATGGTATAAATCATGGATCATGAATAACTCATTAAAATGAAACTATCCATTTCATTGGAGTTGTGTGATTGTGTTATTTTAGATTCTTTTTTTTCCCCCAGTACTGGGGATTGAACTCAGGACATTGTGTTTGTGAGGCAGGCACAGCACCACTGAGCTAAATCCCTGGCCCTCAGATTCTAGCTTTTAAAGAAATGTCATTATGGGAAATGAAATATGGACCTAGGTTATGATCCAGAGAGCAAGATTCAATGGAAAACACCTGGTTCTCTTCTTGTGAAAAAAAACACGTGAATCAAAATCCACTATCAAGGGATTATTGAATGTGTTTGTCACCTTGATAAATTATGGGAGCTGAGTTTGTGCTCAGGAGCACTATGGTGAACTTTTTATATTATAAGAGCTTATTAAAGCATTCAAGAAATAATGTGCCTAGAAAATAGCTTGAGGAATAGGCAAATGCTTTCATTCCCCATCATGCCAGTGCTCCATATCACACATCACTTCTAATGTAGGAATTTCTGTCAAATAAAACATTACAGTATGTCTTTATTCACTGGATCTGAGATTGAAACTCCTGGCTTTTCCCCAAAGTGAAATGACTATGTAAAGTAATGTTTTGAATCAATTCAGGATATGTATGAAACCACTACAGCACAACTGAAGACACTCATGAAAAAAGGACTTCCAGAACTATTTCAGAAAGCAGCAGGAATAATGGGATAAGTGTGTCTGAAGTAAGGGGGGGATATTTTGATGGGAATTAGTGGCAAGGAGTCTTTTACTGTAATAGATGTTTAAAATTTACACATTCAATGAATGTTTTGGTCACATCTCCTATATCAGCAAAGGTAGAAAATTATAAACTTCAAATTACTAATACTAGTCATAGAGGATAAAAGAAGATAGTATAGGAAAAAGGTAAAAAGAAATAAAATTGGTTTAATGTTCACAAAAACTCAAGTATGCAACTTAATTCCACACATATATGATGTATATTAGTGCTAATGTATGTATATATGGAAGGAGAGATGCATTAAAGGATTGTGAAATTACTATTGTTGATGTGACATATTACCACAAACTTAATGCCTTAAAGCAAAAACTATTATCCTCTGAGTGTCATGATTTACAGTTTTGGAAATGGTGTGGCTGAACTGAGTTCTCTGCTTGAGTCTCACAAAGCTGAGACCGAAGTGCAGGTCAGGATATCTTCCTTTCTCCAGGCTCTGGAGAAGAATGTCCTTCCAAGCTCATTCAGATTTTTGACAGAATGAAATTTCTTGTGCTTGTAGAACTGAGGTTCCCACTTTTCACTGCTATTGGCTAGGGTCACTTCTCTCAGGGACTTCAGTCTGTTTGCATTCCTTGTCGTGTGTCATCCCATCTTCAAGCCAGCAATGACTAGTTGATATTGAGCCTTCATACTTTGATTCTCTCTGACTTCCTTCACTCTTCTCACTCTACTTTTGAGAGATTATATCAGGTTCACCTACATCATTGAGAACAATTGCCCTATTTTAGGATCAACTCCTTAGTAAGCATTGAGGTTACATTTACAAAGTCGTTTTTGCCATGTGATGTAACGCATTCACAGGCACACAGCAGAGAGTAAGGATCACGGTGGCCAACATTCTGCCTACAACAGAGGAAAATGTTAATTGTAGTTATCTAAAGTACAGAAATTTCAAATGATCTCTACTTTTATTCACAGACACCTCTGAGTCCTTCGAATTTTAACAGTAATTCACATGAGCAAATAACTTGTCTAATCAGAAAAAAAATAGCTACTTATCCCATAGAGAAATAAAGGATGTATAGTCAAGAGCCCCTTTCCTTGGTTACCCAGTAGTGTTTGGCAATGGGGATGGGAATTATGCAGGAATAATTGGCTTTGCAGCTAGAGGATCCATTAACCCATTTTGTCACTTCCTTGTTTATCTGACTGCACCCATTATTTTCACAATCTTGGAAGTGTTAAGATCTGTTTGTGTGTGTGTGTGTGTGTGTGTGTGTGTGTATGAATTTAAGTTTACTGTGTGGAATCTGTGTGCCATTCCATCCTAGGTGTGTGAGATGGAGCACTGAGCCTTTGTGGCAGTTACAAATCTTGACTTTTTAAAGCCTTTTCCAGAAGAAGATGATTTCCACAAAAGTTCTATGATGACAAGCGGGGGCCAGCTGAGTGAGAGTGTGCATATTTAGCATATTTAAGATCCTGAATTCCACCAACAGTATACTGTCCTCCAAAAAAAGAAAGAAATTCCAATTCTGGTCTAAGGATATTGCTCAGTGGCAGAGGGTGTGTTCTGCATGCATGAGGACCTGGATTTCTATCACTGTGAGGAGCACAGTGATACATGTGCCTCCAGTCGTAGCTACTCAGGAGGATAGGCATAAGGACTGCTTCAGCTGAGGAGTTCAAGGCCTATCTGGGCAATTTAGTCAGGCTCTGTCTCTAAACTAAAAAGACAAGCAGCTCCAGAGTATCTCAGGTTATCATCGTCTTTTGGGGGACAATAGATGTATTAGCTCTCAAGTATCCTGTGCTTATTGAGTAGGCCAGTAAACTTCCTTCCCTGCGAATTCTCAGACTTATCTAATGAGGAGAGAGAGAGAGAGAGAGAGAGAGAGAGAGAGAGAGAGAGAGAGAGAGAGAGAGAGAGA
>NW_022900951.1:44718251-44813034 GCF_012274545.1 Fukomys damarensis | reverse complement strand
AGAGAGAGAGAGAGAGAGAGAGAGAGAGAGAACTTGAACCAACTGTTGTTCTTTTTTGAAATAGGTGTAAATGTCTTGGCAATTTGGTCATCTTGGTACAAAATTGTTCCTGTTTTTTCATAAGATATCAGTATAAGCTGTGTGGTGGCACATGCCTATATTTCAAGCACTTTGGGAGGTTGAGGTAGGAGGACTGCAAGTTACATTCCACCTGGGAAACTTAGCAAGATCCTGTCATAAGTTTGTTTGTACTGGGGATTGAACTTGGGTCCTGAACTTGCAAGGCAGGTGGCAGAACCACTGAACTAAATCCCTGGCCCGATCCTGTCATAAGTTAAAAAACATAAAAAGCCTGGAGATATAGCTTAATGTGAAAGTCCTAGGTCAATTGTTAGTACCCTGGAGTTGAAAGGGGGAGAATATGAATTTGTACAAATCAAGTTCATGGAGTGTGAAATAAGCCTTCCTAAATCCTTTTCCACGACATGTGATTGACTCGAGTGTACTCTTTGGAGGAAAGGCTAAGACTATACTGTCAGGAGCTTCTTTGGGTTGTTACAGTGAGGGGTTCTTTCATTTATGAGTACAGCAATTACACAGATGAGCAGAGGTCTGCAATGAAGCCAGAGCATGATGACCATAGTTGACATTACAGTCCACAAAGGAGGTATTTGATTGGGGCAGACGTTGCAGAGAAACTGTGAATTCTTCCATTTTGGGCGGGATTTCCTGTAGGTCTTCCCTTAGGTTTACAGTAGAATAGAGCACCATAAAAATGCAAAGACAGATATGTTTATATGTATTGGTACTTACACATCTAAATATGTACCTCTGCGAAGAGTGTAGACTATAGCATTCAGAACAGTGAATGCTTAACATAATGACCTACAGTTCCATCTATGTAGCCACTTGACAGGTTTTTGTCCTCCTTATTTCCATTGTGAGTGTGTGTGTGTGTGTGTGTGTGTGTGTGTGTGTATTAAAATGACTATAGCAATAACATCAGCCTGTTCCTCACTTTCATGTCTTCTATGGTCTGTGGCTATAACCAGAGTATTAGTAGTGTTTCCCTCTCTGAGTTCTCAGTCCTAAGCTCAGCAGTATCTCATGTTCCACAGATGTTGTTTGCTTCGTCCCAGGGGAAAGGGCCAGGTGGGTTGGGTCACAGGCTCTTCTGTATCTGTGATTTGTCTTCACATAGCAATCTTTCTCAGATCCTCTGCATCTTCTCTCATAGTCTAAGAGTTAGAAAAATATGAGCGTGATGCAGCAAAGGCGGAGAAAGTACCTTCATGGTGAAATAAAACAGCAGAGAGAGTGGGAAGGTCTGTGGAATGGAGCATATGATATCAATGCTTTTGGTGGAAATGAAGAGGTTGCATTTGCTCGAGTTTCCCTAGGAACTGAGGCTCTTTCCTCTCTGCATAGCCCACAATCTCCATATCTTCAGATCACCTGGACAACACCCAATCAATCTCAAGCACATGTCTTTCTAAAATACACAACAAAATATTTGTAGCCAAAATAATCAATTCTTTAAGCATTTACTTCAGACACATAAAAAGGAAATTGGAATGAGTGGACTTACTATGTTTTTTTAATCGAGTTTATTGGTACATTTTAGGTATACAGTACAGTTACATTCATTACTGGGATCTTGTACCTTTATATGACAGGTCCTGTTTCTCATCTTTTCCCCTTGTCCCTGCCCTCCCTTCACCCCTCCTCCCCTCCCCCTTTACAAACACTTTATTTCCATTTTTTCATTTTGTCATTTTTTTTTCTTTTCCCTTATTCCCTTTCTCCTACCCTTCCCACTTTCCCTACAACTTTAGACCTTTTCTTCCTATTTCACATGGTCAATTATCTTATTAGGATCTTATGTACTATTATAGTTTTTCACACCAGAGAAACTATTCCATATTTACACATGTGTGACTTATTTATTTCACTTAGGAGTATATCCTCAATATGTATCCATTTTCCTATAAATGAATCTAATTTCTCATTCTTTATAGCTGAGTAGTACTCCATTTTATAGAAAAACCATATCTTCTTTATCCAGCTTCCAACTGATGGGCAAATGGGCTGTTTCCAAGTTTTAGCTATTACATATTGATGGCTTTATTCTCTTTTAAATTTCTTTGTTTTGCTGCTGCCCTAATGTTAGAATGCGAAGGTTTCTAGTGGGTTATAGCCCAAAGCAGAGGGTCAACTGGGGTTTAACAGCCTGGGTTTGATCCTGTTTTAGCAAGAAGGACTATTAGGTGGATGGAGCAAAACTGTCACCTCATGTGCTTTGTGAAACATACTGATAATCTTTAGAATAGAAGTCACTCAAGACACAGAGGGATGACATGTGGATAAAGGCTGATCTAACAAAGCTCCCTGAGATAGTCAATTTTCCAGGGAGCTCATAACACCAACTAACAATATAGGGTAATTAGGTAAGATTACTTTATCCTTAAAAAAATAAGACTTCCTACTAATCCCTCATTGGGGTGTCTAGGAAGTGGTTTTACACTATGTGAGAACAATAGTAACCTAACTGCAATCATGTAAGCCATGCTTCTAAGAAGATATAATGAGAGAGGAAGACCAGAAAGAAGTGAAGTTTTAACTACATAGGGTACAAGGAAGTGTTGAGTCCATGTTTATCTGTATCTTCCTTTGTCCACTTAAAGGTTATATAAAATACCCTGATTAAAAGTTTATGTGTTTTGGGGCTGGGGATGGAACTCAGTGGTAAAGTGACTAGCTAGAGTGAACAAGGCCCTAAGTTCTATCCCTAGCACTGAAAAAGCAATTGGTGCAGAACGGGGAGAACAACAGTGACAAGAACAACACTCCAGACTAAAGACGTGATATCGCAGATTCCTCCTATTCATTTAACTGTGCTAAAACATACATTACATTTCAAATATTTATCTCAGAATTTGCAGAAGAAACCATACAAACAAACATTTATATGAATATAATCAAATTTTAGCATGCAGTATATTACATGTTATAAATATATATGTGTTGAATATGTATAATGCGTATGCATACACATATATCTATGTCTACAAATAGATCATTAGTACCCTCCAAATGGTTCTTTTGTTCTTCTCTGAGTTGCTGCTCCATGCAGATCTACATTTTCACTTTTAATTACGGGATATTATTAAATATGTATAAGCAATTTGTAAGATATGATATAAAGAAGGAAAAACGGAAATGGGGCATTTGTAAATGAGGGAAGGGGGACTGAAGGAAGGGGAGGGGAATGGGGAAAAAAGAGGAACCAAGATACATCGTGTACAGGTAGAGATTCCTCATGATGAATGTGATCATTACATATACCTAAATTGTGCCAATAAAATTTAAATTTAAAAAATTTAAAAAGAGAATAATTATAAAGCAAAGATCTATATAAACCCTATCTAGTTGAAAGAGCAGAATACTGTAATTCACAAACCTTTATTATACATTCCTAAATACATCTCACATCGAGGTTCCCCTTTCCTGATTTTGGAAAAAAGTTTACTTTGTTTTATTGAAACATACTGTTGTCATTTATATCCTACATACTATAGTTTTGCATGTTATTAAACTTTTCATATGCAGCTATACTCTACCTAGTTCTTTTGGTTTGCTACTTTTGTTCACTCTAATGAGAGCTGTTTATTTCAGCGCTAGTAATCTGTATGTTATATCTTTTTATCAAAATGTCCCACTAAAGTCTCATGAACTCATAGGTGAGGATTTTCAGAGCTGGCTGGATCTGGAGTGTGTGTTACTAGGATTAAGGGTGTATGGTACTAAATCAGTCCACCGATTAGTTGAGTATAGTTCTGGCTGTAAATAATGAGGGGCCCTCCCTGGGTGTGAGTGGCACCACCAAAAATGTTTGTAGCCTGGATGGGACAAAAGGGAAAGGGAGGCTTGAGTCACTACTTGCTGCTTGCTGTCTCCCACCTGCTCTGCCATGAACTGTTTCTTCTCTGTGATTCCCATCTGCTATGCCACCCTGCCTTGTCACCATCTGACACTATGGACTGAAATCTCTACACACTGTGAGCTGAAATAAACCTTTCCTCATTTAACTTGTGGGTGTTGAGTATTTTGTCTCAGCAATGAGAAAAATATCTAAAACACTGTAACTTCTTTATTTTTATGTTGCATAAATTCCGTGCTATAAGTGTTCCCAAATGTATTTATAAGTGTTTATACTGAGGAACATACAATATATGTTGTTTCCAGTTTCAGGGTATCATAAATGATGCTATGAACTATTGGGATTTTGAGAGTGATTATATTGAATCTTTAAAATAATTTAGATAGGACTGATGTTCTTATAATATTCACTTTCCCAGTCGGTGTGAACACAGCATGTTTCTCTATTAAAGTTGTCATTAGTATCTATGTTACTTTGCAAGGACTGACACAACAGAGGTTTATACACTGGGTACTTTAAGCAACAGAAATGCATTATCTTAATATTTTTTGGAGACTACAAGATCAAAGTGTCTGAGGGGATGATTTCTTCTGATAGCTGAGAAAGAATCTAACTTCTGCCTCCTGGCAGCATAACTCCACTGTTCACATGACTTTCTCCCCGTGCGTACGCCTGTCCATGCCCACATTTCCTTTCTTCATAAAGACATTAGTCATAGTGGATTAGGGGCCCATCCCACTATAATTTTAAAGCCATATGCACATTTTTAGGTGATTTTCACAGCAGCACCTCACTTCTCATTACCAAACTCAGAATTACTTTGTTGGGCTATCATATCTAACAGAATACCTCAACTGGGTGGCTTAAACAACACAAATTTGCTATCTCACAGTTTCGGAGGCTGGGAATCTAAAGTCAAGGTGGCAATAGGATTCTTTTTCTTGTGAATGCTCTGAAGGAAGGATTAGTTCCAGATAGCTCTTTGTTTTCAGATGGCTGTCTTCTCCCTGTCTCTTCACAGGAGTTTTCCTTTATGCGTGTCTGTCTTTGTATACAAATTCCCCCTTTTTATAAGTCTCAAGGTATAACCGAACTGTACCTGCAATGACCCAATCTCCAAAGAGAAATGTATTCTGAGGTACTATGAATTAGAATTTCAACACATAAATTGGGTACGGGGGGTGACATCATTCAAGCTGTAATAGTTTCTCTGAATAAAGTTTTAAAGTTCTTTCTATATAAGTCTTTGTTATAGTGGTGGAGAGACGCTGCAGAGGAAGAGGCTTCCCTTCCATTTCCAGCACTGGCAGAGTGAGTCAGTGATGTAAGTGCAAGGCCATCTGGTGAAGCTCTGCTGCAGTCACTGTATCAGACTCAGGTTCCCTCTGCATCACCTTGCAGACTCTGTCTGGCAATAATTTGGGGTTTTGTCAAGAGATTCAAAGGCTTCCTACTGGTACCAGCACCAGAATGCTTCTCAGTAGCATACATGCCCAAGGCCCTTTCCCCAAATCAGCCCTCACATTTCCTCTGCAGGCCTCAGCCTGTGCTGAGAAGGGGCCACACTGAGCTGCTGCTCCCTTCGCAAGCCCTCTACAATTCTGTGCACAGGTAACTTGCTACATGAAGGGTTCCTACCTGGTCAGTGCACTCCCGCACACATCCAGGATCACTTGCTCCCTACCCGCCCTGTGGAAGCCTGCCATCTGCTGGTCTGGGGAGTAGAGACCGGCTCTAGCCCGGCTAAACAAGCTTCCTTCTCTGCTTTCCAGTGGCCCTAACTCCACCTTATGCCACGAAGCAGTTGGGACCCTGTCCACGTGTTTCCTTCCTTAATTACTTTTCTCTAACCCTTGGGTATCATGTCGAGTTTTTTTCTATCTTATAATTTCTCTGTATCACAGTTTAATAAACATGTATTAAGCTTACTCTGTTGAACACACCATGAAGTGTTTATCTCCTAATTAGACTCTCAGTGATTTCTTTTCTTTTTTGAAAAGAGTGACACAGAAAGTACTTTATTTTATTGTGTGACATTATATAATAGAATCTGTATTTACAGGTAACTAACCACACAATATATAGAAGGCTCAAAAATAGCAGTACTGCTGATGCAATTCTTGATCTTTGCACAAAACAAAAATGGTTTTGTGCGATTGCAAGTTAAAAATGTAATTTCATACTGATTAGAGTTCTTTCATGCTTTAATAAAAAAACTACTCTACTGAACCAGAACTAAAGTAGGTATAGTTTATTCATATACATTTGAAAACCAGCCTCCAAATTTCCCACCTCAGTTCATCTTGTTTTAATCATTATTAAAAATGCTTCATTGTGGGCCGGGGATTTAGCTCAGTGGCTCCGCGCCTGTTTTGAAAGTGCAAGGACCTGAGCTTCTATCCCCAGTACCACCAAAATCAAACAAACAAAAGAAGATTTGGCTGAAGTAGCTGGCTTAGCGGATGGTAGAAAATCAAGCATGAAATATGAAGACTCTAATTTGAACAGCCACTAAATATAAAATATGGCAAAAGAGCAGGGAATCTGAAAAACAATGCTTCATTGTGTCATCAGGCTGAATTCCTCAGCAGCTTCAACGGTATTTCCAAAGGAATCTCTGCCAGGTAGCAGTGCCTATCTTTCCCTGGAAGCACACTGACAGTCACAATTACTACCTCTGCCCTCTTGAAATAGATTTCTTTTTAGCATTAAAAGGAATAGACCACTAGGAAATAAAAAAAAATGCGAGAAAAGGAAAAAACGGAAGTGGAGTCTATGTAAATAAAGGGTGCAGGGGGTGAAGGGAGGGCAGGGGTATGGGGAAAAAATGAGAACCAAGACCTGTCATGTAAAGGTACAAGATCCCAATGATGAATGTAACTGTATTGTTTGCTTTAAATGTGCCAATAAACAATGGGGGGGAAAAGAATATACCACTAGAACTTTGAAAACCTAAATTCTGGCTATGTCACAAACTATATAAATTTAGGTCATGTGTCTTCCTCAAGCATCTGTTCTCAACTGCAAAAAATAATTTGCATTTGCTTGAGCCTTTGTATTTATCTTCACAGTAACCCTTACATTTAAGGCAGCATTGCATTAATTTCATAGTAGAAATTCAAACTCAAGGGTATCTGGAAATACTGTTATTCTACCCCACTGTTCAGTTTCTCTTTCCTAACAATAAAACGTTTCCATCCTAGGAGTCAGGAAAGCTATGACAAAGAACTAACAAATCTAAATTGGAAGGTGAAATTTTGAACGTTAAATGTGGGATGCAAGCCATGTGACCAATTTCAAGTGTTATCTTGTGCCCAAGTTACATGAATCTCCTTTATAATAAATTTGTAGATATGATTAGTCATACTGACATATACATAGGAACTATGCCTGATCCAAATGAAATGTTGAAAAAACCAAAATACTTTTATGAGCAATCCTGAAAAGTCAACAGAGCTAAATAAATAGCATGCTCTCAAAGTAAGGAGCATCATACACTCAGTAATCTCTACAATTTAATATGCTAAAGTGGAAGCAATAAGCAGGCAAGGAGATGAAAAGTACACATAAGAAAAACAATTTCGTTATTTTCTTCATTTTGATTCTATTGCTTTCTTGCTTTCAGGAGGCAAGATCTTGACTTCAAAAGTAACAAAATACTTGAGAAGCAAATTTACATCTTCTAGTTTTAAATGGTATTCTTTTTTCTATTAATTGGTTTTATTGGTACATTTAATATATACAATATAATGACATTCATCACTGCAAATTTCCACCATTACACAATCTATCATTGCTCTTATTTTTCCCCATTCTCCTGCCCTCCCTATCTACAAAGACTTTGTTTCCGTTTCATCTTTTTCTCATGTTAATTCCGCCCCCTTCTTTCTTTTCCCCTACCCCTCCCACTTCCCTTTCCCCTTTACACCATTTCTTCCTATTTCACATTGTCTATTACAACCTTTTAGTCCTTATTTACACTTTCAGTTTCTCACACTAGAGAAACTACTTGGTAGTTACACATGTGTGTCCTATTTATTTCACTTAAGAGTATGGCCTCAATGTGCATACATTTAGCTATAAATATCTCTAGTTTGTCATTCTTTATGGCTGAGTAGTATTCCATTTTATTTTTTAAAAACCCACATTTTCTTTATCCCGTCTCCCATTGATGGGCAATTGGGCTACTTCCAAGTTTTAGCTATCACAAATTGCACTGCTATGAATATGGGTGCACATATATCACTGTGATATGATTCTTTTAATTTTGGGGGAAGATACCCAGCAGGGGACTAACTGGGTCAAATGGGGCCTCTAATCCTAGTTCTCTGAGGTATCTCCATACTGATTTCCACAGTGGTTGCACCAGTCTACACTGCCACCACCAGTGGAGCTGGGTTCCTCTTTCCCCATAGCCCTGCCAGCATTTGTTATTGGTTGGTTTCATGATAGCAGCCATTCTTTCTGGGGTGAGGTGGAATCTCAGTGTTTTCATTTGCATTTCTTGAATGACCAGTGATGTTGAACATTTTTTCATATGTTTATTTGTTATTTCTACTGTTTCTTAAGACAGGTTCTCACTATGTAGTTTAGACTGACCTGAAACTCATTATGTAGCCCAGGCTGGTCTTCAACTCACAATGATCTTCATGTCTCAGCCTCCTGAATACTGGGATTACAGGCATACACCACATCGCCTGGCTGTTATTTATACGTTCTTTGCTGGAGAAATGTCTGTTCATTTTGGATGCCTATTTTTGGAATGGGTCTTTAAATTTGGAGGTCTGATTTTTTAAAGTTTTTTTTAATATATTCTAGATAGTACATTTTTGTCTGATGAACAGCTGGTGAAAAGTTTCTCCCACATTGTAGGTTGTCTCTTCATACTGTTGGTCATTTCTCTTGCTGTGCAGAAGCTTTTTAATAAGACATCCCACTTGTTGATCATTGTAGTTCATGGGCAACTGAGCTTTTGTTCATAAAAGTTTTTCCTATGCCAATGATTTCAAGAGTTCTACCTAAACTCTCTTCTAGCCAGTTTAGTGTTTATGTTTTAATATTCAGATCTTTAACACACTTCAATTTTAGTTTAGTGCATGGTGAGAGTTATAGGTCTAGTTTTAACCTTTGACAAGTTGAAACCCAGTTTTTCTAGCACCATTTACTAAAGAGGCTATCTTTCCTCCATTGAGGGTGTTTGGCTCCTTTGTCAAAGATGAGGTAGATGAGGTAAATGTTTTTTCCACGTCTATTGAGATCATTATGTGGTTTCAGTCTTGGCTCTATTAATATAGTGTATTACATTTATTGATTTGCATATGTTGAACCATCCCTGAATCCCTGGGATGAATCCCACTTGGTCAGGGTGTATGATCTCTTGGTGATCTTCTGCATTCTACTTGCAAGTATTAAGGATTTTTGCATCTATGTTCATTAGTGAGTTTGGCCTATAGTTCTCTTTTTGATTGTCTTTCTCTGCTTTGGGAATCAAGGTGATGCTTCCTTCCAAGAATGAATTGGGAGTACTGCTTCCCTTTCAATTTCTTTGAGAAGTTTAAACAGTAGTGGCAGTAGTTCCTCTCTAAATGTTTTGTAGAATTCAGCAGTGAAGCCATCAAGACCCAGGCTTTTCTTAGTTGGTAATTTTTAAATTATATTTTCAATTTAATTGATATTGGGTGGTTTAGAATTTTTATGTCATCTTCGTTCAACTTTGGTAATTCATACATATCTAGGAATCTGTGCATTTCTTCTGTATTTTCTAACTTATTGGCATAAAGGTTTTTAAAGTAGGTATTGATGATCCTCCGGATTTCTGCTGGGTCCATTTTAATTTTTCCCTTTTTGATTCCTAATTGAATGGATTTGGGCTTTTTCTTTCCTTTGCTTGGTAACATTGGCTAAAGGTTTGTCAATTTTGTTTGTTCTTTTGAAGAACCAAGTTTGGCTTCATTGATTTTTTTGTATTGTTCTCTTAGTCTCCATTGCATTAATCTCTGCCCTGATCTGTATAATTTCCTCCCTTATATGAGCTTTGGTTTTGTTCTACTCTCCTTTTTCTAGAATCTTGATGTTCAGCATCAGGTTGTGTAATTGAGCTTTCTCTGTTTTTCTAATATGAGTATTCATTGCTATGAATTTCCCTCACAAGACTGCTTTCATTGTGTCCCAGAAACAATGGAGACAACTGATTATGGAATGAAACTTCTGAAACTGTGAGTTAAACCTTTCCTGCTCTTTAGTTAATTATGCCATATGTTTCATTACAGCAACAGAAAGCTAAAACATTTGTCTTCCTTACACACTTGTTTGGAAAGTTTCTGGAGTCTCATTGGTAATCCAAATTTTTTTAAAAGTGCGTAACTGTCACCAGAAAAATATTGTTTGCCTTTTCCCCCATAAATGACTCAATCAAAACCAAAATTAAACAAAACAAGCACCCCCCACATTTACAATCTGCAGTCAAAAGCAGTCTCATAAATTTAGTCTTCTCAGCCTACACTGGATAATTGAACTTCACCTGGAAGAACGTCTGCTTTCTTAAAAGCCATTTAAGAATATCTATTACTGTAGTTATATACTCATTTAAAAAATTTGTATTTCTTACTATGTACCAGGCAGTATCCTAAGCACATATAACTGTGCCATGAATTTACTAGGAAGGATTCTTGTCTTGAGAAGAAGGAAGTGAGCCAAGTATGTTTTAACTCAACTGGTTTAGGATTTTTGTAAAAGTGCTCCCTAGTTTATATCTAATGACAGCATATTTTTTGAGTACATTTTGAAACTGTTTTATCTCGATGGGATCATATAGAAATAACAGCTCTAATTAGTGGTTTCTTGAATGCATTATGGAGTCTTTGCTAGAGCTGTGTTAGATGACTGCTGATATCTACTTTTTAAAAATTTCAGGTCAAAATCATCAGTGGCCTCCATCAAGATATCAAATAACAAATGCTGGTGAGGCTGTAGGGAAGAAGGAAGCTTCCATATTGTTAGTGAGAATATAAACTGGAATGACTACTATGGAAACCAGTCTGGAGATTCCTCAAAAAACTCAAAATAAGAATTCCATTTGACTCAGCTATTTGCCTTCTAGGTGTTTCCCCAAAAAGTTAAAGGTACCATATAATTGTAGTACATGCATAACCACATTTATAACAGCACAATTCATAATGGCTAAATATTGGAAGTGGCCTATATGCCCATCATTAGATGAATGGCTAAAGAAAATGGTATTTACACACAATGAATTAGTCTGCCATAAAGAAAGATAAACTTGAGTCATTGGTAGAAAATGAATACACCCTGGGACTATAAAGTTAAGTGAAATATATCAGACTCACAAGCTTAAAATTAGTATGATTTCTGTCACACATGAGAAACCCAAATTATAAATAAAGAGTAAAGTAAAAGAAAACGCGAAGTAAGGAGATAGATTTTTCTTAAAGGGGAAGACGATCAAGATATGGAAGGGGGATGGGAGGGAAAGGGGATGAAAAAAGGAATTAAAATGTGTTACATACGTGTACCAACTGCACACCAGGAATGTAAACATATAGTGCAAACATCTAATAAAAATTCATATTTACTATATTTTATGGTGTAAAATTCTCAGGTCATGTGTTCACGTGCTACAAAATGCACAACTTACAATGGGAACTGAAACAAATTACCTGGGAACAGATCTGGAGGCAAATAGCAATGACTGTGATGATTAATTGGTAAGAAAGTATAACAAGTATGAGCAGGATTTTAGGTGCCTGCCTGCCTGTGTTTGAATTTTACCCCTTCACTCAAAAGCGATCACTCAACCTTTCTAAGGAAACCTTTTATTTCCTTGACCCTAAAATAAGGATAATATTAGTACACAGATCACAGGATTTTTATTACTCTTAAATTAGACAATCATGCAAAAACATGTACTGCATACAATATACTCAATAAATGTAAGCACTGATGGTAAGAAAAAATGAATATGATATATTTGACGCTGCCAAGAATGCAATAAAAATTAGGCTAACATATACGTAGGTGAATGGTTGAAACCAAAGGGCCAGCACCCCAGATAATGACCCTCAAGTCCCCCACTCAGTAAATTAATTAATGTATTTCACAAACATATATAGAACTCCCAGTAAGTGACAAGTTCAGCACTTAAGAGTAATAGGAAAAGGAGAGAGTAAACATAACAATATGTCAGTGGAATGAGCCAGATGACATGTTTTATAGGATGCTCTCCCTTGTGGCTGAAGATGTCTTGAAGAGTCTTTTTGCTGATTCCTCTTTGCTCCAAATAGAGTGGTACCTTTATTCACGAACTTAATTCTTTCCATGATTCTGGTTGCAAACCAAATTGGATGAGAACCAAATCGAATTCAATGGTTAAGTTCAATGTTGACCTTATGGGAAAATATGATTCTGTTCTCATCCGATCTGGTACTGTATTGATTAACTGCTGGAGCAACAGCAGTGCTAGGTGTTGAGAGAAAGTAGTAGGATCAAATCCTTAATTGCAAGAAAAAGGGGAATCGTGAGTAAAGCAGGGCTGTAAGTTAATAAGTTAATGCCATGGGTCAGGCTAGATGAATCACAATTACTAGCTTCATTGTACATATTGCTGAATGCATTCTGAAGACCTGGATAATTCCAATGAGTAGACTGTAGGGTATCAGAATGGAGTGTTCTCTTGGGTTTTACACATTGAGTCTTAATATTCCTAAAGATTACTACATATGAAGTAAGAAGTAGGGAGTCTGGAGGCAAAGTCCAGCCCATTCTTCAGTCACTCAAACAATGAGGGTAGATGAAGGGCGTCATTTTGGCTTGTGAATCAAAGGACTCATGGAAAGTGGAAACCTGCCTCTGTTAGGGAGAATCACTGGAAAGACTGAGTGTGAGAAGAGAGACATAGGAAAATAATGCTCCAAAATGCCAATTATAGTGACAGTGTCATCCTCACTCCAACAGGCATGTGTGTGAAAGATTCAGAAACATGTAAAGGGTATGAAGTAGGGCGACATAAGTGGGTAGAGTAAAACCATAATATTCTTTGGACAAACCCTACATACAAATAAAGGAAAACAAAGCAAAAACACAAGAGTTTGTCTCACTGGAGCTCAGATGCATCACATATACAAGAAAGTAATTCACCTGAGTGTAATCTAGACCAGTGGTGGCAAACCTATGGCACACGTGCCAAAGCAGGCTGTTTTTATCACTGAAAGCTCTAAAAGATTCGCCATCACTGCTCTTGGCTACAGTGAAAGGACATACACTGTTCCAGGGCAGCCCATGGGAAGAAAGGGCTGACAGCTGGGGAAGTCATTGTGATGGTTAATCTTGATTATCAACTCAATTGAACTGAGACGCCTTGGGGATACTTCTGTGTGTGTCTTTGTGTGTCTATGAAGGTATGTCCAGAGACAGTTTACATGTGGATCCACAAAGTAAGGGGCCAAGACCTGCCCTGCATGTGGGTGACACGGCTCAGTAGACTGAGAGCTTGGATGGAACAAAAGCATAAGAAAGAGGAAGCCTGTGATTACAGGGTCTTTCCCCTCTTTCTCTGCTTCCTAGTTACCATGAGGTCAGCAGCTTTCCCCCACCGTGCCTGTCTGGCATGATCTTTCCACCTCAGCACAGGCCTAAAGCCATGATATCAGCTGACCGTAGACTGAGACATCTGAAAGGCTGAGCCAAAATATTTCCTCTGATTTTCTCGGTGCCATGAAAGATGGCATATGGAAGGTCAGTGATGAGGGCAATAAAAGGAATTTGATCAATAAATAAGAAATGTAGGAAAGGCAGGCATTTATTTAGATCAGAGTGTGCTGCCAACTGGGACAGAATGTGAGTTTCCAAAAGAGGAATGACGCCATCAGTGTGACACACTTAGTGTTTTTTTTTTATAAGGGTTGAGGATATGGGAAAAGGCTCTATAGTAGGGAGCAAATGTGATCATCTAAAGATTTTCTTTCCCTGGATTATTTTCCCCAGGAGCATCTGTATTGTGTTTAAAATTGCAATTTTGAGAAGATCTCTTTATCTGTCTTATAGAAGGCCTTTGGCTTTAAATAAGAAGGTGATAAGGGTTTCTATACATATCTTTTAGAGAAGATGGGTCACGGACTCTTTGGGAGGAATGAATTGCCTTACATCAAAAGGTTTGTTATTGTCTTATAATAATTGCTTACTAAGAGTAGAATGTCTTTAACCAGAATTCATTTGTTAAAGGTTTTAACTCTTTTGTTCCCAGTGGGGAGGTATTTTGTCACAGCAATGCAAAGCTAATACAGTTGAGAAGACATCTGAGAGTGAAGACATAAAATGGGGCTTGAAAAAAGAAAGAACAAAAGATCGTCTAAGGAAAGAATAATTTATAGAGAGAGGTTTTAAGATAACCTATAAAAATAAAATATTTCCCCCCCAAATATTTCCTTAATTTCCAAGGAAAAGAGGAAAGCCTATATCAAAGTTTCCTTTTCCTGAGTATTCACTTAATCAAACCCCAGTATTCTATTTTGCACATCAGCCAGATGGCCAGTAGGTGGCAGCACTGACTTGGAAATTTTATATTCCAGAGCCTGTCCCTTTGCCTGCAACTCTTATAAAACAAGATTGTCTTTAACTGTTACGGAAGGAATTGGCAAGTGACACACACATAGAGATGAGCTGAATGGAAGTAAAATAATAAAAAGTTTATTTTGTCAACAAAAGGTCAATCACTGGCACTAAGAGCAGTGCCAGTGATCGACCACCTATTGTGTTGCAGCTTCTTTTACAGGTTTTCTAACAGCTATGATCTCATCCAGGTGGTTACATTTCATTTCCTCAGTTCACATTACCTATGTACAAATTACAGTAACAAGACAGTTAACTTTAACCCAGGCGTAACAATTCCTTGTAGTTAAGGAGTTTACCTTAAGATTCGTCTAGCTATCTATTCTACTGCACAGAAAGGGGGTGTTGAAGGTTAGGGATGAGGCCAGATGTCCCATTTCATGATCAATGCCTGCAGTGTCTGTTAATTTTGAACTAAACAAAGCAGTTTGCTGTTAGAGCCAGCAGAAGTCATTTTACATTTTCCTAACATTTTGTAGGTTTTTAGATTATTTACAAAAGTTCTCTGTATCATAACTACAGGGGCTAGCCTTATCTCTGTAGACTGATCATTCACAAAGTCCTGCTCTGCAAGATTATACAGGATGTAATTGCACCCATGTTGTGTTCGAAGAGGACTCTATTGGGAATCAAAGCATTGGCTTTGAAGGTATCTAGGCTAGGAGACTCCAGAGTCCACCAGGTGCCAGTCAAAGCTTGAAGCAAGAGAAAAATAGTTGAGTTTGTCAGTTTAAGGTTTTTGGGCATTTAGAGCAGCAAGGGCTCCCACTACATTTAGGATATCTAGTTGATGGAGCCAGTGGCAGTGACATTACTAGTTCCCTACAGATTCCCAATAGAATCATAGGATTGAGATCTGGACAAGGTCTCATAGATCAGAGTCCAGGCTTTCTATTGTGATGCATTGTCCAAATCTCCTTTAAGGACTAACAGACTCATTCCCTTACCCACTGGAAGCAGTGCCTAAAGAATTTCTAATTACCTGAAGACGGTTGCCTCACCCAAGTCTGCATTTCCACAGCTGTATGTAGTTGTAGTCAATGGCTGTTTTATAGTGGATATACAAACCTGATTCCTTGACTTCATTAGGAGGGTCATTCCAATTCCAGAGTGCCCAATTGTCCTGCCACCAGTCTAGACTGGGAAGTTTCACTTGAGATTTGGGCAGCCAGAAGAAAAGATGTGGAGTTGTGGGAATGTCTGATTCTGACATGGTCTTTATTCGGCTGCTTAGCCACCCAACTGCTAAGCTGTGGTCTCTTTATTTAGTCATGTACCCTCTTGCAAAACTCCACATTTATAGTGGTGTATACAATTGTGGCTGCTTACCAGTATCAGACCTTATATAGGGTGAATGGTTATATAAGTTATTATATCAATACCTTGGTGCACCTGCACAGGAGTTGTGCTGACTCAGCATCCCTCAGAAATCTCCCTCCACAACCTGATCCATAGTGTGGCCACCTTGGGCTTTAGGGTTTCCTTACACCAGTGGGGTCACATGAAGCCTTTGTTGAAGCTCTGTCATCGTTCTGCTCCCCCTTCTACCCAGCTCTCTTTATTTCTTTCCCTCACAGGTGTTGATTTAACCTGCCTATACCTTAAACTCTTACTCTGAGTCAGGTTCCCTGGGGGACCTAATCCTATCTTTGCTTAACTTGTGGGCAAACTGAAGGAAATTTGAGGGTCATGTTTTAAGAAAAGTTACAATTCTAAGGAGAGTAGTCCTCATGCTGAAAATTAAGTGAGCAAGTTGCCAAGACCAGAGGTCTGTCTTGTCATCTTTCCAGCTGCATCCCTAAGGTCTTCAGATAGTAGAAACTCAATAAATATATATTCAATGAATGAATAAATGAACACTGACACTCAGATTAGAGATACAAGAAGAGGTTACCTCAGGTATTTACTATAGGTAACTACTGAGGCTTTGCTATATTTCTCAGTGTCACAGTCTTCCTCAAAGGAAACATTGCCATCAGTTACCACTGAGAAGGAAAGGAAGCCGTGGAGTGGCATTACCAATGCTGTACTAGCCTTTGGGTTCACAGACTGTAGTGTCTGTCAAAAACAAAGTCTGTCCAACAGAGAATAGACTCAATCATCTTTATTCACCCTGGCTGCAAGAATGTAAAGGTTAGGAAAGATTATGCATCCATATTGCCAAGGCCCTGAAACCAAGAAGAATAATTAGTTCTTATCATATTTTCGTGCAGAAATCATTCCTTTGACTCTAACAAATGTGATAGCCAACCTGACTCCATTTGTGTAGTCAAGTGATTCTGGGTGGTCACCTTCCCCTTCCCCCATGGGAGTCCCCTCAGTTAATGCACATAGACCACTGCATCCTGTGTGAATATTCAACTATGTTATCTTTATTGCCTTGTAAACAGGATGCTCTTGCACTTGTGTGATGTTTTGTTTCAATTAAACTGTATGAAACTTCCCCCGACCCCTACTAACTTAGCAAAGTTCTACTCCTATGACATTCTACTTGCTTGCCCCCTCTCCTTGAGCCCCTCCCCAATAAGAAGAGCCACTTAAACCCACAAGCTGCTGTTCCTTTGTTGAGAGTTTTTCTGGTGCAAGCTACTCTCGATCACTGGCTTATGACAATAAAGGACTCAATTTGATTCACAGTGTGGCATATCTCTAGTTCATATAGTTCCAACTTGCCCGGGCCTATAACACAAAGACTGACTCCACTGGCTCACTCAGTACTGCCAATGTTTTAACAACTTTGGTTCAGCTAGATAAGACAATGATCTAGGAAAAAACAAAGCATTATATCCCAAAGCAGATGAATTAAGAGCAGTTTCTGCAATCACTAATGACTTTATTGAAATCTGACTGTTCTTATTTTATTGGCTGAACATGTTAATCCGTCTGCCTCAGTTTCTTCATCTGTATAACAGGGATGAAATTATAATAGCTCCTTGAAAGCTTTTCTGTGAGGATCAAATGAGTTACCAAATATAGAATAATGCCCAGCATACAGTATTTTAAAAGGTACACCTATTATTTACATGGAGAATGTCATTTTGTCACATTCCAAAGAGAACCAAGGTACTAGATTACGTACAGAAGGAGCCTGCAGAGCCCTGAATCTCCTTTGCTTTAAGGATTATTTCATATTGTGCCTTGTATTTGTATAGTTTCCTAATGTATGAGAGAGGTGTGGTTTCTGTGGAAAATGAAGCAGATGTCCTATGTTCACCACAGTGGAGTCACCGGTAAACTTTGTGATTATGGATCTGGAAGATAAAACATCTATATAGACAGGTATTTCCATTTTACAGGGACTACGGGGAAAAATACCAACCCAATCCTCAGCCAGCTTCTTCTTAGCTCTTATGTCAAGCAGAAGTGGTGGAAATACCACACAATCTGGAACCTCCTCAAGTACTTCTTGAAACTCGGTGGTAGAATGCTTGTTTAGCATATCAGAGGCCCAAGGTGAAATTTTACAATTGGGAATCTTGCAAAAGATATATTTTCACAGAATCTTACTGGAATACTTAGAAGTCATTTCCTGCAAGTTACATTGAAATCTGTCTCTCTCACATTCTCTACAATGGCGATCTAATCATTAAGAGAAATGGGTTGCTTCATTGAATATCTGTCTTAGGATAGAAATGTCCTTCCAATTTGTTCTTCTGTTTTCTTGGGATAGAAATTGTGGTTTATAGAGCTATAGAATTGTTCTATTGAAATATTTGAGTGTCAGAATTTTCAGTGTTGGAGGGCGAAGGTCTTGCTACCGCAAGGATCTAGCAGTCAAAGGAAAATAATATCCAACTGGCCCTTCTTTGGCTAAGGAACTGAAGGGTGCTTCCCTCTGGACTTTTATATAAGTGAGGTCTTATAAACAGGCAAATGTTAATTTAGAGTTTACAAAGATAAAGATGGTTTAAAGCAAATAAGATAATGGTAAATACAAGGAGTAACTGCTCACCATTTATGAGTTCCTACTGTTTCCCGGAAAGTATGTGAAGCTCCTTATGTGCATTATCTACCAAGAAGGTGGATACTATTATCATCCCAACTTTACAGGTAAGGAATCTGAGCCTCATAAAGCTGTCTTAGGTTACACAGCTGGTAAGACAGAGCCAGATTTGAAGTAAGGTCTGATCGTAGTGCCTATATATTTTCCATTACATAAAAACCTCTCATTCTTCTTTACTGGTTGAAGGCTGAACGTTCATTATAATGGTTGCTCAGGCTCAAGATATGACAGTAAAATGATTATACATATCGACTTTGGCATCTCACTACCTGGTTTGGCTGGGGGGACCAGGATGCACATTTCTGCTGTTCACTAGTTCTATATTTCTGAGTAAATCTGTTAATCGTTTTTGTTTCTCAGCTTCTTTATCTATAAAATGGGGAGAATTAATGTGTTTATCTCATAAAAGTTTCTAAGGATCAAATGGGTCAATTCATATAAAATTTTAGAAGGATGCCCTGCACATAGAAAGTACTCAATAGTGTGAGTTTTATCGTTATTTAAATGAAGTACTCATTGACAGTTAAAAAAGATTTGTGAACTCATCCAGGTAGTTGAATAAATAGGATTTTTAATTAGGAAGTAACATTGAAAGCCTCTCCCAGTGATCAGTTGTGACAAGGACCCTTCCTCCCACCAACCACGTTGGTGAAATCTCTCTTATGTGTTAGAAGCAGAACCTAAATTTGCAACAGAGTGGGAGTATCTCTTGGTATACCAGGTAGGTGAAATCTTTTGCTGCTCTTTTTTTCTTAGGTTACATAAATAAAAAACACAGAATTGCTCTCTGGGGCAATAACATAATTACTCAGTGACTTCCTTATAGATGAGGTAGAAATAAACTCAGAAAGAGAAAAATGGATTTAATACTTAAGATCACAAAGCGATTTTACTATAAAACAAGCAGACAGTACCTAAGGACAAATCATAGCCAAGTATTTTTTGAAATCAATTTGGATGTGGTAGGGGAAGGAGTTAGTTTTAATAAGCAGTCTAAATGTGCTGCCCTCCTTCCTTATCCTGATGAGTAATCTTGAAAAGAAGAGGCTGGAAAAAATAAGAAAAGAATTACATGGCATCCTTCCAATGTTTCAAGATTGGGGAGGATTTTTATAAGGATTGGAGGGGCAATATTGTTTATGTGAAGAGCCATTTTGTCCAGAGATCAAGTCACAAAGCAGTGAATGAAGAAAATGAGATTCCACTGTCAAGAGGATGCATGGAAAATGAAGGCCTCTTTAGGCCACTTAGCTGCCAAGAAGGGCCTCAGTTTTCAGAGCTTTCAGCTTCACCATATGGTGTTCCTTGGAGCATTTCTACCTATCACACCACGGGCCAAATCCAAAGAGAATTCACCAATAAACAAGAACACCTGTTATAGTAGCATGAGGAAGTGGTTACGTTTACAAGTTTAAGTACCCAGCTGTCTGCTGTTCACTAATTGTATCGCTGAGGGTAAGTTATTCAATCTCTCTGACTTTCTGTGATTGCAGTACCTGCCTCATATGATTGTAAGGAAAAAAGGAGGATGCATATAATAATCTCTGCCAGGACTTGGCCTACAGTATAAAATTCAATAGATGTTAGATACTATGTCTTAGAGGAGCTGTAGCACTGATCATCTATCATTGTAAATATTCCCCAAGCCCTGGCATTTTGAATCTATTTCCTTTCAACGATAGCAGTGGTTCTCAAAGTGTTGGCCTTGTAACTCCTGCATCAGAGTCTCTACTGAGGATTTCTGAAAATGCATATTTCTTTGTCCCCGGACCTACCAAAATACATCTCTGAGAATTTGGCCTGAGAAGTTGCAATTTGAAATTTGAGAACAACTTGTTTGTCATTTTACTATCCTTATATAGGATCCTTCTAATAAAAAATGATGTTGAAGCCTTTCCTGCTAACCTTTAATCCCAGGAAATATGCAAGATCTTCCGAATTATGCAAACAGGGCTTTTACTTTCAACGTGAACAAAAATACTTGAAGATTCCTGAATTAGACTGTCTTGGATATACAGAGCTCTTAGAATGGGCAGAAAACTAATAGCTGACAGTTGGTAGCATCAGAGGCCCAGCAGTGTTCTTTACAGTACTCAGTAGATCATACAGTAAGTCCCCAATTTATGAACATCTAAGTTGCAAATTTTCACAGATATGAATGGACCTTGCACCATGAACATTCATAGATGTGGACAAATCATGGAAGCAGTTCACGTGTCTGTTGGACATTGTCACAGTCATTTTCCTGTGTGTTAGTGTACAGAGCAGTAGTGTACAACAGTATGGTGCTCAATCAGAGCCCAAGGTGTCCAGAAGCAAGAGAAAAAGCAGTGGTGACATGGAAGGCTGCTGGAAGTGCAAAGCAATAATCACAGAAACAAATGTGAGAATAATTGAGAGATTGGACTAAGATGAAAGGATGGTAGACACCACTCATTCTTGTAACATGAATTGTTCAACCGTTGGCACAATCCTAAGGAATAAGGACAAGATCATGGAATATGTGAAGTCTGCTATGCCAGTGAAGTCAACAATAATATCCAAAAGGCATGGTAAAGTGATAGAAGAAACAGAGAAACTTTTCAGTGTGTGGATGCAGGATCAGCATCAACATGGAGTCCCACCTTGGCTAAATGCATATTTAAGAAAAAGCTAAAAGCTTGATTGCAAAAATTGAAGGAATAGGGTGCATCTTTTACTGCCAACCACAGATGGTTTAACAGATTCAAGGATCAAGCCAACTTTCACAACATAAAAGTGGTGAGGCTGAGAGTGCTAATACTATATATCCTCAAAAGTTTCCAGCAACATTTAGAGAAATTATTGATTAAAGTGCTTATTTATCCCAGCCGGTTTGTAACACTGATGAGGCAGGACAGTACTAGAAGAGGATGCCAGATGAAGTTGTATCAGTGAAGAGGAAAAGTTGATGCCAGGTTTCCAAGCAGCAAAGAACAGACTGACTTCCAGGGATATTAAACTAACCCCTCTCTTAGTTTACCATTTAGAGAACCCAAGAGCCCTCAAAACATAGCTAAGGGCTCTTCAACTCATGTGGAAGAGTAACTCCAAAGCCTGGGTTACACGGGCCATTTTCCAGGACTGTTTCGTCCACCATTTTATCCCAGAGATAAAGAAATGTCATTTGGAGAAATATATCCCATTCAACATTCCTTTGCTGCTTGACACTGCACCTGGTCACCCCCAGTTTGTGGATGACTTTTATCCTAATGTCAAAGTAGTGCATCTGCCACTGAATGGTGCTCATCCAACCTATGGGCCAAGGAGTTCTTATGACTTTCAAGACATATTATTTATTTCACATCTTTTGTCAGGCAGTGAAGGCAATGGATGAAACAGGAACAATCTTGAAACAATTCTGAAAGAACTATAACATCTAAAAGGCCATACAAAACATCAATTTTGCTCAGTGTGAGGTCTCACCTGTCACCATGAATGAGGTTTGGAAGAACTTTGCCAGAAGTTTGTTCATGAAGTTCATGGACTTGAGAAGAAGAATAAGGAATCCAAAGTGGTCTTCAACAACTTAATGATCCTTAGTAAGAAGCTGGAGCTAGATCTGCAAGAGGATGACTTCACTGAACTTCTTGCTGTGCAATACAAAGAGGAGCTTACCAATGAGGACCTAATGGCTTTAGAGGCCCATTGAAAGGACAAAGAGAGCCAAGAGGAAGATGTAACTGAAGGACCAAAGAAATTCACAACCCAAGAAATGAAAAAGGGATTTTCTTTATTTGAAATGCCACTGTTAGTTTTTGAGGACAATACACCAATGTAAAGTGATACACAAAGGATGTAGCAGCCATTCAGAATTCCATCCAGTGCTACAGACTCATATGTGATGAAGAATAAGGGGCTACTACTCAGATATCACTATCGTGTTTTTTTCGAGAAGTGAAACATATGGAATTCATCAATAAACTTGTGTCAGCAACATCAGATATGAGCGAAATTCCATTTTGCCCTCCATCGCCTATTCCTGATGATCCGTCAGCTTCACCATCTGCCACCTCCCCTCCGCTCTCCAGTTAGTAACTCTTCTTGTGAGTTCAGTCCATGCAATCTCCTATATCCCACTTGTACCATACTGTACTGTGCCACCACTTTAAGGTAACCATAAAAGTAAGAATAGTTTATTCACAGTTCTACTGTACTGTATCACCATTTTAAGGTAACTGTAAAAGTAAAAATAGTTTACTTATAATATTTTTGTGTGTGTGTTTGGTTTTTTAGTGTTTTACATTGTATATTTGTATCAAAGGTATGTGAGACTCATAAACAAATCTGAGTTAGGAAATTTTTCCTGGAACTGAACTTGTTTGTAAGTCGGGAATTTACTGTAGCGATAACCATCATGTTAGCATCTTCTGTTGCAAAACGTTTTAGCAGTTGCTTAGGAGAGTGCCCCCACCATGGAAACCTATGTTTTTCATAATGAACAATGGATGTGATATAATTCATTTTTATGGAGAGGTACTGGGAATTGAACTCAGGACCTTGCATTTGTGTATATAATTCACTTTTAAACATTCATCGGTTTTAGAGTCTTTCATGTGGGAATGTGTTGAAACTAGTCTCTCCCACAAAGCAAAAATATATGCTTTATTCCATCAAGGTTTTGGAAAGTAAATATAAATACTGTTGATTCCATGACCACCCCACACCTCCCAGCAAAGAAATGGAGCTACAGGCTTACCTTTAACCCATTGCTGAAAGTGACTTGAGTCAAGCTAGCTCCTGGCAGATATTTTTGCAGATTAATATATTTTCTTACTTATTTTTTATGTTTTAGTTGAGTTTATTGTTACATTTTGGGTATACAGTACAGTTACAGTCATCATTGGGATGGATCTTGTACCTTTACATGACAGGTCCTGGTTCTCATTTTTTCCCCTTGTCCCTGCCCTCCCTTCACCCCCTCCTTCCCTCCCCATTTACAAACACTTTATTTCCATTTTTTCATTTTCTCATATTTTTTCTTTTCCCTCATTACCCTTCCCCTACCCTTCCCACTTTCCCTACACCTTTAGCCCTTTTCTTCCTATTTCACATTGTCGATTATCTCATTAGGACCTTATGTACTATTATAGTTTTTCACACCAGAGAAACTATTTGGTATTTACACATGTGTGACTTATTTATTTCACTTAGGAATATATTTTCTTATTTTATAGCCAGTTTCATGCAAGACTGAGCCCAAAGCAAAGATTTAGCCTTACATTTCCTCACTATGTAATCAAAACAGAATCAGTATTAGTAGTAGTTATTTGCTTCTCAATATATCCTCACAGACTTCTATTAAAATTGATATTAGAATTTTATTGGGAAAAAAGTCACTGAAAAATGTCCCTTTGTGCTTTCATAAAAGACAAAGTTAAGAATATCTAGTCTCAAACAGTTACTCAAATTCTGATGTCACTTTCAGTATTACTAAGGCCCTTAGCGAAAGCAAGTTAGTTCTGTGATTCTTTAGTTCAGTCCTGAGCCTTGAGAGTGTTCTAAACATGCTAGGACTCCCAGGGTATTTAGAACAGTTTTAAATTTCCTAACCCTAGTTGTCAGCCATCTGAACTTGAGGGCATCTCAGAAATAGGCAAGTCTTGACCGAAATCTCAAGAAACCCACACAATTTAATTCAACTGGCCTCTTAATATCTAGGATCATGGAAATTCACATGAATTTTATGTAGAACTTTTTATTTATCTATTAAAACTACAAAAAGTAACATTTGAAATCTTATCAGGTCTTTGTCATGAGTATGCTCTGCTACCTAGTTGCAAATTGATTTCATTCCAAGAGCTTTTCATTCTTTTTACTGTGATTATATTAACATTGTCTACATGAAGAACATCACTAAACATGTGTACTGTAGCAGCGTGAATGACGCAGTGCTAACTTAAAGAATTTAGATTTTTTTTTTTTTGCTAATGAACATGAGTGCCTTTAATTTTGGAGCAGTATTTACAGAGAAAGCAGGCATAAAAATGAATAGGATCTCAACAAACTGCAATTTATATACTTACATATTTTTAGCCAATAAGGCAAACGATTCATAAAAGTGTCACATTCTTTGTGCCTGATTACTTGGATATTCATTTTTAAAACATCTTTATTGTTTATGTATACATTTTAGGTATACAGTACAGCTACCTTCATCATTGGGATCTTGTACCTTTACATGACAGGTCTTGGTTCTCATTTTTTCCCCATTCCCCAGCCCTCCCTTCAGCCCCTCCACCCTTCCCAGTTTACAAAGACATTGAAGAATTTAGAATTTTTAGAAATGAATTTACCTACTTAACTTCCTGCCTTTCCGGATGAACACTGCCCCAAGGCACTTTTTGTTTCACTGCTCATACGTTTTATTGGAACTTGGGTTGTGAAATTTGATTCCATATACCATACAACTCTATTTACAGTGCACAATTCAAGGTTTTAAAAAAATACATTCACAGGGTTTACCATCACTAGTACCGTCAATTATAAAACATTTTCATCACTTCAGAAATCCCACATGCATTAGCAGTCATTCTCCATTCCCTTTTCCCCCCAGATTAGATCACTAATCTATATTCTGTCTCTAAAGATTGACTTATTCTGGATATTTCATATGAATGGAATAAAATATGTGTTCTTGATAAAGTCCAATTTATCTACTTTGTGTGTGTGTGTGTGTGTGTGTGTGTGTGTGTGTGTGCGCGCGCGCGCCTGGTATAGATCTCAGGACCTTGCACTTGCAAGGCAGGTGGGAGGACCACTGAGCTAAATCCCTGGCTCTGCTTTTGTTTTGATGTCATTATCTAATAAACTATTGCCAAATCTAAGGTCATAAATATTTATCCACATTGTCTTCTAAGAAATTTATATTTGAGTCTTTATTTTTATCAGTTGTATACGATGTGAGCTACCATCTGCCTTCATTATTTAATATCCACATACCCATTTGTTCCAACACTATTTGTTGCAATGGTAATTCTTCCCTGCAATAATCCCTTGGATACCATTGTCAAAAAAAACCTCAGTTATAAATGTTAAAACTTATTTCTTGACTCTTAGTTTTATTCCATTTATCTTTATGACTATTCTTATGCCAGGACACTCTCTTGACTATTCTTGTTTTATAGTAATTTGAAATCAGGAAGTATGAGTCCTCCAAATTTATTCTTTTTTATTGTGATTTTATATATTCTGAATTATTTGAGTGTAGAAATGAATTTTAGCCTCATTTGTCAATTTCTACAGAGAAACAAAATATTTTTCTGACAGAAATTGCGTTGAATCAGATTACCCTGGAATATATTAATAATATTAAGTTTTCTAATAATATTGTTTTCTAATCTATAAGATGTACATTTTTCCTATTTACAGTATTTAGAGCTTTAAACTTTTCAACAATGTGTTTTAACATTCAGTTTACAAGTCATAAACTACTTTGCTTTTATAATTTATTCTATTGTATTTTTTACTAAATTTCATTTTGAACTGCTTTGCAAATGTAAATAAATTAAATTGATTTTAATATAATTCTCTTGTTTATTGGGGCATTTAGGGGGACAGATTTGAAATGCTGTAATTTTATATACTATGCCAAATAAACTGAAAGCATATGCCTTGGTTGCACAGAAAATTTAGTATAGAAATGTAAGTTTTTTCTCATGTTTTCTTTTCCCTTATTACCATTCCCTCAATATGCATCCATTTCCTATGAAAAAATGGAAATAAAGTATTTGTAAATAGGGAAGGGAGGAGTGGGTGAAGGGAGAGCAGGGACAAGGGGAAAAAATGAGAACCAAGACCTGTCATGTAAAGGTACAAGATCCCAATGATGAATGTAACTGTACTGTATACCTAAAATGTACCAATAAACTCAATGAGAAAAAAAAGAAATATAAGTTTTTAATCTTTACATGTCCACAGTGCTAATCAAAACATAATTATTTCTGTGGGAAATAAATAGAAATGGCAGGGAGGAAAGGGAAAAAATATTGCTTTACTATAAACCTGTGCACCACTAGGCATTTTGGATGCATTTTCTTATAAAATTTTTTCAATAATCCATGAGGAAATGTTATATTAATTTTGAAAATGAGGACACAGGATCTCAGAGGAAATGTGTACTTCCTAGGGTCCCACAGTCAGGATTTAGCTAAAAAGATCATGGTTTATCTGGATATCAGTTGCGTCTTTACAGAATAACCAACTCATCATATCATCATCGTGTTGGCAGGATAAAGTGCTATGTTCTTCCCAGGTCTGTCTTCTAAACTTTAAAAATTCAATTACAAGTTCAGTAGTTATACACTGAATACTATAAAGCACTTCTGAAAATACTAAAAACACCTGAATTAATGAGAAGTCATCCAATGCTCATGGATGAAAAATTTAATGATGGTTAGACAATACTCTCCAAAGTGACCTATGGGTTCAATAGAAACTCTCCAAAAAAAATTTTTTTTAAATTTTCATGGACATTGACAAGGGAATACTTAAATTCATAAGGAAGCTCAAGGGAACTAGAATACACAAAACAGTCTCCATAAAGAAGAAAGTTGATTATTTATTCATCCTGATTTCAAACCTATAATAATAATCAGGACACTGTAGTACTGGTATAATATGTACATATAAATCAATGGATTAAAACTAAATGACCAGAAATGAACTCTTAGCCCCTAATTCACACAAACAGGCTCACACCAGCCACATGAAACCTTCAATAGAGGCATGCGGTGAGACCATCCACCAACTCTAAGAGAGCTCCGTATTTGCTTTCCTTGGCATAGGGAAGTAGAGACACAGACTAACTGGCTGATTTGATCCTGAATGAAGACAACACCCAGGAAGAGAAGGTAGACCCAGAAATCCTGCAGACCTAGGGAGAAAATATAAACCTAGCCACCAGCTTCAGGGGCTCCAGTGTTACCCTCCCAAAGTAACTGGGAGTTAACCACAGGAAACCATTGTGGGTCAGACATAGACCCCCTCCCTGAGAAATGTAAGCTCAAGCAAGGAAGGGCCTGCCCTTTGTAGAGCACAACCAGATCCTGTGACTGTTGACATTAAGTCCAACAGTCCATTTGAGCCTCTGCCCCACAACTTACATACAGCAGACACCAGAGGGCTCTTTGTATTTCCCATCTACCAACATGATTAAGGACATGCCTTGGCTTGAATGGTAACCACAATATGAGGTGGATAGGGACCTCAAGTGCAGGGAGGGCACTTCAAAAAACCATAGGCCATCAAACTAGGCAGAAAAAAATGTGATTGGCTGGATTCCAAGACTGCAGATCCTTTAAAGAAATCATTCATTCAAAGCCACAGAGGAATTTTTTCTTTGACTCAATCTTTATTCAATTTTTCTACTTTTAATTAATTTTCCCTCTCCTTCATTGGCTTTTTTTTGGGGGGTTGGCATTTTTTTCATCCTCTTTTTGTACTTTTTCTTTCTATTTTCTTTTTTCTCATTTCCCACTTCTACTTTTTTCTGGCTTGTTATCTTTTATTACCTGCAGTTTGCTCTGTTTTTGTTTTTGCTTCATTTTTTATTCTTTCCTATGACTTTTCTAATACTATTAATTTCATTTCATCACTTCATAGGACCATCTATATCACTTTTCTCTTCATATTCCATTAATTAATTTTTCAAACTTTCTTTATTGTTTTTCACCCCTCTACATTTACTAATAAAGCTATTAAGCTTTATGAATCTCCAGATAGCTTGTTAACTGTAAGTTTTACCAGTTAAATATTGCTATTGTTAGTGAAGGTAAAATTGTTCCATTTACTGTAGGTCAATAAGTCAATATTTGTTTTGTCTTAGTGTTCATACAGTATTTATAGGGTTCTTTTCTATGGATAAGAGTGATACATTATTGGTCCTTAGTGTTAGTCACTATCCAGTTTGTCTTTGACACTATTATTTTTGTTGATTTTATTATTATAGCCAATAAGTTGCTATTAATTGATTTTCTTGGGATGCCAACACCTGAATTACCTTAGGATCATTAACAATACTGTGGCTGTACAGAGAACAGTATACTAGGCCAATTGCATTGCAACATTTTCTCTTAAATAAACAGAACCTGGGTCAGTGGCAATGGTCAATAGTTAGCCATGTCAAGAGGGCAACACTGAAAATAGACATTAACTAAAAATGTCTGTATACTATCAAAAAAACGTGCCACTGTAATTAACCTATAAGCCTCAAAACAAAATAACAAATAAAAACAGAAACATGAGAAGACAACGGAACAAAATGCCTCCAAAAACTTCTCAACTTCCTCACAGCTGATCCAGGGCGCATGGAGGAAGAGGAAACCAAAAGCCACACAGCTGAATTATTCAGAATCATAACAAAGGAGATCACAAAATGGAACAATAAGGCAATTGGCAAGTTATCAGAAGATGTAAGTAAACATACAATGGGCCAAATAAACGTTATCAGTGACTCTACATAAGAGATCAATAAAAAGTGAGCAGAGCTGCACAAAATGGTGCATGATACGAATGATCAGAAGAGAAAATATTTACAGTCCATAAAAAGGTTCAAAATAGAAATTCAGGACATTAAAATTCTTTGAAATATATGGGTAGTGAAAGTGTCCAGTGTGAGGACACTGTGTCAGAAGTGGAAGACAGGGCTCTTGTCGAAGACCAGTTAAAGATAGATACCTTAAAAACAACACAAGAACGTGAAAAATGGACCCAACAGCTTTTAGATGATGCAAAAAAGACTAATCTAAGATAACTGGAATTAGTGAACAATCAAGAGATGGCAAAAATGCATGAAGAAACCCATTTACTGAAATAATAGCTGAAAACTATCCCAATAAGAGATAACAATTAAACATGCTGATAAATAAGGCATATGGAACCCCAAAAAGTCATATCATAAAAGAACCTCCCATCACACACACACACACACACACACACACACACACTGATGAAGAGAAAATAAAAGACTGATAAACTAGTCATAATGCCCATTGTAAATCATAAGACTGTTCTCAACTTCAGATGCCGATTGTAAGTGCCAGTTTGTGACTTGTATTTGACCATCTATAAATCAATTTTCTCACACCCCCACCTTGGTTTTGGTGACTTGATAGAACAGCTCACAGAACTCTAGAAATCATTTGTTTTATTCAGAAGTTTATTGTATAATGAAAGTAAGAGACTAAGCATACTTCATCCTATCTGTCCAACTACATACAATTATCAAGTTAGGACAGAGTACAAAGAGTCTCTGAAAGGTAAATAGTAACAATACAGAGGAGGAAAGGACAGCGGAAGTAGAATGACCACTGTATACACAGTGAGTATACTTTCATTTTTACCTGTTTTACCTTTAGGATTACCTAGTCTGAGCTCAACAAAGCCCCAAACACAGTAGGGACTGTAGCTTAGAAAGATCCAGGGTAATCCTTATAGTACTGTCTTGAATGTTACAAGGGCAACTATAAATGCTAAACAGAGTGTTGACTGTTCCTCCCCCAACTTTTCTTTTTTCCTTTTATTCTCAAAGCCCCAGAACAGAAGAAATGCTGTGGGAGAAATAAAATCTCAACAGCCAAAACCCAGAAGGAATTAACCCATTCCATCACTTGATGGAGCTTTAGTTCCAAGAGAGCAGAGTAAATCTATTGTTATGGTTTATGTCTAGATGTCCTCCCAAATCCTCATGCAGTTGTAGGTGGGACTTTTTCAGAAATGGCTGAATTTAGTGGGTGATTGATTCATGGTGCTCTAGGGCACTAGTATTAAAGGTGTAAGTGATACCCCCATAAATAGTCTGGATAAGATAAAAGGGGCAGAAAGACACTGTTAAGTTCTCTTGTTGCTTTGCTACCTTCAGTCTGCCATGAAATATTGCCCCTCTGCTCTATGCTACCCTGCCTTGGAGCCAATCAATTATGAACCGAAATCTCTACAAACTGTGAGCTAAACAAACCTTTGCTTCTTTAACTTTATGTGTCAAATATTATGTCACAGCAACAAAAGAAATGTAACTAAGAATTTGGTACTAGAATAGTGGGGGTCCTGCTGTGACATTTTCTGGCTATGTGGCTCAAGAGCTATTGGAACTGGCTTGTGTGAAGGGGAGGAATTAGGAAAGATTCAGAGTTGCCAGTTGAAAAAGTAGAGCTGGAATGCCTTAGGCTGCACTGAATGGTAAATTCTGGTCAGTGTTCAGAAGCTGGTAAAGACCAGGCTCAGGAGATTTCTGCTGGGAAGGACTACATTGGCTGTTGGACACCAGATGATATGTGTATGCCTTGGCAGAAAGTTTCTCTGTACTTTTCTTATGTCCAGAGACTGCCTGAGACTGATATTAAGGACAGTGGACTAATTAATCTGGCAGAAGAAATTTCAAAGCAGTCTAATGTTGAGGTGGTGGCATGGCTACTGTTGGGGGGGAGCATTTATCCAGATCTATGTTGAGAATCAAGAGTAAGGAGCTCAGCAGAATGATTTAAATGGATTTAAATGAGTTTGGTTAGAAAGGAAGCTCCAGTAAAGTTGTAGCCTGCAATAATACAGCAGAACTGATATTGATTGCTGAAAAGTAACAGGAGAAGAGAAAAGATGGCCAGAAGGCATCATAAATTGCAGCAGGACTCCACCTTTTTCAGTCTCAAAATTGCAAAAGTGAAGGCTTTGCTTTGAGAAGAGAGACCCAGAGCACCAAGGTCCAGAATGGCCCTGGGCTAGGGAAGTTTTTCTTTGGGATTTGGTTCATAGGCACTGTACCCCCGCAGCCAAGAGACAAGGAAGCCTGGCTGCTGCTCTAGCTTGCAGCAGACCTTGGTGTAATCCACATGGAACTAGTTTTAGGTGTGTGCAAAGTGCAGGAGTTGTGGGTCAGGAAGGCTTTCACCCAGATTTCAGAAGGCATGGGAGGCCAGGCAGTGTGTCCCTGAGAGGGCAGTGTGTGAAGCTGTGAGTGTGAAGCTCAATGTATGGTGGAGACCAGAGAAGTTTGGAGAAGCCAGGAATGTGGATCATCCAAGGAGTGAGCAAAGCCGGCCGAAGAGAGAAGCCATGGGAGGTACAACTACTGGCAGTGCCATAGGGGTGGAGCCCCTGGTATTCACAACTTGCCAGTTTGCTGGGGATGCTGGAACTATGGGATTTAATATTTTCCTTGCTAAATGTTAGACTTGATTAGGTCCCATTCCTTTGTATCCTCCTGTTTCTCACTTTTGGAATGGAAATGTCTATCTTGTGCCATTGAATGTTGGAAGTGTTTAACTTTCTTTTCATTTGTACAGGGGGCTCACAGCTAAGAGTTTGCCTTAAATCTCAGAGGAGGTTTGAGACTTCAACTTTTCATCAATGCTGAAACTTTTATGGCTTTTGCAACTCTTAGAGATGACCTTTTACATAAAGGGATGTCCATGATTATTTGGGAGCAAGGGGCAGAATGTTATTGCTGTGTTTAGATGTCCCTCTAAAGACTCATGCAGTTGTAGGTGAAGCTTTTTCAGAAGTGGCTAAATCTAGAGTGTGTGATTGATTCATGGTATAATGCTGGGCTGAAAGGCACTAGGATTAAGGGTAATGAGTGCTACCCACCCTAAGTAGTCTGGATAAGATAAAAGGGGAAGAAAGACACTGTTGCTTTGCAACCTTTGATCTCCCAGGAACTGTTGCTCACCTGCCATGTTCTACCCTGCCTTGGCTCCAGCCAATTGTGGACTCTACAAACTGAGCTAAATAAACTTTTCCCCTTTTAATTTTGGGTGTTAAGTATTTTGACTCAGCATTGAGAAAAGTAACTAAGACATCTATGTTACCTTTTATCCTTTCTGTCTCCCCCTTCCTTAGGGTGAGGAGGTGGATGCAATCATAAAAGTGAATGGCATAAGTAACAAATCAAGGTAATTTGAATTTGAAATTTATGGCTGGAGTGCCAAAAAAAGGGAGACTCACAAAGCACTCAGGAGATTTTGGGAAACATTCTATAGAGTAGGGGTTTTTTGTTTTGTTTTGTTTTTTTTTTTACAGACTTTAAGGCACTTCAGCTGTGCATACATGGGCCTGATCCTTATTAGCCTACCAAATACTTTGAGAAATAAAGTAACTGATAAATTACTACTTAGGTCTCACACTGGCCACCGAATGGAGCACTTAAAAGACAGATTTGAGTAGCACTACAGAATCTAAGAAAATTTGACTGACATTGGAACCATGAGCTACAGAAGATAAAATGGAACATGAGGGCACAATTTAAGCAAGTTGATTGCTTATTACAACAAAACATAGACATTTTCTAGAGTTTAGAAGAGATACAGAGTCTCATAAATTTCAAAATGAAAACATAATTCCAAAATTACTAGGTAAATGAGTAGCACTACAGAATCTAAGAAAATTTGACTGACATTGGAACCATGAGCTACAGAAGATAAAATGGAACATGAGGGCACAATTTAAGCAAGTTGATTGCTTATTACAACAAAACATAGACATTTTCTAGAGTTTAGAAGAGATACAGAGTCTCATAAATTTCAAAATGAAAACATAATTCCAAAATTACTAGGTAAATATAAAAATGTTTGAGTTATCTGACAAGTTTAGCTGAATTGAAAGTCCTCAAATAATGTTGAACATTCTTGCAACAAATATTAAAAATATAGTTTCAGTGTGGCAAACACACTTCCAGGTTGCCTCCATCATCCTCACGTCCTGTAATTCATGCTTTTGTGTAGTTTCCTCTTCTTGAATGTGGGAAAGACTCATGACTTGGTTCTAATTAGTAGAATATGGCGAAGTTAATGGAATGTCACTTTCTTGATTATATTATACTGAATAAGTGACGGGTTGTACTCCCTTATTTCTACTATATTATACAAGGCTGTCCTGCTAACAGACCTGCTCTTTTACTTGCTTGCTGACTTGAAAGAAGCAAAGTTTCATGCTGAGAGCCCCTATAGAGTGGGTATGTGATAAGGATCTTCAGGCAGCCACTAGGACCTGAACATGTCCTCCAACTTACAAACAGTGAATTCTGGGTCCTCAGCCAGACACAAGGAATTACATTCTGATAATCTGAGTGAATTTAGAAGCATATCTATTACTACTCAAGGCCCAAAGAAACCCCAAACCAACACTTTGATTGAAGCCAAGTCATGGATCCATTTAAGTTGTATCCAGGCTTCTGATTGACCAAATATGTACATAAGACAGTGAACGTGTGCTCCTATAGTTTGGATGGGAAATATCTTCCAGAGGCCCATATTTTAACAGTTTTTCCTCCAAAGTGGTACTGTTGGGAGGTTATGCGAATTTAAAGAGGTGGAATCTGTTATGCAGTCTTGATCAGTGGGGCTATGCTCTGGGAGGGAATTGTGGAATTCTAGCCCTTTTCTCTTGCTCTCTTTTGTTCCTAGTTATGAGGCCTATAATGTTGCTCTATCATGCATTCCTAACATGATGTACAGCCTTGCCATAGGCCCAAATCGAAAGGGCCAATCAGTCAGGGACAGACACATCCAAAATTGGGAAACAAGATAAATCCTTTCTCTTTTAAGTAGATTATCTCGGGTATTTGCTATAGCAACAGAAATATTTCCAACACGTGAGTTAAGTCACTATGATTTGTTAACTAGCAAATAATTCAGCAAATATACAGAAGCTAAGAAGAAAACTCAAAGAAAAATTTTAAACTCAAATTTATAATAACTCAATTTTTAAGAAAACATAACTGATAGATACAATAGTAGAATGCAGCAAACTGAAAAGAGAGTCAGCAAACTTTAAATTCAACCCGTATCATTATCCATTCCGAACAACAAGAAAAAAACCCTGAAATTTAACATAGCTTTAGGAAATTGTAGGTAAAAGAAAGTGGTTAAACATTTGTGATATCAGACCTCCCTAAACAGAGGAGTGTGTTGATGAAAAAAAGAAGAAATTTTCCTGTTTGACAAACACATAAACCCATCCATTCAAGAAATTGAGCAAACTCCAAACAAGATAAATCAAAATAAATTTAAGTCAAGAAACACCTCAATTAAAGTGCCTAAAACTAAAGACAAAATTCTTGAAAATAGCCAGAGAAAATGACCCATTATAAATAATAAAAATGATTCAAGGACTGGGGATTAACTCAGTGGTGCTGAGCCTGCCCCAAAAGTGCAAGGGACAAGGGCAAAAAATGAGAACCAAGACCTGTCATGTAGAGGTACAAGATCCCAACAATGAATGTAACCATATTGTATCCCTAAAATGTACCAATAAACTCAATTTTTTAAAAAAGTGCAAGGTCCTCAGTTAGATCGTCAGTACCAGAAAAAAAATTAAAATGATTTGGGATTTGTCATAGAAACTATGAGTCAGAAAAAGAGGTCCAATAATTTTAAAATGCAAAAATATATGTCTATTCCAAATTTATATCCATAGAAAATAATTTTCAGTAAAAGCAAGAGAGGCATTAAGACATTCCCAGATAAAAGTATTGATTTTATATTTTTATTTTTTACATTTCTGTAGTACATAATGTTTACATTCATCTTAGGCAATAGCTACATGTACTTACCATATCCTAATTCTTTTTATGCCTCTTCTCTTGCCCCCTCCTTTCGTCTTTAAATTTCATTCTGATTTACAAAAGATATATCTTCTTTATCCTTATATATTATATTTTAAAAATTATATACATAAGATTTCTCATATAAGAGAAGTTATGTGGTATTTACACTTGTGTATCTGATTTATTTTACTTATGGTATCCAGGTGAATCCATTTTCATACATATGACTCAAAATTCATTGCTCTTTATGGCAGAGTAGTGCTTTATTATGTATAAATATCACGTATTCTTTATCCATTCATCTGATGATAGATATAAAGGCTGCTTCCAAGATTTAGGTATTATGAGTTGTGTTGCTATAAACATGGATATGCTTGTGTAACTGTGGTATGATGTCTTTAACCCTTGTCGAAAGATACCTAAAAAAGGAAGAGCTGGGTAAAGTGGAATTTCTACTTTTATATTTTTTAGAAATGTCCATGCTAATTTTGAGTTGGTTACACTAACTTACTTGCCCCTAACAATGTAGAAGTGTGCCTTTCTCCCTTAGAATCACCAATGTTAGATATTGTTTGATTTTTAAAATTATTATAGCCATATTTGTGGAATAAGATTAAATCTCAATGTTGTTGTAATTTGTGTTTCTCTAATGACCAGAGGTGATAACATTTTACATGCACTTATTGGCCATTTGTATTTCATCTAAGAAGTAAAGAAGTATTTCCTCATTTCATTTGCCCATTTTTTGAATGGGTCTTTTATTTTGGGAGGTCTGATTATTTTTTAAGTTCTTTGTACATTTGAGGTTTAGTCCTTTGTCAGAGGAGTAGCTAGCAAAATGTTTTTCCATCCTGTAAGTGGTCTCTTTATTGACTGTTTTCTTTGCTGTGCAGATTTTTAATTTATAATTCCTTTTGTTAGTTCTTGATGCTATTTCTTGTGTAATTGGGAGTTCTATTTAGAAAGTCCTTCCTGTGCCTATTTCTTCAAGAATTTGCCTATTTTATCTTCCATGAGATTAACTGTTTCTGTATTTATATCCATGTCTATGATCTATTTGATAATATTTTGGATCATGGTGACAAATATGAGTCTAGATTCAATTTTCTATATGTGTACAACCAGTTTTCCTAGCACAACTAAAGAAGTTATCTTTCTTCTAGTGTAAATTTTTGGTCCCTTTGTTGAAGAACAGATGACTTATTTTTCCTGGGGTTGTTTTTAATCTTCTATTTTATTCTATCGATTGTAATGTGTGTTGTGTTAGTACCATGCTGGTTTATCACTATGGTTTTGTAGTATAACTTGAATCCTGGATTGGGATGCCTTCTATTTGCTGAATTACTTTAGTTGTTCTAGGTCTCTTCTGGTTTGTTATGAACTTTAGGATTGTTTTCTCTCATTCTGTAAGGAATATACTGTAGGTATTTAGATTGGGATTGCCTTAAATCTATGTATCAGCTTTGGAAATATAGCCGTTTTGACTATACTGGTTCTACCTGTCCAGGAACAAGGAATGCCTTTTCATTTTCTGATATCCTCTATGATCTCCCTTTTCATACAAACTCATTCCTGGAGTACTATAGCTTTTGTTATAGAGGTCTTTAACTTTCTTGGTTAGGTTCATTCCTAAGTACTTCATTTTTCTTAAGGCTACTGTGAACGGTATTGTTTTCCTGATTTCTCTCTCAGTGAGTTCACAAGAATGCAAGAATGCTACTATTTTTTGAATGTCAACTCTGTATGTGGCTATATTACTGAATTTGATTATTAATCCTAGGAGCATTTTAGTGGAGTTTTGGGAGTCTTCTATGTAGAGGATCATATCATCTTCAAATAATGATAATTTGACCTCTCTCTCTCTCTCTCTCTCTCTCTCTCTCTCTCTCTCTCTCACACACACACACACACACACACACACACACACTTTTATTTCTTTCTCTTTCCTGATTGCTCTGTCTAATGTTTTGAATACTATACTGAACAGGAGTGGTGATAGTGGGCATCCTTGTCTTATTCATGATTTTAGAGGGAAAGCTTTGTTTCCCCCTATTTAACATGATGTTGGAAGTAGGTTAATCATAAATGGCTTTTATCAGGTTGAAATACTGTGTCCTTCTATACTCTGTTTCTATTTGCTTTGGGGTTTTAAAAAAATCATAAAAGGATGTTAGACTTTATCAAAGGACCTTTCTGCACCCATTGAGATGATCATGTGATTTTTGTTCTGCTTCACTTTCTGTGATGCATTACATTTATTGATTTACATATGTTGAAATATTGTTGCATCGAGGGATGAGGCCTAATTGGTCATGAAATATTCTCTTTTTGATGATTCACTATATTTTGTTCATCAGTATGTTGTTGAAAGTTTTTGCATCTACTTTTAGCAAATCAGTGATTCTAGAAAAAAATGGACACACTCCTAGACATATGTGAATGACCAAAACTGAAACAAGAAGACACAAAAACTGTGAATAATCCAATAAAAAGCAATAAAGTTGATGCAGTAGTAAAAAATCTACCAACGAAGAGAAGACTAGGACTGACGGATTCATAGTTGGAGTCTACTAATACTTCAAGGAAGATATACTACCAATACTCCTTAAACTCTAATGAAATTGAAAGGGAAGTTGTGCATACAGACTCATTCCTGGAGCCAGGCATTTCCGTCGCCTGTCTCACAAGTGCAAGGACTGAGTTCGATCCCCAGTACCAAAATTAAAAACAACAAAACAAACTCATTCATGGAGGCTAGCATTACACTAATTCTAAAACCAGATAAGAACCCTACTAAGGAAAAAATCTGCAGGTCCATCCTTTTAATCAACATAGACAGAAAAATCCTCAAAAAGTTATTGGTAAACAAAATACAACAAAGAATTAAAAAGTATACTTTAAGGGACTGCAAGAGGCTATCAGACAAGAAGATGTCAATTAAAGAAATGTAGAATGTCGGGAAAGAAAGAATAAACTAAAAGTGCAAATAAGGTTCAAATGGTATAAGTGATAATGTGAAATAGGAAGAAAAGGTCTGAAGGAGAAGGGGGAGTGGGAAGGATGGGGAAAGGAAAGAATGGAAAAGAAAAAACATGAAAAAATGAAAAAAAATGGAAACAAAGACATTGTAAATAGAGAAGGGTAGAGGGGGCAAAGGGAAGGTAGGGGAATGGGAAAAAAATAAGAACCAAGAAACACCATGTAAAGGTACAAGATCTCAATGATGAATGTACTGTATTGTTTACCTTAAATGTACCAATAACTTAATGGAAAAAAATAAATCACAGAAAAAAAATTTTTAAAACGAACGAATATTTTAAAAACTCAGTAAAGATATCTCTAAACACTATAGGGACTGGGGATTTGGTTCAGTGATTCTGCCGCCTGCCTTGCGAGCTCAAGGGCCAGAGTTCAATCGCCAGTACCAAAAAAATAACCAAAAAAACCAAAAACAAAACAACCCAATGTAAACACTCTAGACCACTGTTTTCCTCTTCGGTTTTAATAATTACATATGATATTAAAATAATATACAAGTGCCTAATGAGTTTTCAATATATATAGATGTAATATATGATAATTATACTATAAAGAGAATAATAAAAATTTGCTTCTAACACAATACATTCAAGATTCCAGAAAGATGGTGAAAATATTGCTTCTAGCTAGTCTGTGAGAGTTAAGTGTGTATATTTAAATTCCTAGTACATGGGTTATCAAGCTTGGGCCTTTAGTCCAAAAAAAAAACTGAGTAATTTTTTAATTATAACTACATATAGCAAAATTTTACCATTATAAAGTATAAAATTGACTTATTCTGAGTCAGTCTACATGTTGTGCAAGTGTCACCAACATTTCATTTCAGAGGGTTTTTATCAGCCCAAAAGGAGGTTCTATAACCATTAAAATCATTCTCCAATTTTCCTTTGCCCCAGTCCAATCCCTAGCACCTCTGATATGGTTTCTGTCTTTACATTTGTTAATTTTGTTATCGTGATTTATAATAAGAAATCTATATTTAGTGTTAACCCCCCTTTCCCAGCACAATGCTTTAAAAGCCACGAAAATGCCCAAATTGAATTTTAGAAAGGGGAGAGGGTCTGAAGTTTGAACTGATCACCGATGGCCAATGATTTAATCAATGAAGCCCAACTAAGGAAGCCTCCCTAAAAATCCAAGTGGACTAGATTTGAAGAGCTTCTGACTTGGTAGAGTCACACACATGCCAGGAGGATGGGGACAGAAGTGCCTGTGTGCAGGGCCTTTCTGAACCTTGCTTTATGTATCTCTTCATTTGGATGCTAATTTGTATCCTTTAAATACACTTTGTGGTACATTGGCACCAGTAAGTGAATGATTTCTCTGATTTCTCTGTGCCATTTTAGTAAATAATTGAATTTGAAGCGGAGCTTGTAAAGAACTTCCCAATTTATAGCTGGTTGGTCAGAAACTCTAGACCCAGACACATAACATTTACATCTGAAGTGGGGCAGTTTTGTGGGACTGAGCCCTTAAAACTAAAGGATCTCACGCTTGACTCTAGGTAAATAGATTCAAAATGGAATTCAATTATAGGACACCGAGCAGTTGGTGTTCACTGGAGATTTTCTTAGTAGGGGGGAACCCAACATATCTTGTGTAAGAAGTGAATTCTTGAAAGTGCTGTGAGGATAGTAGGAGAAAAATGTGGTTAATTTGACTTTTTCCTACTATATGTCTGTATTTTGCATATTTCATATAAGTGATTCAGTATTCTATGGAGCCTTTTTGTGTTTGTATTCTCTCAGCATAATATTTTAAGCTTCATTCATGTTGCAAATTTTCCCATACTAAATTTTTATGGTTGAATAATGTCCTGTTTATGGATATGCCACACTTTGCTCATCCACTTAGCAGTTGATGGGACATTTTGGTTATTTCCATTTGTTGCCTACTATACAGTGTTCCTATGAACACTTGTGTAAAAGTGTTTCCTTTGAATACTAATTTTGAGTTATTTGGACTATAACACTAGCAGCGGAATGCATACGTTATATAGTGATTTTAGGTTGAACATGATGAAGAAAATAGAAAAGGATTCCTATAGTGGTTTAAACATTTTATATTACTATCAGTGATTTATAAATGTCTTAATTTCCCCATACCCTTGCCAAATGTTAATATTACCCCTTTTTATTATAACCATCTTAGATGGTGTGAAGTAGTATTTTAGTGACATTGATTTGCATTTCCCTTACAATTGGTGTTTGGATTGGTTTTCATGGACTTATATTGGTCACCTTTTTAGTATCTTTTTAAAATACATAATGATTATATTCATCATGGGGAGCTGGTACATGTGCCCATAACATCTTAACACATTTAATTCCCCTTCCATTCTTTACCACTCCCTCCCTCTTCAGAACCCATCTACACTTGATCTTAGCCAAAAGGCCAAGCAGCAATTCCTGAACACATATGCAAAAGGTCTACCTTCTGTTTTCTATAATTGGTTTTTATTTTATTCTTTAATTATTTGCACTTTGGGGTCCTCATACAAGAAAAAACATGCACCATTTAATCTTTTGTGTGTGATTTATTTTACTTAACATTATGATCTCAAAGTGCACCCATTTTCCTACATATGACTCAAATTGATTCTTCTTTATAGATGAGTAGTAATCTGTTGTGTATACAGACTGCATTTTCTTTATCCATTCGTCTGTTGATGGACATATGGGCTGTTTCCAAAATTTAGCTATTATGAGTTGTGCTGGTATATATGTGGATATGCATGAATTACTGCAGCATGTTGCCTTTAACTCTTTGGGGAAGATACCCACTAGGAGAACAGCTAGATTGAATGGAATTTATGTTTTTAGTTTTATGAGGAATCTTCATAGTGATTTCTATTGAGATTGTACTATTTTACATTCCTAGCAACAACGAAGAAGGATTCTTTTTCACTCCGCAGCCTTACAGGCACCTGTTATTTTCTTAATTCTTCATGACAGACTTTTTTTTCTGGAATAAGATAGAATTTCAGTGCAATTTTGACTTAGATTTCTCTAATGGCCAAAGATGCTAAAGAATTTTTCATGTACTTATTGCCCATACATATTTATTTTTATGAATCTATCCATTTCAATTGCTTTTTGATTGGGTCTTTTATTTTGGGGGTCTAAATTTTGAGTTGTTTATTTCCTTTCTTATATATTGTAGATATACAATACAATTACATTTATCATTGGAATCTTATACCTTTGCATGACATATCTTGGTTCTTCTTTTTTCCCCAACCCTCCGGCCTCCCTTCACCCCCTCGAACTTTCCCTATTTACAAAGATTTCTTTCCACTTTAGTACTTTTCTCCTCACCTTCTTACCTTTCCCCTATGTCCCCTACTTCCCCTACACCATTAGACCTTTCTCCTATTAAACAATATCAATTATACATTTTGATCCTATTTACACTTTCAGTTTATCACACAAGAGAAACGATTTGGTATTTACATTTGTGTCCTATTAATTTCACTTAAGAGTATGTCCTCAATGTGCATCCACTTAGCTGTAAATGTCTCCAGTTTTTCATTGTTTATGGCTGAGTAGTACTCAATTTTATAAAAAAAAGAACCCCAGATTCCACCTCACCCCACAAAAAATGGCTGCTATCAAGAAATCAAACAATAACAAATGTTGGCGGGGTTGTGGGGAGAAAGGAACCCTTCTCCATTGTTGGTGGGAGTGCAGACTGGTGCAACCACTATGGAAATCAATATGGAGATACCTCAAAGAACTAGGATTACAGGTTCCATTTGACCCAGCCATCCCTCTGCTGGGTATCTTTCCAAAAGAACTAAGAGAATCATATCACAGTGATATATGTGCACCCATGTTTATAGTGGCACAGTTTGTAATAGCTAAAACTTGGGAACAGCCCAATTGCCCATCAGTTGGAGACTGGATAAATAAGATGTGGTTTTCTATAAAATGAAATGCTACTCGGCCATAAATAATGAGAAATTAGAGTCATTCATAGGAAAATGGATACATATTGAGGATATACTCCTAAGTGAAGTAAATAAGACACACATGTGTAAATACCGAATAATTTCTCTGGTGTGTAAAACTATAATAGTACATAAGATCCTAATGAGATAATTGACCATGTGAAATAGGAAGAAAAGGCCTAAAAGTGTAGCAAAGTGAGAAGGGTAGGGGAAAGGGAATAAGGGAAAAGAAAAAAATATGAAAAATGGAAATGAAGTGTTTGTAAATGGGGAGGGGAGGAGGGGTGAAGGGAGGGCAGGGACAAGGGGAAAAAATGAGAATCAAGACCTGCCATGCAAAGGTACAAGATCCCAATAATGAATGTAACTGTGCTGTATACCTCAAATGTACCAATAAACTCAATAAAAAATAAATAAATAATAAAAAAGAACCCGACATCTTCTTTATCCAGTCTCCAGTCAATGGGCAATTAGGCTGTCTCCAAGTTTTAGCTCTTAGAAACTGTACCTTTATAAACATGGATGAGCGTGTATTACTGTGGTATGATTCCTTTAGTGCTGTTGGGAAGATAGCCAGCAGGGGAATAGCTAGGTCAAATGGGACTTCTAATCCTAGTTGTTTGAGGTATCGCCATGTTGATTTCCACAGTGCTTATACCAGTCTGCACTGCCACCATCAATGAAGAAGGGTTCCTTTCTCCCCACAATCTCACAAACATTTTCTACTGGTTGATTTCTTCATAGCAACCATTCTTTCTGTGGTTCGGTGGAATCTCAGTGTTGTTTTTATCTGTATCTCTCGAATGACCAGTGAGGTTGAACATTTTTTTCATGTTTATTTGCTGATTTTACTTCTTTGTTTGAGAAATGTCTGTTTATTCCAGATACTCATTTTTGATTGGGATTTTTAATTTGAGGGATCTGATTTTTCTGAGTTCTTTATATAATCTGGATAGTAGACCTTTGTCTGAGGAACAGCTGGTAAAATTGTTTTTCCCACATTGTGGGTTGTCTCTTAGCTTTATTGGTCTATTAATGGTTTCTTTGGCAGTGCAGAATCTTTTGAAAAAGAGGAGATCCCAGTTGTTGATTCTTTGTGCTAGTTCCCATGCTACTGAGCATTTTTTCATAAAGTCTTTTCCTATGCCAATGTCTTCAAGAGTTCTATCTAACTTATCTTCAACAAGTTTCATGGATCTGCTTTAATATTTAGACTTTTAATCCACTTGGATTTTACCTTAGTGCATGGTGAAAGATAAGGGTCTAGTTTTAATCTTTGGCAGGTTGAAATCCAGTTTTTCCAACACCCTTTATTAAAGAGGCTATCTTTCCTCCAGTGAGGATGGTTGGCTCCTTTGTCAAAGATGAAGTAGCTGAGTATTCCTGGAGTTGTTTCTGCATCTTCTAATCTATTGCATTGATTATCATGTCTGTACCTTTGTCAGTACCATGCTGGGTTTTTTTTCACAGTGGCTTTGTAGTATAGCTTCAAGTTGGTGATTGTGATACCCCCTGTCATGTCTCTGTTGCCTAGAATGGCTTTTGCTATTTTAGGTCTCTTCTGGTTCCAAATGAATTTTTAGATTGTTTTTTCTAGGTCTGTGAAATAAACTGTTGGGATTTCAATTGGGATTGCATTGAATCTGTATAGCAGTTTTGAAAATATAGTCATTTTCACTATATTGGTTCTTCCTACCCAGGAACAAGGGATGTCTGTTTTCTTTAATCCTCTTCGATCTCTTTTTTCAGAGTGTTGTAGTTCTCAATGTAGGGGTCTTTTTCTTCCTTTGTTAGATTGATTCCTAGACATTTCATTTTTTTGGATGTTATTGTGAAAAGGATTGTTTCCATAATTTCTCTCTCAGTGATTCTGGTTTTTGTGTACAAGAAGGCTATTGATTTTTCAGTGTTGACCTTGTATTCAGCTACTCTACTAAATCTGTCAATTAAGTCTAGAAGTCTTTTGCTGGAGTTTTTTGGGTATTCTATATAGACTATCATATTGTCAGCAAATAACAACAGTTTAACTTGTTCATTTCCTATCTTTATTGCTTTTATTTCTTTCTCTTGTCTAATTTCTGTGGCTATTGTTTCCAAAATTATATTGAACAGTACTGGAGACAGTGGGCATCCTTGTCTTCTTACTGATTTTAATGTAAAGGTTTTCAGTTTTTGACCATTTAATATGATGTTGGCTGTTGGTTTTTCAAAGATTGCTTTTATCAAGTTGAGGTAAAGACCATCTATTCCAATTTTCTGCAGGGTTTTCATCATGAAAGGGTGTTGCATATTGTTAAATGATTTTTCTTCATCTGTTGAGATGATCATATGGTTTTTCTCTTTGACTCTATTAATATAGTGTAGTACATTTATTGATTTACGTATGTTGAACCATCCTTGCATCCCTGGGATAAATCCAACTTGGTCAAGGTGTATGATCTTCTTGATGAACCTCTGTGTTCTTTTTGCCAGTATCTTATTGAAGATTTTTGCATCTAGATTCATTAGAGAAATTGGCCTGTAGTTCTCTTTATTGGTTGGGCCTTTCCCTGATTTTGAAATCAAAGTAACACTTGCTTCTAGGAATGAATTTGGACATATTGCTTCCCTTTCAATTTCATTGAAATCTTTCAAAAGTATTGGCAACAGTTATTCTCTAAATGTTTTGTAGAATTCAGCAAAGAAATCATAGGGACCTGGGCTTTCCTATATTGGTAAGGTTTTAATTACATTTCCATTTCACTGATTGTAATTGGGGTGTCTAGAATTTTTATATCTTCTTTGTTCAACTTTGGTAATTCATAATCTGTCCATTTCTTCTGTATTTTCCATTATATTAGAGTACAGGTTCTTGAAGTAGGTATTGATCCTCTGGATTTTTCCTGGATTTGTTGTGACTTCACCTATTTCATTCCCAATTGCATGGATTTGAGCCTTTTCTTTCCTATTTTGGTTGAGTTTGGCTAAGGTTTTATTGGTTGTATTTATTCCTTCATAAAACCAACTCTTTGATTCATTGATTGTATCATATTCTTAGTCTCCATTGCATTGATTTCTGCTCTGATCTTTATAATTTCCTCCCTTGTACAAGCTTTGGGTTTGTCTTGCTCTTCTTTTTCTAGAATCTGATCATTCACCATTAGGTTGTTTTTTTGAGCTTGCTCTGATTTTCTGGTGTGGGAATTCATTGCTATAAATTTCTCTTGTAGAACTGCTTTCATTGAGTCCGATAGATTCCTGTATGCTTTATTGGCACTGTCATTTATTTGTAAAAACTGTCTCATTTCTTCTTTAATTTCCTTTGTGACCTATTGGTTGTTCAGGAGTGTTATTCAATTTCCATGTGTTCGTGTCATTCTTGCAGTTTCTTTTGCCATTGATCTCCAGTTTAATTGCACTATGCTCTGATAATATACATGGGATAACTCGAACTGCTTTGCATTCACCTAAACCTGTCTATGAGCTAGTATGTGGTCTATTTTGGAGAATAATCCATGTGCAGCTGAAAATAATGTATATTCAGATTTTATCAGGTGGAACACTCTGTAGGCATCTATTAAATCCATTTGTTCAAAAGCTTCATTCAGTTCTGGGATTTAGTTGTTGAATTTTTTGGCTAGAGGATCTGTCTATTTGTGACAGTGGGGTATTGATGTCCCCCACTAAAAATGTATGAGTGTCTGTTTGGTTTTTCATGTTCCTTAATATTTGTTTTGTACAGTTGGGGGCATTAGTATTTGGTGCATATATATTTATGATTGTCATCTCTTCCTCTTTACAAGGATGTAGTGACCATTTTGTCTCTCTTAGTTTTGGTTTGAAATTTACTTTGCCTGCAAATAAGATAACTACTCCTGCTTTTTTCTGGGCTCCTGTCTCATGGAGCACTGGTTTCCCTCCTTTTACTTTCAGTCTATTTTATTTTTGAATTAGATGCATTTCTTGTATGCATCATATTGTTAGATTTTGCTTCTTAATCCATTCTGCCAGTCTATTTCTTTTGATTGGTGAATTGAGGCCATTAATATTGATTGGTATAACTGATATGTATTGACTTATCATCATCATGTTATTTTTCTTTTGTTTGCTCTTTTAAACTCCCCCCCCCTTCATTTCTTGACTTGCCTAATGGACTGGCTCTGTTGGGCCTCATGGAGTTGTGATCTGTATTGTCTTTTTTTAGGATATTATTTAGAATTTTCTGAAGTGTTGGTTTGGTATTTATGAAATTTCTCAGGTGTTCTTTGTCATGGAAGTATCTCATTTCCCCATCAATTTTGAAAGATAGTTTTCTAGGATACATGAGTCTAGGTTGGAGGTTGTTTTCTTTTAGGACTTGAAATACCTCACTCGAGGTTTTCCTTGACTTGAGGGTTTGTCTTGAAAAATCTGCTGTCTTGAAAAGTGCTTTGCATGTGATTTGTTTCTTTTCTCTAACTTCTCGTAGTATTTTGTTCTTCTATTGTGTTTCTGGGATCTTGATTATTGCTTGTCTAGGTGTAGATTTTTTTTTTATCATGGCTAGTTGGTGTTCTATAAGCCACACTTATCTGTATGTCAAATACTTTTGCTCTGTTTTTGGAAGTTTTCTACCATTAATTCTGTGCACAGTCTTTTTTATGTCACTTGTACTTTCTCCTGCTTTTTCATGGGCTTCTATCAGCTCTATATTATTCTTCTTCATGTTGTCTAGGAACTGATGGATTGATTTCTCATATTCCCTTACTGTTCTTAAGAGATCCCTCTTTTCATGGTCAGTCATCACCATCCTATGTTCTATATCTGATATCCTGTCTTCAGATTGGCTCAGTCTGTTACATATAGTTTCAATAGAGTTTTTTTTTTTTTTTTTTTTTTTTTTGTACCAGGGATCGAACTCAGGTCCTTGTGCTTGCAAGGCAGGCCACCCAACCGCTGAGCTAAATCCCCAGCCCTCAATAGAGTTTTTAATCTCCAGGATATCTGTTTGGATCTGTTTCATGGATTCCATTTCTTTCCTATATTGGGCATTCATAGTTTCTATTTCTTTTATATGCTGGGCATTCATGGCTTCTATCATGGTCCTGAACTCATGTATTTTTTAAATCTGTTTCTGTTCTAGAGTCTCTAATCATGTCTTTCTTTCTGCTCACCATCTCTGTAGTTAACTCAGAAATTATACTAGAATTTTTTCTAGAGCCTCATTCATCTGTTTTGTCACTTCCTGTGCTATCTGTTCAGGGAGTCCAGGTGGTAGATTATCAGACTTTTCTACATCATTTCCCCCAGAATTTTCCCTTGATGAACTGGTAGCCTGTGTTTCTGCTTGTGCCTTGCTTGAATGTCTTCTCATTTCTGTCTTTGTTGTAGGTACTATCCTTTGTTTAATTCCAGGATTAATACTTTGATCTTCTTGTTATAGCTGGTCTTTAGGTTTTGAGTCTCTAATGACTCTGAGGTAATCTCATTATCATTATACCAGGAAGGTCAACTGATTAAATCAATCACAACACCTTAGCCCAAATAATACAATCAGCAACACAATAGCATCAAGCACAGCTTAGAAAATGACAGTTAGTGGTAGTTATTAATCTATCAACTTTAACCATGTGAATTAAATAAAAATTGAGCCTGGAGCTCAGAACAATGGCCTTTATGATTCCCTGAACCTCTGTGGTGTGAATCCAGGTACCAGGACAGCCAGGAGGCCAGAGGCAAGTAGGGGGTTGTGCTTCAGGTGCCCATGTGGTTGCACCACTCACTGTTCCTCTGCCAAGGTACTGGGGGGGTGGGGCTGTGGTCCCAGGCAAGCTCTATGCAGCTGTGCCTCTCACTGTTTCTCTGATGAGGCCCAAGTGGTGGGCCTGTTGTCCCAGTCAAGCTCCATGTGGCTGTGCCTCTCATTGTTTCTCTGCCAAGGCCTGGGAAGGCTGGAGCTGTGGTCCCAGGCAAGGTCCATGCAGCTGTACCTCTCACTGTTCTTCTGCCAAGACCCAGGGGAGTGGGGCTGTATCTTGAGTTATTTTCTTTATCAGAAGAGTAGTCTGAAAAATTATTTTCCCACTTTATAGGTTATCTCTCCACACTGTTGGTTGTTTTGTTGTTGTTGCTGTGCAGAAGTTTTTTAATTCAACTTAATCCAAAGTATTGGATTCTTTATGACATTTCTTGTGCCACTGTTCAGGAAGTCCTTACATATAGAGTCATATGTATTTAACATCCATCAGATTAAGTGTTTTTTATTAATATATATCTTTGATACATTTTGAGTATATAATAGTTCATTGTGTATAATAATAGATCTAGATTCAATCTTCTGCATGTGTATAACCAGCTTTCCCAGCACCATTTGTTTAAAAAGGCTATCTTATTTTCCAGAACATGTTTTTGATCCTTTTGTCAAAGATCAGATGGGTGAATGTGCTTGAAGTTGTGTCTACATCCTCTGTTTTGTTTTATTGATGGCTGTGTCTTTTTGTTAGTAGCATGCTGTTTTAAATCACTGCAGCTTTGTAATATAATTTGAAACCCAGAATTTTGATAACTGCTGCTTTGTTTTTTCCAGAGTGTTGTTTTGTTTTGTTTTTTACTATTCTTGGTCTCTTCTGGGTTCTATATAGATTTTAGAATTTTCTTCTACCTCTCTGAAGAATTATGTTGGTGTTTTCTTTGATATTTTATTAAATCTATATATCACTTGTAGTAGCATGGCCAGTGTGACAATATTGATTCTTCCTACCCAGAAACATGAAATATTATTTCATTTTCTGATATCCTTTTAGATGTCCTTTTTCAAAGTATAGTCTTTCATTTCCTTGGTTAGGTTAATTTCTAGGTATTTAATTTTTTAAAGTTATTTTTGAATGGTGTGTTTTCCTGATTTTTTTCAATGTGGATTCATTGTTGTTATACAGAGATGCTACTGATATTTTTTGTGTGTAGATTTTGTATCTTGCTACTTTGTTAAATTTCTTAATTAGGAGTCTTCCTGGAATTTTTGAGGTCTTCTATATAACAGATCATGTTATTTATGAATATAATGATAGTTTTTCGTTCTTTCTTATACGAATTCCTTATATTTCTTTCTTTTGCCTGCTTTCTCTGGCTCAAGTTTCTAGTACTATATTGAATAGGAGTGGTGATAGTGGACAACATTATGTTTTCCTGATTATAGAGAAAAGCTTTTCATCTTTCTCCATTTGATATGATGTTGGTGCCAGGTTTATCATAGACAGTCTAAACAAATTGAAGTACATCTTTTTATATATTTTTAAGGATTTTTAAAATCATAAATAGATGTCATGTATTGTTAAAGACTTTTTTATATCTGTTGAGATGATCTTGTGATTTTTGTCTGCTTCTGTTTATGTGTTGTACTACATTTATTGATTCACATATGATGAATCATCCTTACATCACTGGAATAAAGCCAACTTGGTCATGATGTTTTATGGTTTTCTTTTGTATCCTGTTTGTTAATAACTTGTTGAAGATTTTGTGTCTATTTTTATTAAAGAGATTGGCCTGCAGTTTTTGTCATTGTTAAGTCTTTTTCTGGTTTTGGAATTGAGGGAATGTCACCTTAAAAATGAGTTTGGGCCAGGCATGGTGGCACATGCCTGTAATCGCAGCACTCAGGAGGCTGAGGCAGGAGGATCGCTGTGAGTTCAAGACCAGCCTGGGCTACATAGTGAGTTCCAGGTCAGTCTCAACTACATAGTGAGACCCTGTCTCAAAAACACCCCCTCCAAAAAAAAAAAGAGTTTGGCCATATTCCATCCTTCTGAATTCACAAGTAGTTTGAAAAATACTGGCATTAGATTGTCCCTGAAGTTTTTGTGGAATTCAACAGTGAATTCACGGGGTTCTGGGCTTTTCTAAGTTGATAGACTTTTTACTTCCTCAATTTCATTGCCTTTTGGTGGAGTGGTCAGTATTTTTATATATTCTTGGTTCAATTTTGTTTTTCATATGTCTAGAGAATTTTCTATTTCTTATAGATTTTCTAGAAGAAATCTTATTGGAGTAAAGGTTTTCTAAGCAGTTACAATACTCTGGAATTCAGGGGTGGTCACTATGATTTTACCTTTGTATTTCTAATTGTTTTCAATATGGATCTTTTCTTCTTTTGGTAGATTTGGTTAAGAGTTTGTCTATTTTTGCAAAGAACCAGCTCTTTGAATTGTATTTTAGTTTCAATTTTACTACTTTTAGTCTGATGTTTATAATTTTCTTCATTGCATTTATGTCAAATTAGATTTTTCTTGTTTTCCAAGGACCTTCAGGTACATTATAAGTTATTTATTTTGACTTCCTTTGTTTTTTTGATTTAGGCATTCACAGGTATAAAGGTCTCTTAGAATGCTTTCTTTGTGACCCACAGGCATTATTATTTGACTAAGAGCTGTTTATTTTTTTCCTTTGATGTCATCTGTGACCCACTGAATCTTAAAAATGTATTATTGCAGTTACAATTAAATGTAGAAAGATCATTCCTGATCATAACAGTGCTATGTGCTTGTTCTAAATGTTAAATGTCAAGAAGTCTGGCAGAGCATCTTGAGATGTGCAGAACTCCCTGAGCCTCACTCATTCTCAAAGACATTCTTTCTGAAGTACTTGCCTAAATGTGCAGATGGTTATAGCTTTCAGGCTCTGGGCGAGCTCCTGGAGACTGCAAACGCCCTTCCTCTGGTCATGCTCACAGTTAGGACACTGCCCCTTTCATCTCAACTTCAATTTAGGGGCCTCTCTGAAAGGGGGACTTTAGAGTCTTACCTGTGGAGAGCACACTCTGCCTGGACCATTCCCTATTGGGACCCTGAAAGCTGTACCTGGGACTTCCCAGCACTGGATATCAGGAGTTGGTGCTTCCTCTGACAGGGATATATAACCTTGTTTTTGTACTTTCACTTTCTTCTGTGTAATCGTGTGTGTGTTAATCAACAGTTTATTAAACTTTGTTGGATTGTCTTTACCTTGGTGTTAGAGGCTTATGTGTTTGCTAATCTGGATTTCTATTTCTTTTTCTCATTGAGTTTATTGGTACATTTTAGATATACAGTACAGTTACATTCATCATTGGGATCTTGTACCTTTACATGACCTGTCTTATTTCTTATTTTTTCCCCATACCTCTGCCCTACCTTCACCCCTCCTCCCTTCCCTATTTATAAATACTTTATTTCCATTTTTTCATTTCTCATGTTTTTTTCTTTTCCCTTATTTCCTTTCCCCTATCCTTCCCACTTCCCCTACACCTTTAGCCCTTTTCTTCCTATGCTAATCTAGATTTCTAAATTAATAAGGTGTGACTGTAGTATCCTTAAGGCTATAATTGCTTAATTTCCACATGTTTACATTTTTTTCAGTTTCTTTCACCATTGATATCTTATTTCATTGCACTGGCAATATGTATGAGATTATTTGGGTTCTTTTGTACTTATTTAAACAAGCTTTGTGGCCCATATGTGGTCTATTTTGGAGAGAGTTTATTGTGCTGCTCAGAAGAATGCGTTCTGTTGTTGGGTTTAATACTGTAAATATTTCTTAAATCTGTTTGTTTAAGGTGTGGTTCAACTGTGATATTTCTTTGTTGTATGTTTTCCTAGTTTGTCTCGTGAAAGTAGGATATTGAGTTCCTTGCTATAATTGTGTTATTTATCTGCTCTCTATGTCCAGTACCATTTTTTATGAGGTTGGCTATATATTTATAATTGTTGTCTTTTACTGCTAAGTTGTTCCTTTTACCAGTATGTAGTGACCTTCTTTGTCTCTTTTCATCAGTTTTGGCTTGAAAGCCATTTTGTCTGAAAGTAGGATAGCTACCTCTTCTGGCTTTCAAATTCCTGTTGCATGGAATATTGTTTCCCGTCCTTTGATTTTTAGTTTATTAGTTTCTTTAAAGATGAGATATGTCTTTTGTATGTAACATACTGTTGAGTTTTGTTTTTTGATCCAGTTGGCAAAGTCTATGTCTCTTGATTGGGAAGTTGAGAGCATTTACATTGGAAGTCATTACTGAATGTATTGATTGTTTCCTGTCACTGCATTATTTTTCTGTTGTTTATTCCTATAGTTTTCCCTTTTGCTTATCTACTCACCCTGCTTCATGTATTAATTCTTTTAGGCCCATTAGCACTGTTGAATTCATTTTGTCTGTCTAGTATTTTCTTATTTTTTTAATCTATTAAGTTTATTGGTCATTAAGCTTATTGGTACATTTTAGGTATACATTATGATCACATTCATCATTACGAATTTGTACCGTACATGATATATCTCGGTTCTTATTATTCCCATTCCACTTCCCTCCCTCCAACCTCTCAATCCACCCCGTAATTATTTGCAAATAATTACAAAAGCTTGTTTCCATTTTTCCTTCTTTTCTCATTTTTCTTTCCCTTCTTTTCTTTCCCCTGCACCCCTAGTTCCTCTTTCCCATTGAACATTCTCTTCCTATTTCACAATATCTTTTATACACATATAAAGAACTAAAAAAAATCAGACTGCCTAAATTTAAAGACCCAATCCAAAAAACGGGCATCTGAAATAAATACACATTCCTCAAATGAAGTAGAAATAGCAAATAAACGTATCAAAAAATGTTCAACATCACTGGTCATTCATGAGACACAAATGAAAACAATGCTGAGATTCGATCCCACTCCATAATGAATGGCTGCTATCAAAAACTCAACCAATAACAAATGCTGGCGGGGCTGTGGGGAAAAACAAACCCTTCTCTACTGTTGGTGGGAATGTGGACTGGTGCAACTACTGTAAAAATCAGTATGGAGCTTCCTCAAAAAAACTAAAACCAGAGGTTCTATTTGACCCAGCTATTCTGCTTCTTAGTATCTTCCCAAAAGAATCAAAAGCATCATACCTCAGTGATATATGCACACTCATGTTTATAATGGCACAGTTTGTAATAGCTAAATCTTGGAAACAGCCCAAATGCCCATCAACTGGTGTTTGGATAAAGAAGATGTGTGGGGTTTTTTTCTAATAAAGTGAAGTACTACTCAGCCATAAAGAAAGATTAAACTAGAGACATTTCTAGGTAAATGGATGCACCTTGAGACCATACTCTTAAGTGAAATGAATAGGATACACCTGTATAAATACTGAATTGTCTCTCTGGTGTAAGAAACTGAAAGTGTAAATGAAATTCTTGAGTATTTTTCAATGTTGCTTGGTGATCATGAATTTCTTAAGGTGCTCTTTGTCATGGAATGTCTCAATTTTGAAAGACAGTTTTGCAGGATATATTGGTTTGAGTTGAAACATGTTTACTTTCAGAATTTGAAACATTTCACTCCAAGCTCTCCTGGATTTTAAGGTTTGTGTTGAGAAGTCTGCTGTAATTATAATAGGTTTTACTTTATAAGTTATTGTTTTTCTCTTATAACTTTTGAATTCTGTTACTGTGTGGAATTTCTGGTATTTCAACTATGATGTGTCATGGAGGTGTTCTATTATGATCATGGCTCTTTGGAGCTCTCTATGCCTCATTTACCTGTATGCTGAATTCTTTCTTTGTACTTCAATTTTTTTCCACTATGATTTTTGTAAACAGGTTTTTAAAATATATTTTGTGATGATTTCTGATTTTTCTGTAATTCTCATTTTTCTCGGGTTCATATTCTTTGTATCATTTAGCAGCTTTTGGATTAAGTTCCCATGATCTCTTATTTTAAATGTATCTGTGTATATATGGTCTCCTGCATCAATCCTATCTTCTAGTTTTGACACTATCTCTCAATATTTCATACTTCTGATGCCCATGCTTTTGATAGAAATTTTTACATCTCAGATTTCTGTTTTGTGCATTTTTATGGATTCTAATTCTTTACTAATCTACTCATTCATCTTTTTATCATTTTCCATAGCTCAGTTTTTGTGTCATACTTAAGCTCACTAATCAATTTATTAAATAAGTCCACTATTCAGTTATATTATTTTTGATCTTGCCAAACACCTTATAAGATTTTTTTTTCTCTCCTTTTATTACTTTATACAGTTCCAGTATTTGATTGCTATTTCCTCCCCATCAATACCCATTGGCTCAGGTTTGTGGGAGTTCAGAGTTTTTTAAACAGTTTGTTGCCTTGTTTCCTTGTGCTAAAGGTTGAGAATCAATTGGAGTCAAAGATTGTGTGGCTAGTATGAAGATCTTTATTAGTGTCTGTTTCTTAGTGATGTGATCTTGGCTTTGCTTTTGTTTTTTACCTCTGCAACTTAGTTTAATGGGATCAGACTTGGTTGCTGTATAATAAAGAGAGATTACCTACCAATTATTCCACATTAATAAGTGCAGCCACATATCGATCGTGTACATTACAAATTGTTTTAACAATTTCATTTGCTTATCAATGACTCATAATGATTGCAATATACTACTACTAGAAATTCTGTTCAATACAGCTGTTCTCCTAGCGGGTATCTTCCCAAAGAATTTAAGGTATCACACTACAGTAATTAATGCATATCCATGTTTATAGCAGCACAACTCATAATAGCTAAATTTTGGAAACAGCCTATATGTCTGCTGTATTCAACAGCTCCCCCAAGCAGGGACTCCTCTGTTGTTGCCTGATTGGTTGGGATGGAGAGTAGTGAAAAGGTGAGTGCCTATTCCTAAACAGTATCAGTCTGTTTTTATCTTGCCAGGGTTTCGCTGTTTGCTGTCCACTTGCACAAACTCTAGCCCTGCTGTTTTCTCTCTCCTCTAATCCAGGTTCCCAATCAGGATTGTTTGCTTGTTTTCAATTTCCCCAAGGGATGACTGATACTTTGCTCATCAGTTTTCAGTTTCTGTGGTGCCCTGGTTTGTAACTATCTTGTTCAATGGTTTCCTTTTCCAGTGGGGAGGTTAAATATGTTGGGTGCTCATTCCAGAGTCCTGACATCTGTTGAAATGTAGCCTCCCTCTTCCAGGGTATTAAAATCCTCTCCAAAGATGGCATGAATGCTAGACCTGCTATATAGGGAGTGACACATTCCAGGACTTGCCCAGCTTTCCTTTCTAACCCACCTCTTCCAGGTTCTAGATTTGGATGTAATGTATTCATTTCATTTTGCCCTTCCATATCTTGCTTTCTTTGCTGCTCTCATTTCTGTGTACTGGTATTTTTCAGTGCATGTCTTTAGAGCCTTTCTCATATAGTGCAGTCACTAGTAGGGCATGATGGAACCTCACTTATTGGCCATTTGTGTGTCTAGGTATTAGAATTCTCTAGGGATACAGAACTAATAGGATGTACATAAATAGAGATAGGTAGACAGGAAAAGTACATAAGCATAAAATACTCATGTCTGGCTCATGTAATTATGGAGGCAGAGAGGCCCAGAATCTTCCTGCTGTAAGCTAGAGACTCAGGAAAGTTGGTAGTGGTGTAGTTCATTATCATTATTGTCGTAAGTTAACAAGTTGATTAAGAACTGCTCAGCAGATTAGTGAATCTCTGGCTTTGTCTGAAGATGACTGAAAAACAGAAGAAAAATCTATCCTGGATTTGGCTGCATCAACCCAGATGCTTGAAAAGAACAAGGAAATCTTTTTTTTCTTCAGAGGAGCTCCAGTTTTTGCCATTGTTTTTGGACATCAGTCTCCAGTTCCTTCAGGTTTTCACCACAAGTGTGTCAGCTCCCCAACACAGACTCTTTGTCACTGGAAGATAGACTCACACAGATGACTTCAGTGAGCTTCCAGGCCTTCAAACTTCAACTGGTACTGGACCCTTTGGCTCTCTAATGTGGAGATAGTCAACCTCTGATCCCACAGATAGCCACTGGGGATCTTCCCCTTCTGATCCTGTAAGCCTATTTAATATGTCCTTTGTATAATTAATTGTACATATATTTTAACATTGATTTTGTTCCTCTAGTCAATCCCAACTAATAAAAATGTTGGTACTGGAAGTAGTTCTAGAGGAACAGAGCTGTAAGGATTAACTGCTCTAATTGGTTTAGTGGTCCTTGGAGATTGCTCTCTAATTTGATGAGACAAAGTTACAATAGTTATCAATACTTTTGATAATGTAGAGAGTACTGATAGTCCATGATATGCACTGTTTAAACTAATATGCAACATAGATCCATTTGGTTATTCTAACTCATCACTTGTAAGAAGTAAGATATTTAGTAAATTTATATAAAATGTTTAGAAACTTTTGGAAGACTAGGAAATATAATGTTTTCTGGTTGCTTTTAACAACTCTGGACAAACTAGTAAAGGAAAATCATGAACTCCTTACATGCATAAACAATCTAAAGGTTTTTAAAGTGCGAAGACAAATCAATAAAGGAAAATAAGGAGTTCAAAGATTCATATTCTCATCTTCAGACATGAGGAAATTAGGGAAAAATATCTTTCACAATAGCATCAAGAAAAATGAAATACTTAGGAATTAAACCTAGCCAAGGAAGTGAAAGACCTCTACTACAAAAACTATAATACTCAGGGCTGGGGATTTAGCTCAGTGGTAACACACCTGCCTTGAAAGTGCAAGGTACTGAGTTCGATTCCCAGTACCAAAAACAAAACAAAACAAAAACTATAGTACTCTGAAAAAGGAGATCAAAAAGGATATCAGAAAATGGAAAGATATCACCATTCCTGGGTAGGCAGAAATAATATGGTTAAAATGGCCATAGTTCCAAAACTGATATATATATTAAATGCAATCCCAACCAAGGTACCAATAATATTTCTTACAGAGATGGAGAAAGCAATCCTAAAATTCATATGTGACCAGAAAAGACCTAGAATAGCAAAAGTAATTCTGGTTAACAAGAGCAAGGCAGGGAGCATCACAATCCCATGCCACAAGTTATACTACAAAGCCACAGTCATACAAACATCATGGCATTGGCAACAGAACAGAATTATTGCTCAAATGAACAGAATAGAAGATTCAGAAACAACTCCAGACACACCCGGTTATGGTATCTTTAGCAAAGGGACCAAATCCCTTTGCTGGAAGAAAAATAAACTCTTTAACAAATAGTTCTTGGAAAACTGGCTGTCCACAGGCTTAAGGTTGAACTTAGACCTATATCTCTCACCATAAACTAAAATCAAACTAGATCCAAGATCTCAACATTGGAATAGAAACAATGAACCCATGGAAGAACAAAATAGGTATAACTCCCAAAGACATAGGTGTAGGCAAAACATTTTAAATAAAATCCAATCTGTACAATAAATAATATAAAGCATCAATAAATGGAATCAAACTAAATGAAAATGATTTTGCACAGCAAAGGAAATTACTAACAGAATGAAGAACAACCTGCAGGATGAGAAAAAAATATTTGTCAGCTACTCCTCAGACAAAGGACTAACATCTAGAATATATAAAGAAATAAAAAAGTAGCACCTGCAAATTTAAAGAGCCAATAAAAAATGAACATCTAAATTGGGTAGACACTTCTTAAATGAAGAATTTCAATTGGCCATCAAACACATGAGAAAATGTTCAAAATCACTAACCATTTAAGAAATGCGAATTAAAACAACATTAAAATTCCATGTCACTCCAGAAAGGATGGCTATCATCAAGAAATCAAGCAATAACAAATGCTGGTGAGGTTGTGGGTGAAAAAGGAACACTTCATCATTGTTGGTGAGAGTGTAGATGTATTGTAAATAGCAAAGTTAGAAATCATTATAAGGCAGATAGACAAAGCTAGGTCCTCAGGATAGAAAAACAATTGAGGCACATTTACTGGTTAGCATTATAAAAAGAGAAAAACTACTGTACCCCTGTACTTCCCCTAGGGATAAATAGAAGTAATTGATATACTAAATAGGTATCAATCACCTGGGTTGGGGACCAAAGCCTTAACCCAATCCTTACTGAAAATCCTTATTCTTTCCTTGTACTTTTGCTATGTGACTTGCTTTCCCATTGGATCCACATTTAATCAATAATACCTAAGCATCTATACTTGTTGTAATCTTATTAGTTGATCATAATTTTGTCCCACCTCATGTCCACCTTGTGATTTCCCATTGGACCAATACTACCTAAGCGACTGTACTTGTAATCTTACTAGTTGACTATAGTTTTGTGCCCCCTCAAACCCACCGAACCTCATGGCTTTGCTCTATAATAACCCCCTGGGAAGCAGGGTCCCTCGGCAACCCACTTTCTGGTCCCCTTTCTGTCTCTCTTAGAGAGAAGCTATCTTTCTCTCAATAAATTTTTCCTACTCTTAACTTCCATTGTTCCTAGAAATCATTCTTTGATTTTACAGAACAGAAACTCATGTTTTGGGTATCTAGGAGGTTTAGGAGTTACATCTGTTCCCGCTATATAAAAACTAATACAACTGTTGTGGAAATCAGTATAAAGACTCCTCAAAAAATAAAAATATAAATTACATTTAATCCAACTAATCCAGTTTTACCCAAAAGAGTTAAAACACCATGTTTACAGCAGCATACTTCATAATAATCAAATCTTGGAAATAACCTATATGCCTATCAACCAATGAATGAGTAAAGCAAATGTAGTATGTATGCACAGTGGAATACTACATGCCATAGAGAAAGATAAACTTGAGGCATTTGTAGGAAAATGAATGCACCTTGAGACAATAATGTTAATCGAAATAAATAAAAGCACACAATCTTGAGCTTCACATGGTTTGCCTTATATGAAAAAGTCAATATATAAATAAAGTATGAAATAAAAGATAGATAATAGGAAAGAGGACAGAGAGAAATAAAGTCATTTTATTCTAAATATGTTTCTACTTGTTAGTGTCTAGTTTTGAATTGGCAAAATTTTCCATTAGGAAATTAGGTCATTATCACTAGTCCAAGAGGATGGAATGCACTTCTCAGGGGCCTCGGAGACAAAGTAAGTTTTAATTAACACCAGCGGGTCAGTCTATGTTCACATGTGGGAGGCCCTGTTCAATGCTTGAACAAAGAAGATATACATTCTAGGAGGGGGTGTTTCAAGTGAGGCAACTTTGGTATACATTCATTAGTTACAGAAATTGAATATGCATTAACAAGTGGGCTCAGTCATGGTAGTATACAGTCTAGGGGGGTGTTTCAAGTGAGGCAACTTTGGTATACATTCATTAGTTACAGAAATTGAATATGCATTAACAAGTGGGCTCAGTCATGGTAGTGGCTTTCATATAACACTGGTAACATGCTTACTGGGTGATTTAAAGTGTGAAGTCTATCTCATTTGCATTCTGTTGAAATGACAAAACACTTCTGGAGACGAAGATGTGGAAGTTGGCTCGGACATGTCGAGGCATGTGAGGCAGTGTAGGCCCAGACATGTCGAACAAAGGAAAATTTCAAGTAGGGAGTTTCCTGTAGTAAGTGCTGCTTGAACTACAGGAGCAAAATTTCCTTGCAAAATTCCCTTTCAGTTTCACTGCATTACAGTATGAGAATTCTCTCTGCAGTATTTCAATTTCTTTGAGTATGTTAAGGTCTTTATTTTGCTATGAGCATAGTCTATTCTGAATTTTAAAAAAAATCCCAGAATAGGAAAATCTATTTAGATAGAAAGTAGCTTTGTGGTTACCTAGATCTGGGGATATGTACTGTATATAGTTTTCTGATTTGTTTTACATTGTGTTATGTAACTATAATTCATGCCTATGGTTAAAGATGGCATATTCATAATTATAGTTTTTCATATTTTAGACTGTGCTTGATGCTACTGTTATTACTGACTGTACTACTTTAGTCAAGGTGACACAATTGTTGCAATAATTTGTTCTTCCTTGTATGCTAATACTGAGATGGTCTGGAGGGTCATAAACAATACCATAGTCCACTACCAAAGAACTGGGTGCTAGGTCAAATAGGCAGCAACTTCTTGTCCCTAATAAATTTAAGAGGCAGGATCCTCGAACAGACTCAAAAGCCAAAAGCCAGCTAAACCTAGAAGACATCTTTGAAATATATTCATTTCCCAAGGAAGTCTTGATACTAATAGTGAACTACCTATCTAAAGGAATTTATAAGCATCAATGAATAAATCAACAAACAAAAAGAAAGAAAATGAAAAGACATGGAAGCAATATGCTATCTCAGACCTCCAGCTCACCCATGGCAAATCCAGTTGGTACTGATATAGAAGAAATCAAAAGTCACCCAGCTGAACTTTCTGAAATGGTAGCAGCAGAAATAATACAGCAGATGAATGAGGCTCTAGGAGAAAAAACATCAAAGATAATTTCACAGATAACTAAGAGATGGTGACCATACCCATACCTTAACCCATACCTTCCAGGAAGTATCCCCAACCCATCCCTTAATGAAGGATATGGTTAGTGGATCTAGGGTAGATACAGAAAAAAAATTAGAGAAGCTTAGGAAATAGATAAAAATCATGAATGCGTGACATAGGAAAAAACTGGATTCCATGAAACAGATTCAAACAGAAATCCAGGAGATTAAAAATTCTATTAAAGCATATATAGCATAATCATCCAATATGAGGACAGAATGCTGATCTAGAAGACTGGTTTGTGGTTAGCAATCATTATATGAAAGACTTCTCAAAAATAGCAAGGGACTGAGGAGCCTCGGCAACAGAAAGCTCAGGCTGTGGAAGACATGGTGATCCAGCTCTCTGTAGTCAGAAACCAGGCCAGTCACATGTTTTCTAAGTGGTCTGGGTCTGACAGTGGGGGGTTAAGTCCAGTGGAATGATGGGCCTCCCTTGCTCTCTACTTCCAGCACAACTCAGTGGTCCATCTGCTTTCCCAATCTACAAATTTGATCAGGAATATGCCTCAGCTTAGATATTTATAACGTCCTGGAAAATATGAACAGAGAGGCTTCCAAAGCAAGTGGGGCACCTCAAAGCCCACAATCCACAAAGCTTGTTGGAGATAACAGTGGCTTAGGGTGTTCAGAAATGAATAAATGCTAAAAGTAATGGACTGAATATAGGCCTGAGGCAGATAACACACCATGAACTGCCCTCAGTTCTGCGGGAAAGGTAGGCAGGACTCAGCATTCACATACCAAAAAGTGGAAACGTAACAGGCCCTAGTTGTGACTCGCTGTCTCAGGTCTATATCTTGTGAATTCCAATACCACATACCATAGAAAGAAATTACTTACCCAAACACCTCAATGCAGAATTTTTTGGACTCCTCTCTTTTGGGCGGGGTTCATTTGTTTGTTCTTTGTTTTCTGTAAAACTTTTTCATTTTCTGGTTTATCTGTTACTTTGTCCTAATTATTATTACTTTTTTATTTATTTGGATTTTTATCTCACTTTTTTTTTCTTCTTTCTCATCTTCCTTTTATTTACTTTTGAAATTTTGCTTCTTTCTTCATTTTTATCTTTCCCTACCCTATTTATTATTGTTACTACTAAGGTTTATTAACTTTTAGCTATTTAGTTTACTGTATGGTATCAGTGTTTATTTCATTGTTAATGGAAGCATAGTCTTTTTTTAGTATTTACTGTATGTCTATATTACTATTGCATATCTCTATTTGATAAGGGTAGTATTATAGCTATTATTGGTCATGTATGTCTTATTATTCTTACTATTATTGCTGATTTTTTTTATTGTCAATAGGGGCATACTTGTTTATTTTAATTTGTTTTTATTTATACCAATGTCTAGTTTTTCTTTGCATCATCACTATTACTAAGGTTTTTCCTCCCTGACTGGTGCTAAGGATCAAGCACCCAGAAGAAAGCTAAATATCAAAACCACCTTCAAATATTATGCTGGTTAGGTTGAAGAGGTGTATAAATACCAAAACATAACCAAATCCAAGGACATATCATAGAGAGACGGTATTTAAATAACAAAATCTCCACAGTATTGACAGGTTTTTTCCCTAACTGGTCTTCAACATGCAGCACAAAAACAATAGAAAGGCTAGAAAGCAAGGCAATAAGATGCTACCACAAATTCTTAGCTTTCCAAAGCCAATCTCATGGGCTCTGAAGTAGAGGAAGTTACAGGTAAAGATCTCAAAAACCAAATGATCAAAATGTTTGAATATATCAAAAAAGAAACATCTGCAAATTTCTAAAATGTTTGGTGAGTTTAAAGGGATTTAAATAAACATTTATGATTTAATAAAACATTCTGCAAACAATGAGCTAATTGGATAAAACAAGAAATACGAAACAAGAATGATATTTTGGTAAAGAATTAGAAATTACATGAAGAGATCAGGCAGAAACTCAAAAGAAAACTCAATAGAAAGCATAGATCGCAGATTTAACCAATGTGAGGACAAAGTGTTACAACTGGAAGACTTGAAGACATTTATTAATAGATCATATACTAAAGTGACACCCTAAAAATAAACAAGATATCATAGAAACTGTATTCAACAGCAGCTAGATGACTCAAAAAAAAAAAAAAAAACCCAAGGTCAGAAATGTAGGAATAAGAAAAATTAGAAAATGCCTGAAACCAGTTAAAAATTGATCAACTGAAATCATAGCAGAAATTTGTCCAAATCTCACTATATAAGTTAGTATTCAAGTAAAAGAGGCATACAGAGCCCCAGATAGCTGCAGCCAGAATGGAACATCTCCATGACATATCAAAATCAAAATTCCAGAAGTTCAACAAAAAGAAAACTAATATGTGTTAGAGAAAAACAGCAATATTTTTTGGAGGTAAGCAAGCCTATCAAAATAACAATAAATTTTCTCACTAAAAGTCTTAAAGGCCAGGAGAACTTGGAATGAAGTTTTTTAAGCATGAAAATAAAACAACTAAAGCTCAGACTTCTGTATCTTGCAAAATTAGCCTTCAACCTTGGCAGAGAAGAATCCCCATGAAAAGGAAAACCTAAATAGTCAGTGGTACCATGTCTGCCTGGCAAGCACAAGGTCTTGAGTTGAATCCTCAGTACTGGAAAAAAAACTAAAACAGCATGACAAAAAATCATAAGGAAATGCTAGATAGAGACAGAAAGGTAATTAGCAACAATCTGCAAAGAGGAAATATATATCTAACTGGGAGAGTAGTTAAACAAAAGAAAAAATATGAAGGGAGAAGCACTACAAAAATAGCACAGTGAGTGGATTCAGCAAGTATCTTACAATTATTTATACTCTCAATGTCAGTGGTCTTAACTCTCCAATCAAAAGACACAGCGACAGATTCCATCAAAAAGCAAAACCAACCATATGTTCCCTGTAAGAGACACACTTTACCCAAAAAGAAGTATATAGACTAGCAAAGGATGAAAAATAATACTCCATGCAACTGGGTCCTGAAAGAAAGCTGAATTAGCCATTTTATTTTCTAACACAACAGACCTCAAGCCAAAACTGATCGGAAAAGAGAAAGATGACCATTACGTACTAGGAAAGGGAACAATTCAACAAGGAATGATACCACTGTAAAAATACAGAGTCTGCCAAAAAATGTATACATCAGGAAAAGAAAAACTTGTATAAATACCTTAGTACTAAATTTATTAAGACATCATGAGATTCATACAAGTTACCTTTGGCCTCTGCAGTTATAAGAGATGCTCAAAGTGGTGGCCAATAGCTTCCAGACATATATTTGTATGGTGAACTGCTCAAGTGTGTGTACATTTTTTGGACAGACTCTGTATATGCACCAAATGTTGTTGCATCCAATTTCATAAAATAAAATCTAATGAACCTAAAATGACAGAGAAACACCAATACAATCATAGCAAGGAGACTCCAACATCTCATTCTCACAATTTGACAGGTCAACAATACAAAAAAAGTACAAAGAAATATCATGATGAAATCACAGCATGGAACAAGCGGACTTAGATACCTACAGTGTTTCACCTCACAACAAGTTTCACATTTTTTTTCAGCAGCACATGAAGCTTTTCCCAAAACACACCATGCCATAAAGCATGTTTAAATAAATACTAAAGAATCAAAATAATCCCCTGCATACTTTCTGATTATAGCAGAATGAAACTGGAAACCAACAGCAAACAAAACAAAACCCACAGACTGCAAAAACATGATGGTTAAATATCTTTAAATAATAAATCATAGAAGAAATTTTAAAATTTCTAGTCAAATTGATATGGGGGAAGAGATGTAACTCTCTACTAGATATCTGAAATGTGAGTTCGTGTTCTCTAAAATCAAAGAATGAGTTTTAGGAACAATGGAGGTTATGAGTAGGAAAAATTTATTGAGGGAAAGAAAGTTTCCCTCTAAGAAGGGGGACTAGAAAGTGGGCTGCCCGTGCACCCCACTTCTCAAAGGTGTTTTACACAACCAAGCCATGTGGGGAGATGGGTACAAAGTGGGACAAAACTATAAGACTCAGTGGAAAATTACAAGGTGTGCATGAGGTGGGGCAAAACCATGACCAATCAATAAGATTACAAGTACAGTCACCCAGGTAATATTGATTAAATGGGGGTCAAATAGGGAGCAAGTCACATGGCAAGCCTACAAGGATTTTCAGTAAGTGTTGGGGGTCAGAGATATTTCCCCAGAAAGGCTTGGTTAAAACCTTGCCCCCCCCCACCCAAGTGCTTGATACCTACTTAGAATATCAATCACTGCTATTCATCCCCAGGGGAAGCACAAGGGTATAGTAGTTTCTCTCCTTTTATAATTCTGGCCTTCAGTGAATGTGTCTTGATTGTTCTCCATGTTGGCTCCTTGTTGAGTTGGCTCATGGAGGGTGGCCCTGTCTAACTGCCTACAAGATATCTAATTCACTTACCTATCTGCAAAATAATAAAGGAAGCATAATACACCAAACCAATGGAAGATAGAGTCCTGAGTCTAGTTTATAGCTATGAATGTGTACATTAAAAGAATAGAGCAATATGACATAAGTAACCTAATGATGCATCTCAAGGTCCTACAAAAATAAGAAAAATCCAAATCCAGAACTAGTACAAGAAATAAAATATCAGAGTAGAAATTAATGAAATTGAGACTAAAATAAAGCACCATAAAAGATTAATAAATCAAAGAGGTGGTGCTTTGAATAAACCCTCTGCCAAACTTACTAAATGGAAAAAAAAACCCATATCAAAGTAATTAGAAATGAAAAAGGCAAAATCACAATGGACACCACTGAAATGTGATTGCAAGAAACTATTTTGAAAACTTATAATACAATAAATTGGAGAACTTAAAAGGAATGGAAAATTTCCTAGACACATATGAATTACCCAAGTTTAATCCAATAAATATAAAAACCCCAAATATACCCATATCAGACAATTAAATTGAGGCAGTAATAAAAACCCAATCAGCTAAGAAAAGTGAGATGATGGATTAACCACAGAATTTTATCAGAACTTTAGGGAAGATCTAATGCCAAAACTCTCCCAAACTCTTTTATGAAATTAAAGGGAAGAAGCACTGCCAAACTTATTCCTGGAAACTAGCATTACCCAGATACCAAAGACAGACAAAGAGTTAATTAACAAAACTAAAGGCCAATCTTCTTAATGAACACAGATGCAAAAATCCTCAACAAGATACTAGCAAATAAAATTAAAAATATATATCATGACCAAATTTGCATCATCCCAGGGATATAAGGATGGTTCAACACATGTAAATAAGCAAACATAATACATCACAAAAACAGAAGAACAAAAATCACACTATCATCTTAATAGACACAGATTAAGCCTTTGACAAAATCCAATATCTAGTCATGATAAAAAAAAACTCTGATGAAAATAAGTATAGAAGGATGCTACCTTAAATGGATAAAAGCCACGTAGGATAACCTACTACCACTATAATGCTAAATGGAGAAAAACTGAAAGTATTTCCACTAAAATCAGGAAAAAGACAAGGGTATGTACTTTTACCACTCCTGTTCAATATGTTCCTTGAAACTTTAGCCAGTACAATAAGGCAAGGGAAAGAAATAAAAGGAGTTTGAATAAAAAGGAAGGAAAGTCAACTTATTCTTACTTGTGTATGACATGATCCTTTACATAGAAGACACAAAAACTCCAGGAAAGACTGTTAGAATTAATGAAGAAATTCAGCAAAATACCAGGATACAAAATCAATACATACTATTTTTCCTAAACACCAGCAATGAATTCACCCTTGAAAGAAATCAAGAAAATAATGCTATTTGTAATCCCTTAAAAATAATGAAATATTTGAAGTTAACCTAACCAAGTAGGTAAAAGACCTCTATCACAAAAACTATAGTACTCTGAACAAGGAATTTGAAGAGGGCAGCAGGCGTAGGAAAGGACTCTATGAACAGAAACCCAACTGGATGAGAAATAATAAAAATCATTGCATGGGATTATACCAAATGCAAAAGCTTCTGCAGAGCAAAGGAAAAAACCCATCAGAGCAACGAAATAACCTACAAAATGAAAATAAATTTTTGCTGGATATTCTTCTGATAAAGGACTAATATCTAGAACACATAAAGAACTCAAAATTTTGGATCCTCATAAATAAAAAATCCAATAAAAAACTAGACAATTGAAATAAATAGACACTTTTCAAAAGAAGCAGTACAAATGGCCAATAGGTATATGAAAAAGTGTTCAGCATCTTTGGCTATTAGAGAATGCAAATAAAAACAAGTGAAATTCCATCTTACTCCAGAAAGAATAGCTATTGTGAATTTTTTAAATGCTGGCAAGATTGTGAGGACAAGGGGACAAGGGAACCTTTCTACATTGTTGGTGGGAATGTAAACTAATACAACCACTATGGAAATTTACACAGATTCCTTGAAAAACTAAAAACGAAAATTGTATTCAACTCAGCTATACCTCTTGTAGGTATTTTCCTAGAAGAGTTAAAAATGTCCTATTACAGTGATACATGTATATCTCTGTTCACAACAACACAACTCATAATGGGTAATCTTATATACCCATCATTAGATGAATATATATATATATATATATCACATTTTCTTTATCCATTCATATATATAAATATGAATATGAATATCCATTCATATATATATATTCATATATATACACATATATAAAAGGGTACTACTCAGCTATAAGAAGGATAAGTTTGAATCAGTTATAGGAAAATGAATGCACTTGAGTCCATAATGCTAGAAGAAATAAATCAGACAAAGTTATACATCCTAAGGTTTTTCTCCTGAGAAACCAAACATATTAAAGATTAAAAGAATAAAAGAAACAAAGAGACAAATGTGGGGATCTGGACATGAAGGCATGGAAGGATAGGTAGAGGAAATAAATTGGATCAAAATGCAGTGTGTGCATGTGCCAATTTCTCATGATAAATATATGTAACATAGTGGTACCTTGGTTTATGAACTTGATTCTTTCCATGAATCTGGTCGCAAATGGAGTTGCATGAGAGCCAAATCAAATTCAATGGTTAGGTTCAATGCTGACCTTATAGGGAAGTTTGATTCAGTTCTTGCACAATTCAGTTTGCAACCAGAATCAAGGGGAGAATTGAGTTCATGAACCAAAGTACCACTGTATATCAAAAACATCTATACCACACAAACATAAACTATTTTAATAAAGAAAAGAGAATCTTTGTTATTAGCCACAACCAACCCTATTCTGCTAGTTATTTCCTTGGATATTTTTGTCAGTTCAAGGATTCTTGGATAATAGGTCAAATGGATCCTGTAACCTCCATAGACAAAGTTTCACAGAAATTCAGGACTCACAAGGTTAGAAAATCACAACTTTTTGAAAATCCCAAACATCCAAGAGGCTGAACTCAGTAGCAAATTCTACAACAAAGATCCACTTTCACATCTGTTATTTATTTGTGCCAACCCCAGGCATGAAGTAGGGCTGAGACGAACCCAACAACTATCTAGGTAGAATGTGTTAAAAGTCCTAAAAATCTATGGCCAACAGGTTGAGTGAGATGCTAGACAAAGAGAGGACATGGCATTAAGCTTATGGTTGAGCAATGTGGACCAATCGAAAAAATGCTATTTTCAATCCTATCATTTTAAGCTGGTGCCATTTGCAGGATCCATCAGAACATGCTATTTTCAAACCTTCATTTGAATGTGTCCACAAGCCATTAAGACACTGTTCCTGATCCTTCATTTGCATCTGTTGGGAAGCCAAGTAGGTCTTTTGATGGGGGAGTTTAACTCCAGCACCAAGCAACATGAGTTTTTGATAGAACACATATCCCAATGCCTTATTTGCATGAAGGGGTAACCAACTAAAGAATTTTGGATATTAAGATCCAGTTTTCCCTTATCCTCGGGGCCACTGTTAGTGAGCCTTTTCACTGGTGCCCTCTAGAGTACACATCCTTTCTGTCTTCAGTAAGTGTACACCTTTGCTACCTTTTCTGTGTGTCTTGTCCAACTCTTTGTTCAAGACACCAAGAACCTGGAAAGAATACTCACGGGACCCTCCACCCCAAAACAGTCAGGCTGAAATCATGGCTGTACTGAAATCCCATATTTCCTCTCCAAGGCTAACTTGCAGCACATATGATTCTACAAACTGCCTTAATAAATGTCACATTCTACTGAAATTTGTATCATCATTTTGAAGTAATGGGACACAAAATTTGATCATCCCAACTTATGTATAATATATACACATATTTCATTAATTTCTTCATTGAAATAAATGTAATATGTGCACATAAAAGTATTGTCAGGAAGAATGCATCCCTCCTAAAAATTGTTACTCTCCTCTGTTTGTGTTCAAATACTTGGTAGGTGCTGGGTTCTGGTAACACAAAACAGGGTAAGGTACAGGAGAAATCCCTCAGCAGGAATTCTGTCTTTTCTCATGAAATGAGAATGCTAGAATGTATTAAAGGAAAGCTTGTATGATATGGGAACACAGAAGAGACATCTACCTGAGTCTGGGGTATCATGAGGGTATGGAGGACATGGAGAATAATGCCTGAGCTGATGGTTAAGTAAAGCAGATAGATGAGGGCAAAAGTATGTTAAGGAACAGCTCTTCAGACAGAACAATAAAATTTTTGTATGTAGAGACTTGTAAGATATTCAGTCTAGCTGGAGTCAATTGAGAAGCAAGTGGTAAAATTCGAGTTAATTTGTAATGGACAAGAAAAACAAAGATAAGAATTAATATTTGGCGAAAACATGCCCTCTAAATCAGTCCTAGGCCACAAAGACTGGTGATGAGACTGGTCAAAGAACATCTTATCTGGGAAAAAGACCTACTAGGCTTCTTTAACAAAACACCTTGGCGTGTAATACTCACCTGTAGTGTTGCCTTGAGAGAAGAATTCTGAAGAGACTTCAGCCATGCCCCTCAGGGACCAGGATGAACTCCTGGTCATAGTTAATGGGATGAAAGGAAATTAATTCCTTTCACCCACCCTCTCCCAATACCGAAAATATCCAAGATTTTCTTTTACAACAATAAAATCATTTTCAACACAGCCTAGTCCTATCACCTAAAATAAAGCAAAGGAGTAGAAAGGAATCACATTGCATTTCATATTTAATCCAAAGCAGGGGTCCATGCCTCCCCTAAACAGCAAGAACTCTAACCAGAGTCCCACTAGACACACGAAACATACAAATCCAGGTCTCAAAAAGTCATCACCCCACACAATCCCACTACTTCCATCTCTAATCAGGTGTCCTGGCTTTCAGCCACAAAGCAATTTTACTTTTGGGGTTATTAACAGGGTTTAAGAGTCACATAAAGAAAATACCCTGTAAGATCTCTTCCACAGAAAAATTTTAATGCCTTCATGCATAATTCAATTAATGACAGCTTTCTCCTCTTCACCCTATAAGCTGGTGGTCTGGAGAGGCTGCCGTCTCAGACAGCTCCACGCTCATGTTTTCTTATGAGCCTCATTGAAGGCTACTGTACTCGTCCTAGGACAGGAAGGGGTCCTATGTACTTTCCTCATATTCAGAGGCTAAGAGGAAAAGCCTGATGTGATAACTAAGAGATTTCAGTAGATTTGCTTCAAAGTTTTCTAGTGCATCTAAGAAAAGATTTAGAAATAATATAGGCACAGAAGTAGGCAGTAGCTAGAAGTTTCTAGGAGCTTAGAAGGTACGGAAAAAGATAAAACCTAAAGCTGTTTTCACCACCCTAAATAAGATGGACACTAAGAAGACCTCATGTTCCTCAGGCTTTGCTAGGACACTTTCTAAAGTTTAGTATCATGTACCCATGACTTTAAAGTCATTTAAAAAAACCAAGCACGTTATCAAAAGAAGATCTTGCACCCAAGTACTAAGTGCTCTGATAATTATCTGTGCTGGAAGATTGGCATCAATTTTATGATCTGAGTAGCTCACAAAAAGAGAGGGAAAATGCAGTAACACTTGAGGCAAGGAAGAGAACATACAGATCGAGAAGAAGCTATTTCAGCTTTAACATTGATATTTATTTCTTTTAAACGCTTTTCCAATTTCTTGGGAAACCAGAGTGAGCTACACTTTCATTCTCACCTACATGTGCAGGACTGTGCAACCATACCTTCATGTTCTTTGTACAAAATACTCCCATTTGCCTCAATAAGAAGAACACTCATGGCATCATACTTATAAGGGACACAGGAAGGCTGAGGGATGCTCTGGTTCACCAGCTCATTAATAAGGTTCTGGATGATGGCGTGATTAGGGGAATTGAGACCATAGTGTAGTACTCGAGGACAAGTTCCTTTACAGTAATTCGGGGTATAGTGGTGGGGAGCAATGATCCAGTGATCCCAGCCCAACTGACGGAAGCTGACTGTGTAAGGATGGAGGGAACACTGGTTATTTTCAGATGCATCCTGTTCCTGAGAGGGGCCAGAAACGTCAGATGCAACACTATCTACTTGCCGAGTCTTCCTCGAGAGAAGAGAAGATTCTCCTTCCATAAACTCCTCCAGGACACTGGGAAGAAGTTCAGCCTTCTGAGCATTTTTATGAGTGTCATTGAGATGAAGTAGCAAGAAGGCAATATGCACGGATGAAGGGTCATGTCCGTGGAACTCAGCAACCTCACTATCGTTTTGAGGCTGACACATAAAACGCAGTCGTAGCATCCTCCGCCCCTTGCGATTCCAGAGCTTCTGCTGAATGTGTTGGGTGAGATCCATCTCTGTCCAGGTTTGAGACATCAGGGACAGCTTTGAGGAACCTCTTACCGAAGAGGGGTTGTTTGGGCTTTTTGGGACCCAGAGCTCCACATAGCAGGAGAGGTTGAAGTGAGCTAGATGGAGTTGATGGCGGTAAACCACAGTGGCTTTCACTAACTGGTAAGCTACCCGGTTGCGTCCTAGAAGAAAGTTCAGAATCCGTGTATACCAGGAACCTTCACAAGAGAGCACAGAGAAGGGGTTAGCTTATCTTTTAGGCTGAATAGCCCTCAAAAAACCGTTCCATATAGACTGACAGATGTACTCAGCCCTAAAATTTAACTCAGGATAATGATAGTATCTCTAATTTCTTGAGTGCTTATTAACATGCATTCTTATTAACATGCTAGATGCTTTATGTTAATAACCTCCTTAATCCTCAGTAGGCTATTTTTTATCCTCATTTTGCCAACAAGAAAACCGAGGCTCACAGAAGCTTACCAGAGACACAGAGCCAAGGGCTGAGAATGTGTCTCAGTGGTAGAGCACTTACTTAGCCTATGTGAAGCCCTGTGCTCAACCCCCAGAAACACAAATCAAAACAGAAAGTACGCACAGTTATTATGTGGTAGAATCAAGATTTGAACCATTGTATTTCCATATCAAGAAATTGTGTTTCACTTTGAGACCACTCACAGGGCTGTGTTCAGCAGGTAAAAACTCAAATATATAATTATATGTCATATCCCATTCATAGAAGTAGATAAATTATATTATTGACTATTACAGACATTGCTATTTAATGACCTACTTGTTTAATGACTGTTCAGCTTTATGACTGTTTGGACTTACAACTCATCCTCTCTTTTGGGGTATAGTTCTGCATATTTTGTTTATAGAGCCTAATGTCTTTTTGTACAGTATACCTTGTTTATGCCATATTGTGATTTTTGCATACAATATAGTACTGTAATTTTATCATCTGTAAGATTTATGCAAAATAAAAGCAAAGCCGTCAAGGTGCAGTTTCCTTTCACTGTTTTTAAAATTGTACATAATATATACAGTTCCTCACTTAGCAAACAATTTGTTTAATGACCTAGTTGCAGAAACTGAACTCAGTCATTAAATGAGGAATGTCTGTATTAGGTAACCAATTAAAAGAGCTGAGACATACATGGATTAAGAAAATCATCATGTCCTATCACTATACAGATGAAGCTTTGGGGTAACAATGGGGTGCTATGCCTGACATCTGTCAAATCTAGGACCAAGACACCAATTATATCCCCCATTAGTGGGGACAGCTGTTCTCGCCACTTCTACCTTCTACCAGCTTCAAGAATTACTTCTTGCATATCATTGCCTCCTGGCCATCTCTCTCCTTTATTCTTCAATTTCTCTCTTTTCTATTCCTTGCTGGAAATGGTTCTCAGTTTACCCCCTTCATTTCACTACCACTTCTCTAAATACTATTTTAACAAAGCCTTTCCACTGTTATTTTGTTTGCAGAGAAGCCTGACAAAACTTGCATATCCACTAGTGATTAAGAGCTTTAGTCTAATCTCTAGTGCTGACACCCAGTGTCCAAGGCTCTGACCTTTTACTCCCTTTCCTGGCAAAGGTAAAGAACAAAAACTACCAAGCCAGCTACTGTCAGGAAAAACCTTCTTTCATCTTCATATGTCTTAGTAAGTACTTCCACATTAATTTATGTATTATTCACCTAAACCTCTTTCTCCACTGAATCTATAGGCCTGGAATTTTTCATTAGTACAGGGATCTTCAACACAGAAGTTTTTATATATTGATATTCCAACTTATGCCCTCATGTTTGGGACACCTACAATAAATTATATGAGGTCCAAGCCAGGCTTCTACTTGCCTTCTTAAGTTATTTCACAATCCAATCTTACAAGAATTTTTCCAAGGACCAAGCCATACACCTGTTCCACTCTGCCTGGAAAGCAACTCAGCCTAAAACTCCAGCACACCTTCTGGTGAGGAAGTGTCCTTTCAGACCCTGATATCATGTTTCCAGAAGCCGGGTGGGGTTGCTAAGGATCAGAGTGAGAAGGGTCCACTTAGAACTTTTCAGGTAAAGGGATTATACCTAACAACCTGTCATCTTCTTTTGGATCCTTTCCAGAGTCCCTAGATGTTAGTATGTTTCAAAGTCACCCAAGAATATTTGCCTAATTCTAGGCATCTTCTGTACAAACTTGATTTTCCCAGCTGTCTGCTGCACTTAGAAATGGAATCCAGATCCCTTGAGCCTAATGGTCCCTGCCTCTCATAACCTCATTATGTTTCTATTCTCCATGACATTTACTTAGCTTCTACCACAGATACTTACAAGCTTGTTTCACAGGGGTGGTGAACCTATAACACGTGTGCCGCAAGCTAGCTGTTTGGTATCACTGAGAGCTCTAAAATGTGCACCAACCCTACTCTAGAGCTTTGCACATATTCCTCTCAAGGAAATGAACTTGCTCTCTACCTTCTCATGCCTAGCTTCTCACTTTATGGGCCAGCTCAAATGTCACCTTTTCCAAAGTACTTACACTGATAACTCCATGGAAAGAGATGATAGCACTATTATATACCACAACAATCTCATTTCATTATTTGATAGTACTTGCCATAATTTGCAATGATTTAACTATATTTGCTTCTTTATCTCCTCTATAAGAACATAGTCTCTATGACAGTAAGGGTTTCACCTGTCTCAGTCATATCTATTTGCCTAAAACTCTTTTAGGTGCCGAGTAAATATTTATTGAATCAATCTTCATCCACACCAAGCTATTTTCTTTCCTAAGTCAGAATGTACTTATCTGCCTGTATGCATATTCTCCTTACTCCTTATCCAAGTTCCAGTTCAAACGTTGCCTCCTAAATGAGTCCCTTTGATATTCACTCTGCTTCCCTTTTCTTGCTCCACACAGTGAACTATTTCATCTTTGATCTCCTGGAAGCCTTGTTGCTTACCTTCTTCAGATCACTCTTCATACCGTAACATCACTATGTGATTGTCTATCCATTGTTTTACACTAGGAGCTTCTAGATGTCAGGAAAGTAGTTATTTTCCTCTATGTACCCAATCCAAACACAGGGCCTACTGCTCAATTAAAATCTGTTGGGGATTCAGTAGAGCATGACAATTAAAGGCACAGTCTCCGGAGCCTGACAGCATAGGTTTGACACCTGGCTCTATCAATTACTAGCCAGGTAACATTGATAAAGTTATTCTGAGCCTTGGGTTCTTCCCCTATAAAATAGTTACATTAATCCTACGTACCATATCTGGTATTCACAAGGTATTTGAGGAGATAATGTTTGAAAAATGTGTTGTAAAATTCTTGGGACACCATAAGCTCACAGTAAGGGATAGCTATGTAAATTTTGGTTGTTTTTTGAAGTGTGTGTATGGGGGGCGGTTGTCTGTCTATGGTCATCTGAGATTAGAGGAAGCCCCAGATTAACCTCATAAAGATCTCAAGAGTTTCTTTAAGTTGGTGGCTGTCTACATTCTGTAGAGAGCCCTAAACTTCAGGAGTTGCTATCTTAGAACAGTTTAATGCAGATTTTCAAAACGAAATCAGGCACTAACTGAAACAAGGACAATTCCAAAACATATTTAGGGCCAATATTCCAAAGTAGTACCACAGCCTAAATAGGAAAATTGCTTGATAGACAAGGATATTGGAATATTCTATTTAAAAGTTGAAAAGTTATGGACAGATTTTAGAATTAGTCCTAAGCTCAAACACTATCTCTGTACTCACTGTCTATCTGTTTGCAAGTTGTTTAATCTTTCCATTCCTTAATTTTCCAGTCTCTAAAATCAAGCTAATTATCCTATAACAAATGGTAGCCTGCTGTCATAAGGATTAAGTACAATAATATGTTCACACAATTAGCTATATAGACCCTAAAATATTAACTTGTTTCTGTCCTTTCTGAGGCCTTGTATATTTTCCCTAAATCAACCTCCTATACTATTTGTCTTCTAATAGCAAAAAAACAACGAACAGCCCTGCCCAAGAGTGTAGCTGGGTATTTCTCAAGTACAATTTTTAGAGCTATTACAAGCAATAAGATTTCTATGAAAGACAGGGGTGGACATATTCTTTATTTTCCCTGGGGATTGAAAAAATTCCCTACTAAGCCCAATACCACCTGTTGTTTTGTTAAATTGGGGCCCTACAAAGGAGGTAGGCTTCATACCAGCATTTCGCAAGCTTGCAATCCTTTGAAAACCATGCCTGAGGAAGCAATCCACCCACAAACAGTAAAGGCTGACTTTAAACCACAGATTCCTTATCCTCTGAGGACTTTTCCACTTCCCTCCCCGCCAAAGCAGTATGGACATATAAGAACTCACCTCTAAGAGGCCTTGCTATATTGGCTGAAGGCATCAACAGCCTCACCATCCTGGCCCCAATTGTACGGTTTTCCCTCGGGTGCCCATCTGAGTCAGCTGAACGCTGGTACAACTCCAGCATGTACTGCAGTGGAGGCCCTTCGAGGTGTGGCTTTCTCTGTTCCTTTCCAGGGGCTTCTTCTAGCAGCTTCTCAACAAGGCGCATGGTAGAGGTTTCAGCAGGTGGCAAGGTAGGGCTCTCAGGCAGGAAGGTCGTAGAGGGCTGCCCCACCTCTGCCATTTGGACTCTATCTTCCAAATAAAGCATCAGTCCAAAAAGAAGAAAGAGTCTAAGAGTACTGAGGACAATCATCTTGAAAGGCTTGGTATTCAGCAACAGCTTCCAACCTAAGCTCAAAGTATACCACTGTGATCCCTTTCTTTCATGCAAGTAACCACGACTTAGCTCCACAACCACCGAGGATGGACCAAGGGGGGAAAAAAGAAGGGCAGGCAAATAGGTCCTATTTTGCCTTCTACTCGAGGATATCCAGAGCCAAAGCAGGTCTCCTTACTTGGCCTGTTGGCACAAAACAAACAGAAAGGGCAGGTAAACAAGCAAGCATGCCTTCCCCACTCCCCAGGGCTGGGAACAAGATAGTACTTCTTCAGCAGACTGAGATAACACAAAAGAGGTCCATTCCAGAACTTGCTCACTTACCTTATCCTGGAGGGTAAAATAAATACTCCTGGCCTGCTAGTCACCACAGTTTTAAACACATGCCCTTAATCAGGCTTTAAAGGGCCAGAAGCCTCCTGTTGCTGTCCTAATTCCATGCCTCTAATGCAGCATTTCCCAAAATATAGTCTGCTGCTGATTTGTAGTGCAACTAGCTGGGATGATTGTTAATAATGCAAATTCTGGACTCAAATACACACTCTCTGGGGGTATCAAGTGTTCCAGAAATTTCCTATGAATGCCAAAATGTAGAAGTCAGATTTCAGTGATTGTGGCTGCCGGAGCCCGAAGAAGATGGCTTACCCAGTGGTTGTCAATCGTGGCTGTATGTTGGAATCACCTGAGGAGCCTCCATCATTTTGAATTCCTGGCTATCACCTCCTCCACCAGGAATTGTGATACAATGCTTCTGGAATGTGAAAGGACCAGGGTTTCTTTTAGTGTGTAGCTAAATTTAAAATTTGCAACTTGCAATTGTTTGGGTTTTCCATGGCAAGTGTTCAATGAGCTTTATTGGAGAAACCTGAGTAAGCTGCAGATGAATCTGTGAGAACTCACCTAGCCCAGCTGGTTAATGGGAGACAGCAGGGATGAGCCAGGTGGTTAAGGATGCCTCTGGGCCAGGATTCTGAAGGAAGATAGTAGATGTAGAATAGGCCTTTCCAAGGACATTGGGGTTCTGTAAAGAAGTTGGGGCAGGAAGTCAAGACCTGTATCTTAGTTACTTTTCTCTCATAGCTGAGACAAAATACTCAACAGCCAAAGTTAAAGGAAGAAAGCTTTATTTGGCTCATGGCTTGTAAATGTTTTAACCCATAATCGGCTGGCTCCAAGGCAAGGTAGCACATGGCAGGGGGGCAATAGTTCATGACAGCAGAAGACAGCAAAAGCAAGAAAGGGACCTTAATGGTGTCTTTCTGCTCCTTTGATCTTACCCAGACTACCAGGATTAGGGTGATGCCAAACCAATCAGTGGACTGATTTAGTGATTACTAAATTTTTTGCGATTACACTCCAAGGGTCACACACTCTAGATTCAGTACATCTGAAAAAGCCCTATGATCATATGAGGTTTTGGGGGAACATCTATACACAAACCATAGGAACCTGGTTATAAGAGATGATGAGTCAGGCCTGATTTGTAGGAAACCTTTACTTCATAACCGCAATGTTTATGGTCAGGCATCGTTATTGTGGAATAGCCACAGGCTTTAGTTAGGAAGTTGCTGGTTTTTGTTTATGAGAAATCTTATTTTTCTTACATAAATTCATGGGGAATAGGGCCCAGAAGTTCAGGATCCTTTCCCTTGGAAGTGCACTTCTCTGGACAGAGCAGGCTAATAACAGAGTTGAGCCCAGGTTCCTCTGACTTTTGCTTTCTTCATTTCACAATCATTTTTCTTCATGCCTTTCAGGAAGCTATGTTGGCTCTCATAGAGCTTGATGTGCTCAGTACCCACATCAGATCTGCCACTGCGAACCTTGTCCTTAACTTGCTTGTTTGCAATGATAACAGCATGGTGTATTACACGTAGATTCTTCCAGTTCTCCCATGGTAACACTGATGGAGCCTTCCTATCTTGACAGTACTCATTCTCTTGATGTCTACAATAACAGCCTGCTTATCGAATTACACGTACATGGCCAAAGGAAAAACTTCATGTTTCCTAAAAGGCCTAGAGATCATATGCCAGATGCTGCTCCTCTCCCTTTGTATTTTTCATTTTGCTGAATTATTGGATGAAGTCAAATTCAGCCACAAAGAAACCAGGCAATCTTTGTAATCAGACAGCTCTATTATATGAATTATGAGTCTCTTTCCTATTAGCTGTACTTCAACCTGTCTAAGGAAAATTTTGTCATTTCTTTGAGCCTCAGTCTCCTCAGCCATAAAACAGAAATGACACATTTTACCTCACAGGTTGTTGGGAGAACACAAGTAACTAATCTATGTTAACTATACAAAGCCTCATTAGATACAAGGCATATGGTCTAAATTGTACAAATAGGCATGTGGAATATAGTTACATGTTTGAAATCATCTGTTCCTTTTCTCTGTTTTTTTCTTACATAACCATAGGTTCTAACATGCATTGTAAAACAAAAGATGTTGGGAGAGGGTGTAGCTCAGTGGCATTCCACCTGCCTTGCAAGGTCCTGAGTTCAAGCCCCCTGGTACAAAAAAAATGTGGGCTAAGGAGTTTTCTAGATCTCTGCTCAAATACTGATAATCTCTAGATCTCCACTCAAAACTATTAGCTAAGGAAACTTCAATAAGCCTTAATTTCTTCATCTGTATGGCTGGCTTCCCCAGAGAGTTGCTGTGAGCATTGTATTAGATCCAATTGTATTATCTACAATAACAGACAAGCAAGGGATATACACAGATGGCTCACAGTAGGTAAATCCTGAATAACCAACAAATATTAAAATAAGTAACGAAAACCAGGAAAATGAAACGTAATACCACATAAGCTATGATTTCACATCCACTGGATGGACAGCATAATAAATCTGACATTATTAAGTTCAAGTGATGACAGGAAATGATGTTATCAAAGGGTTCATTTCGTTTTGAGCATGGTTTCTCTTGATGTCTCCGTGATACTGGAAGGGGCTTGTATCTCTCAAGAACATTTCTCTGCCATGTCTTTTAGAGTTGTATTCTGATATAGAATCAAAGAAAATAGAAAGAGATAACACATTACATAAGAGAGAGCATGATTCTGGTTTTCATTCCTGGTTCTGCCATTTGGGAGGTGTTGCTTAACCTTGTGTATCTCTTTTTTCTTAGCTATAAATTGGGAAAATACTTTCCAAGATTATTATATAAGCACCTAGATAATCTTCAATAAATGGAAAATTGTTTATGTTTAATAGCTTATATTTTAAAGTATTTGTAAAATATACTTGACTGAAAGAGATAACTGCTCAGCACCTTCAAAAGTTCATCAAAATTTTTATTTCATCACTCTGCCCACCTAGGCTCCTGGCTGAATAGGTCAACATTCTTGTTTTCAGAAATTGACATAAAACTTAGAAACAGCCCATTTGCCCATCTGTTGGAAACTGGATAAAGAAGATGTGGTTTTTCTATAAAATGGAATATTACTCAGCCATAAAGAATGAGAAATTAGATTTATTCATAGGAAAATGGATACATATTGAGGATATCCTCCTAAGTGAAATAAATAAGTCACACATGTGTAAATACTGAATAATTTCTCTGGTGTGAATAAACCATAATAGTATATAAGATCCTAATGAGATAACTGACATTGTGAAATGGGAAGAAAGGGGCTAAAGGTGTAGGGAAAGTGGGAAGGGTAGGGGAAAGCTAGTAAGGGAAAAGAAAAAAATATGAGAAAATTTAAAAATGTAAATGAAGTGTTTGTAAAGTAGGAGGGGAGGAGGGGGTGAAGGGAGGGCAGGGACAAAGGGATAAAATGAGAACCAAGACCTGTCATCTAAAGGTACTAGATCCCAATAATGAATGTAACTGTACTGTGTACCTAAAATGTACCAATAAACTCAATGAGGAAAAAAAAAGAAAGAAATTGACATAAAAACCAACCCTTTTCTTATCACCAAAGTGAGAAAGTTGACATGATTATTTTCTGGAAATTCCTTCGGGTTGGCCCCAAGCATTCTACTTCTCCAAAGCCCTAGAAGAGGGCACCATCTATCTTTCTAGACTTGTAGTTAGGGGTAGGGGTGAATGGTTTGTTTGTAGGGGAGTGGAACAGGATATGTTATAAAGATATTTGCCAGTTCTTCCTGCTTTAGAAAAGGCAAGTAATGTTAAGTAACTAAGCATATAAATCTGACAATTTAGGTGATTATTAGTATGACACAAAGAATCTGAACACACAAAAAATGGGTCATCCCAAGAGTCTGTGAGCAGTAGGCACTCCTAATGTAGTATGGGTTAAATTTCAAACTACAGTGCGCTGGGTACACTGATAAAAATGCATAAAATTTACAAAGGATATATTTGTTCCCAATTTGAGGAACATGGCCACTTTATATAGTACATGTGTGTACTAGAATCTTTCATTTACGAGGTTATAATTTACATTGTCTTGCAACAATATTCATCCAACATGTATCCAATAGGTACCACCTATGTCATTGTAGGTGTTAAGGATGCAGGCCCCTAAGCACACTACTTGGGTTCAAACCGCTGCTCTAACACTTAACTGGTTTAGTGATATTGGGCAATTGACCTAATCTCTGTCCCCCAGCTTCATCTAATAACATGTGAATTAGTAGCACTACATATTTTAGAGGGCTGTGGTGACAATGCAAGCTTATTGGATGCAAGCACAGTACTTTACAAAAACCAAGTCTGGAGGGCATATGATTAGATAACTGACTTCTTTTGTATTGGATAAAGGAAAGATGGCTTTTTTATTAAAATCCTAAAGATTGGGTACATAATAAGTCTCATTCCATTTTCTATTATATGTCTGTTTCCCAGGCAACAGGCATGGTTAAACAACAATAGAGCCTGTGTCAGAAAAGTTCACTACAGAAAAGTCATTTTGGCTACTACTTGGGATAGAGGAAAAGAAAGTTAATAATGTTTTATAAAGACCTAGGAATTTGAATGAGTCCAAACAGGAAGAAATTATTAATGTTTAAGGATATGGAAATGTAAATTACCCTGGTTTGATTACTACACATTGTACACATGAATCAAATCACCCTGTACTCCATAAATATGTACAATTATTGTCAATTAAAATATAAATATTTAGGGCTGGGGATGTAGCTTAGTGGCACATTCCCTGTCTGGAAAATGCAAGGCCCTGAGTTTGATTCTCCATATCAAAACAGAAAAGTGAAAATAAAAATTAAATACTTTTTAAATCATAAAAAATTTGGGGTTTGTGGTGAGGAGGTCAGTGGTAGAATGTTTGCCTAGCATGCACACACCCTGAGTTCCATCCTCAACACTGCAAAAAGTAACAAAACAAAACAACAACAACAATAACAAAAGAAAGGTCTGTTCAAGGACTCTGCAACCATTCTCTTGTTCTGCATGTCTGTAAGTGCTGTCTTCCTCTTGAAAGCCAGTATCAAGTTTGGTGTTAAAAAGGAAAATACCAAGAATCTGGACTTAAGCCAAACACTTGAGACCAATAGTGGGTAAGATAACAAATTTTTAAAAATTTTATATTGAATTTATTGGTACATTCTAGGTAGACAGTACGGTTACATTCATTACTGGGATCTTGTACCTTTACATGCTAGGTCTTGGTTCTCATTTTTCCCCTTGTCCCTGCCCTGCCTTCACCCCCTCCTCCCCTCCCCACCTTCAAACACTTAATTCCATTTTTACATTTTCTCATATTGTTTTCCTTTTCCCTTATTCCCCTTTCCCTATCCTTCTCACTGTCCCTACGCCTTTGGTCCTTTTCTTCCTATTTCACATTTCTAATTGTCCTATTAGGATCTTGAGTACTATTTTAGTTTTTCCACACCAGAGAAACTATTTGGTATTTACACATGTGTGACTTATTTATTTCACTTAGGAGTATATCCTCAAAATGTACCCATTTACCTATGAATGAATCTACTTTCTCATTCTTTATGGCTGAGTAGTATTCCATTTTATAGAAAAACCACATCTTCTTTATCCAGTTACAAATTTTTAAAAGAAGTCACTTTGTTTGTATAAACAAATCCTTGTTATCCTAATGAGTCAGTTAAGGCCAAAATTCCTGTCTCAGTTTTTACTTTTGATGCCTGGAATAAAGTGGACAGATTGCTATTTCTCTTTATTACTGTGGCAATGTGGCAAGATATTTTGAAAGACCAGAATTTGTAGTTCTCATGGATCTGGAAGTCAGAATCTGGGACATAGCCACTGGGCATCATGAAGCTTGGAAGCAGATTCCTTATCTCAGCCTTTCTATCTTTCTAACCTTTCAAGGCCAGGACAGAACTAGTACGGTTAGAACAACGGAACTGAGGAAATCACTTCCCTCAATCCATTTGATCTTGCACCCTAGGAACATTCCTCTTTCCACTGTACTGAAAGAGGTAGAAAATTATATAACAGAGAGCACTAGAAATCTTTGAAGCTCTAGGAAAGAGTACAAGCAAATTGGATCTTCCAGCCTGACCACCAATCACCTTTATACTACTTGATTCTAAGCAAGGGTACATATATATGCACTATATCTCATACATGTTATAAGATCACAGTGAGTTGTGGGTCAGGCTTGTATGTTGAGAGCATCTGAGATCACTCGGCTCCTGTCAATCATTCCCGTCAATTACCTAAAGACTCAGTAGGAGGCATCTGGGCTAGAGTATATCTCCTTTAAATCCCAAAAGCCATATTTATCCGTGCAGTGCTTTTTTACTTTAATATAAGGTTTATGGACCTCCAAGTAATATAAGGGAATTATCGTAACTTCCAACCTGCTAGATGTCTGGAGTTTCTGTTCTCTAAAATCAAAGAATGAATTCTAGGAACAACAGAGATTAAGAGTAGAAAGAATCTGAGGGAAAGATAGCTTTTGTCTAAGAGATACAGAAGGGGGCCCAGAAAGTGGGTTGCCCACCAACCCTGCTTCTCAAGGGTGTTTTATTGAGCAAAGCTGTTATAAACAGCACATGAGGCAGGCTTTGTGAAAAAGAAAGGTTTATTCCAGTCTAGATGTGAACAGATTGAAATTGGGGGCAGGTTTCAGCAGCTAGCTGGGAAAGATAACTACATTTATATAAGTTTTTGGAAAGGGGCTATGATCATAAGGAATGTTTATGACTGAGGGTCAAAGGATGGTCAGGGCAGGTGTGTAGACAATCGCTGGACTTGGTGCCAAAGGGATTATATATTGTATCCTAAGTTTTTGTGGTGGCTGTCTTCTTTACTAAAAATAGCCTGTTGTTTGCTGAGAGTGACCTGTTTGCTTTGTGAAGGTCTCATTAAAGACTGGCACGACATTCCCATTGTTTTGTTGTTATATACAGGGTAGGGACAGGAAAGTGGGCAGAGCTTCTCATGGTTGCTTTGCACATGACAAATGGGTAGCAGGACTGCCTATACAGGAGAAAAAATTTTGGGAAAGGGGACCATATTGAGGAGTGCCCAAGGCCAACATCAGTCTATGGTGATCTCTTGTATAGAGTTCTGTAAAAATTGTGAAAGAACTCTGAGGAGGCATGGCCCAAATAGAAGGAGAATGATACAGACCAGAGGTCCAATCAATAGAAGAAGCCATATAGTGCAGCCCAATATTAATCCATGAGTCAGATAGGCAATGTCTAATTTCTGAGGCCTTTTCTGTTAAGTTTTTAGGTGCATCCCATACTATAACTGACTGATTAGAATAAAAACATTCTCCTAGAAAGATGAATAATCTGCCTCTCTCAGCAGTTAGATCTAAGCCTTGTCAATTCTGTAAAGCTATTGCCACCAGGGGGTCTCCCTGGTCTGTAAGGTGAGAATGGAATCAGCTATTTCTTTTAGGGTGGAAGAAAGAGCTTGGGAGAGGGAGTAACAGTGGGTTAGGGGAATATTTAAACCTGCTATACTGATCCCTGCAGCAATGGTGATGCCTAGACCAACAAGCAGGCTATTAAGTGTATGGCTCTACGCTGTCAGACCTGGGCTCCAATGGCAACAGACAGGCTCTGATTTCCTGGGTGATATCTATGTTTGGGCTAAGGTATATTAACATGTAGGTGCCTGTCTAGTTAGTGGGGAGACACAAGTAGGTAGAAGTCTCACAAAGGAAAGACACTTGGCTAGGTAAGCAGAATTGGTTGTGGATGTTAAAAAGTAGGTGACTTTTTTGTTTTCTCCTTCCCAAATACCCAGGGCACTTGTCAGAGCAGCACCTTTCAGAGGTTGGAAGGGTCCCTGTTGGGAGATTTCACTGGCGTCTATTTTCCTGTTTTCCCATTGTAGGAAAAATCTTTTGGCGTTTATTAGAGCCTATTGTGAGGAGTGAGGAGGCAATCGGAATAAGTGGGAGATTTGTAGCAAGAGGTGCATGGGTTTAGGGTCATGCATGGGAAACGGTGGCCAATGCAAAATTCTATTTATCAGTGTTATTTTCATAACTTAGGGAGGGCCAGAAAAATGGACAGGCTGAGCCAATGGGCCATCCTGAGTAACCTAGTAGCTGACATGGTCACTTTAGGCCAGTAACAGTAGTGTATATTTACTTTGGGAAGAGAGTAGATGTCCTAGCGATATCCCTGAGGACAGATTATGTTGAAGCCCCAGTGGGGGCTTGGAAGGTCAGACTAGTATCAGTGGTTATGGAGTGGTTATGTGTGAGCCTAGTTGAGCTTTTGTATTTAGCATTATTAGAGAAATAGATTTAGAGGAATTGGGCTGCACATCTTGATTGAGGATCTTTTGTTTTGTCAGTGATGGAGAAAGTGGCTACAGATATTTTGTTGAGTGGCCCCTTCATTTCATATTGGGGGTGATATGTAAGATTGGTAAGGGCCCAGACCTGGGGAGAAATCGTATGACCTGATAGGTGGTTGTAGTCATGGAAATACAGAGCCAGAAGTCTTTGGCTAACAATGGATTGTACTGGTACAGCAGGGAATGAATTAAGTGTAAATTTTTGTAGAGATATTTGGGAGTTGGGGGAATGTCTGGGTGTGAATGCAGGGTGTGCTGAGAGAGAGGAAGAAGGCTAATTGGGTCAAAGGGCACAGGGAGGAGGAAAGGAGATGTTTACCTAGGGCATCAATACTAACTTGAGCATGAGAAGTGATTCCATCCCTGGAGTTACTATTGAGTTGGAGTTTTAAACGGAGGACATTGAGGGTCTTTGCTATTAACTATTGAACAGGATGAGGGCAAGAAGAAAAGGAAAAACTCAATCTCTTCTGAGGAGAAGTTAAACAGAGTGCCCCGAAAACAGAGATCTTCTATCCACATATGATATGACTTTAGAGTGGAAGTTTGAGGGTGCAACCAAGTAAGGTCGAAGCAGACTGAATGAAGAAAGTAAATAAAGACACACAAAAGCAAGGCTTTTTTTTGTGTGTACCAGAGATCAAACTCAGGAGCTTGCACTTGTGAGGCAGGCATGGTGCCACTGAGCTAAATCCCAGCCCACAAAACAAGGCATTTATGTATCTTCCAGAATTCAGGTCAGCCTGATGGAAGTAGCGGAGATTACTTATGATTTCCACAAGGAGGGGTCAGGTAAGTTATCATCTGGGCACATCTTCACCCTAGATTCATGAATCCGCTGAGAAAGATCCTGGAGATGAACAGCTGTAAATAGTCAAAAAGGGTCCTCTCCACTTAGGCTGTAGAGACTGGGGATTTAAGTTTTGATTGTTCATTTTGTTTTTAAATAAAACCTATTTGTTAGCCAGGCCATCATTGTGGGGCTGGGTGTAAGGAAAAGTCAACAGAAGGTTAGCAGTGCATTGTATGAATTTTCAGACATGTTGTAGGAGAGGGAGATAGTCTCCAGTGAGGTTAGGTTCTCAGCTGAGTTGTGACCCAAGTGAAAAGTGCAGCCATATAAAAGCTCAAATGGATTATACCCTAAAGGTTCTCTGGGCATAGCACTGCTGTGAAGGAGAGGAATGGGAAGCAAGGAAGCCTAATCTTTATGGAGTTGGAGTATGAGCCTGGTAAGGCGGACCTTAAGGAGACAATTAGTCCCTTATACCTCCCTAGATGACTGAGGCCAGTATGGAGTATGAAGCTTCCATTGTATATCAAGTGACTTGGACACCTCCTTGGTAATTTGGCTAATGAAAGCTGGGCCATGGTCTGATTGAATAGAGGTGGGAAGGCCAAACTGGGGAATGATATCAGTTGGGAGGGAGCTAACAACTGATGATGCTTTTTCTGAGCCTGTGAGAAAGGATTCTATCTACCTCCTGAAGGTATTGACCCAGACCAGGAGGTATCTTAAGTTTTGTACTTATGGCATATGAGTGAAATCAATTTGCCAGTCCCAAATTGGGGAAAAAACTTGTGCTTGATGTGTAGGGAAAGGAGAGGGGCTCAGGGAGCCCTGAGGCATGGTTACCTGGCAAAAACATTGAATGGTGTTAGTTTTGAGGAGGGTCTTCCAGGAGGGAAAGCTGATAAGAGGCTCAAGGAGATGAGTTATGGGTTTGTAGCTTGCATGAAAATTGTTGTAAAGAAAGGAAAGAATGGCATGAGCCTGTGAGGTGGGGAGGAGGAATTTTCCCTGGCTTAGCAACCATCCATTTTTGATGAGGAAGCCCTGATATTGTTAGTGCTTGGAAGGGAAATAAGCCAGAGTGAAACTGGAAAGGGAAAAATATTGATCTTTTGGGGTGTGGAGGGAGGGCTAGATTAGCAGCTTCCTTTGTGATTTTATCTGGAAAAGCATTCCTGGTAACTATGGGATCTGAAAGTCACTGGTGTCTCCTGCTGTGAAGCACAGTCACCCATGTTGGTAGGAGAGAAGCCTGAAGAAGGGATTTAATGAGTGGGACATTAAAGACTGAAGACCCTTGGGGGTAAGGAACCCTCTTTTGGCCCAGATGGCAGCATGATTATGTAATATGAGTCTGCACAGATGTTAACTTCTAAGCCCTTAGCTAGTATAAGAGCATAGGATAGAGTGGTTAATTCAGCCTGTTGAGAAGTGGTAGATGTGGGGAGAGCTTCAGCTTCTAAATTAAAGTTTTGGGAGAAAATATCATACCCTGCCCTGGCAGGGAAGTTGAGGGTGGGCTTGTTTGTATGAACTCCAGTAGATAAATCATATATGGTAAGGGTTGAAAAGGGGAAAAGTGGAAATCATGAGGAAAGGGTTGCTAGGTGTATCAGAGACATGCAGTCGTGTGGTTCAGGCTTTTTATAAAGGGGTGGTAGGTTGATAAAGTGCATGGCTCGATTAAAATTGGGGCCCAGAACAATTGTTGGAGCCTCCATGACAAGCTCTTAGAGTTGAATAAGGTGAACTGTGGAGAGAAAGTGAGAGGTGGGATGAAAATATGAGTCCCTGAAGTTTGTGGGAAGAGAAAAAGGGTGAACAGAGCATGTCTAGTGATTTTGAATGTCTCTAGGAGTGGTAGGGATGCAGCAACAGTCCTCCATAGGTATGGCAGCCAAGCTGTGAGAGTGGGGTCAAGCTGTTTGGTCAGAAACATTACTGGACATGACCGAGACCTTGTGTCAGAACCCCTACTGCGCATCCCCTGTACTCTACTGTATAAAGGCTGAAGGATTAGGTGAGGTCTGGGAGAGTTAAAGCAGGGGTTGTTTTAGGGCCTCTTTTAAGGTATGAAAGAATGAGTGAGGGAAGGTTTTGTGATCTAAGGGCTTAGTAGGTTGTCCCTTTGTAATTTTGTAGAAGGGTTTGGTGAGGAGAACAAAGCTGGGGACCCAGAGGTGGAGATATCCTAATTTGCCAAGAAAGGAAAGGAGCTGTTGTTTGGTAGTATGACCTGGAATCTGAGAAATTAGGTGGATGCAATCTGGAGGTAAGGCTCAGGTATGTTTGTGAGGAATGATGCCCAGATAGGTGACAGATGAGGAAGAGATTTGGGCCTTAGATTGGGAGACAAAATATCCCTTCGTGTCTAGATGCTGTAATAATAAGAGTGTGTCTTTATGGGATGACTCATAGGATGGACTGCTGCGGAAGAGTTCATCTACATACTATGTGAGATAAGAGGAGAAGGGTGGAGGGAGAGTAAATCATGGGCAAGGTGACAAAAATGGTGGGGACTATCCCAGAAGCCCTAACACGAGACAGTCCAGGTCAGATGTTGGGATTGATGGGTGTCAGGGTCTGTTCAGATGAAGGCAAAGAGAGGTTGTGAGGAGGGGTGTAGGAGAATAGTAAAAAAAAGGATCTTTCAGATCTAAAACAGAGTAACAAATGGTAGACAAAGGGATAGAAGATAAGAGTGTGTAGAGGTTTGGTACCACAGTGTGTATGGGGAGGACAGTCTGATTAATGGCACAGATATCTTGTACCAGCCTATGAGAGCCATCTGCCTTTTGTACTGGGAGAATGGGGTATTGTAAGGAGTATTGACAGGAATTAATATGCCGTGCTGCAATAGGTGAGAGATAGTAGGTTGCAAGTCCTTCAAAGACAGGTCAGGGAAGGGATATTCTTTGGGCAGAGTAAAGGTGATCAGGCTTGAGAGGGATACTAAGGGGTTGTTGGGATGAGGCCAGGGACAAGGTGGAAATGTCCCAGACTCTGGGGTTGAGGTGAGGGGAAATAATAGAAGCCTCAGGGGGAGGTAAGGAAAGAGAGAATAGAGCAGCTATGAGTGCTGGCTGTGTGCTGGGGATGGTCATAGTGGCTGATAGTTTAGCTAAGATGTCTCACTGTAAAAAAATTAACAAACAAACAAAAAACAGGACCAGTGGGGATTACTAAAAATGAGTGTGTGAAAAGGTGTTGGCCCAAATGACACCAAATTGGGGGCATCTTAAAAGGCCTGGAGTCTTTGCTCTCAATCCACACAACAGTAATAGGGGCCAAGGAGGTTGGTCCTTGAAAGGAAGGCAAGGTAGAGTATGTAGCACCTGTATTAAGGAGGAATGGGTTGGACTCCACCACAAGACCACCTGTCATGATGTAAAGGTACAAGATCCCAATAATGAATGTAACTGTACTGTACACCTAACTCAATAAACAGGGGGAAAAAGTTATTTGGAGCTCAGCATCCGAAGCGGTCCAAGAGGCCATGGTAGCCTCCAGATGGCATCAGTCCTTGGGGACCAGGACAAGAAGGTCCTGGGAAGTAGCCAGTCAGGGTTCCTGGGGTCGTGGCCCAGAAGCAGCAGGGCAGCTGCTAGTGCTGGACAATCAGACTTCCAATGGAGATTCCCACAGGAAGGGCACAGCTAGGAGGAAACCCCAGGCCGTGGGCATTCCCTAGCCCAGTGACCATTCTGTTGGCATTTGAAACATGGCTCTGAATGGGCACACTGAGTCTGGGGAGCCTGACTTTGCAGGGTTTCTTATGGCAGAGGCAGTATCCGCAGCTCAGAAATGCATTGCTGTTGAGCATATTCATCCCTGTTATTATAAACTTTGAAAGTTGAATTTAGTAATTCTTGTATCATTTGAGGGCCAGTTTCCAGATTTTGTCATTTTAAAACAAATATCTGAGGCAGACTGAGTAATAAAAGGCATCTTTAGAATAAGTTGGCCTTCTGGGCCCACTGGATCTAGGGCTGTATAATGCCTGAGGGTGGCAGCCAAACAGGCCATAAAATCAGTCAGATTTTCATCCTTTTGGTGATTTCTATAAGTCTATCATAACTAACTGCCCTATGTGCCACCTTGCAGATTTCCTAACTAAGCAGGTAACCATACAGTTAAGGCTTTTGTGAGCTGGGGATTGTCGTTCATCTAGCCAGTTTATCATTCCAATTAGGGTTGGCTTGGGGAACAACCGCAGTACCCTTTTGAAGATTAGGCTCAAGGCATCTGTGCTCATCTAAAGCAGCCTAGGCCAAAGACCAAATGCATTCTCCTTCCTCAGGTGAGAGGGTTGAGGACTAGATAATATTTAGACCATCCCAGGTAAGATCATAAGATTACGTGAGGTATTGAAACTCTTGAACATATCTATTAGAATCTGTGAAAAAGGAATGCTGATTTATCTGAGAGATTTGGCAGGGTGAAGGGAACATGGACTTGAATTATCTCCTCTATCCCTGCCACCTCTCAAAGTGGGAAGTGGGGAGTAGGGAGATAGGGGAGGGACTCAGAACTGCATTCCAGACCAGGTATGAGGCAGCATTGGATTAGGCACAGCATGGGGGGAGGGTCAGGTCCAGAGGGCAATGTTGGGTAGATCAGGGCTTTGACAGGGAGAGCAGTAGCAGTGACAGGAGAGTCAAAGAGGGTGGGAAGGAGAGGCAGCTGCAGTGGGAGGCTCTGGGGGAGGGGCAATGGAAGTTTCTCCAGTCACAAAAGGAGGCTCTGGGGAGGCAGGGTGAGCCGTGCCTATAGCTATGGAAGGAGGCACTGGGAACTGCCAGGGGACAGCAAGGTAAGTTGGATCTGATGTTAGGGAGGAGTCTTTGTCAAGTAGAGGCAGTGTAAGCAGAAAGGAAAGAAAAAATTTGAGAAAACTCACAAAAAGTACACAAAGTATGAATATTATGAAATATAGAGTACCTGAACATAGGGAATTTCCAGTCATTTTCTCAGCCTCTGGCATTAGTTGTCTAAGTCCTTCAGGGTGGATAAGTCAGAAGTGCCATTCCCGGTTTACATTGAGGCCATGCAATGTTACAGAAGAATGTCAGGTATTTGGGCTTCAGATCAGGGTATAGGCAAAGAGATTTCAGATTCTTTAATAGGCATGCTAGAGGAGAGGAAGGAGGGATAGAAGAAGGAAGGTTCTTCATTAGGACAGATAGAAAAGCTTTTGTCGTGCCCAGCATGACAGAACGGAAACAGGGTCAACAATGCAAATCTCTGATTGTGACCGACCGAGGCTGTGAAAGGATATAGGTGAGTGGCCAAGACAGTCTTCACCTTGATCAGCCCACTACCAAGGGAAAAAGACAGTTCTTTCTGGAGGTTTCTGTGATTAGTGTGGGGTTTAAAATGGCACAGCAAAGCAAGATGGACCTCTTTCTGTTCTGGTGGGTGAGGGAGAGAGAAAGAGAAACTAAGGAGAAGAGAATGCAGAACTATGGAGCAGCTGGAGCTGCAGCAAAAGCAGCAGCCACAGCAGGCAGGTGTGAGGGTGTTTCTAAAGGTACAGAGGTGAGAAAAGGGGATGATCTTAAAGCTACCAAGACCTTAAAAAGGCATGGGGAGTGGAAAAGCAGGGATGAAGTGGCTGAGGGTAGGAAAAAAGCCTTATCCAGTCTGAAGCTTGCTGGAATAGTGGGAGCTAAGCAGCTTGCCTGGAGCACTCAAGCAAAATTCAGAGACCTATGTTGGCAAGAGGCCTCAGTGGCATTTGAGATAGGATATAAGTCTCTACAGGAAGAGTAAACTATTTCTGGGTTTCCCACACCAAAATGTTATTAAGTGGCACATGTGAGGCTACTTGGAGACAGGCTTTGTGAAAAAGAAAGGTTTATTCTAGTCCAGGTGTAAAAAGAGACTGAAATCAGGAGGTAGATTTCAGCAGCTACATGGGAAAGAAAACTACATTTATATAGGTTTTTGGGAAGGGGCTATGGTCATAAAGAATGTTTATGACCCAGGGTCCAAGGATGGTCAGGGCAGGTGTGTAGACCATTACTGGACTTCTTGGTGCAGGGGAGATTGCATGTTCTGTGCTGAATATTTTTAATGGCTGTCTGCCTTGTTTACTGAGAATAGCCTGTTTGCTGAGAGTGATCTGTTTGCTTTGCGCAGGTCTCATTCAGGCCAGGCGTGTCAAAAGCCATGAGATGAGGTGGTTTCAAGGTGGGACAAAACTATAGTCAACTAATAAGATTTAAAGTATAGTCACAAGTAATAATGATCCAATTGGAAATCACAAGGTGGATGTGAGGTAAGACAAAACTATAGTCGACCAATAAGATTTACAACAAGTATAGTCATTTACGTGATATTGATTAAATGGGGATCAAATGGGGAAGCAGTCACATAGCAAGGGTACATGGAATGATCAAGGATTTTCCAGGAAGGGGTGGACTAGAGAGGGTTTAGTCCCCTACCCAAAGTGATTGATGCCTGTTTAGAGTATCAATCACTGCTGTTCATAACTAGGGGAAATATGTGAATATAGTCATTCTCTTTTTCTTGAAGTCTGGCCTTCAGTGAATGTACCTCCAGCCATAGTTGTCCTCTGTTTCAACTTCTTTGAGGGCCCAGCCCAGCCTGACTTCCTATAAAATTTCTAATTAACTTAGCCGTCCCCACCTCTGAAGTAGTACCCCTAACTGTGGTTAGGGGGGAAGAGAAGAGATGTTTCAATCAGACAGCTTTGAGCTGTGAATGGTTGATGTAGGGGAGGCCATAGTCAGGGGCCTTCTCCAGAGAGCTAATCTAATAGGCCTCAGATAGAAGTCAAGTTGTAGTTTACCAATTATTAACTTTTTTTTACAAGGTTGATCTATAGTGGATCCTCACAAAAGGCATCTAACATATTTATCGTTGGTTCCATTTGTATAATCACTTGAGTTTGGCAGCCTCTAGGCAAGAATAGACAAGGTTTCCAAAAAATTAGAGCATGTATAATCAAAGCATGAGCACTAGAATGGAAAGGCAAGCTGGAGAAAGAGACACATCTAGAAACCTTTTTTTTTTTTCTCATTAAGATATTGGTACATTTTAGGTATACAGTACAGTTACATTCATTATTGGGATCTTGTGCCTTTACATGATGCATCTTGGTTCTTATTTTTTCCCCATTCACCTGCCCTCCCTTCACCCTTTCCAGCCTTCCCTATTCACAAAGACTTTGTTTCCATTTTTTTCCTTTTCTCATATTTTTTCTTTTCCCTTCTTACCTTTCTCCCACCCCTTCCACTTCCCCCACAACTTTAGACCTTTTCTTCCTATTACACAATATCAATTATATATTTTGATCCTTATTTACAGTTTTAGTTTATCACACCAGAGAAATTATTTGGTATTTACACATGTGTGACCTATTAATTTCACTTAAGGATATGGCCTCAATGTGCATCCACTTAGCTATAAATACCTACCTTCTCATTTTTTATGGCTGAGTAGTACATATACATATCCCACATCTTCTCTGCCCAGTCTCCAGTTGATGGGCAGTTGGGCTGATTCCAAGTTTAACTATTACAAATTGCCGCTGTAAACATGGGTGCGCTTATATCATTATGGTATGTTTCTTTTAATTCTTTTGGGAAGATACCCAGTGGAGGAATAGCTATTTTTAAGGGACTAGAACAGCGATTGTAAACTGCTAGCTCTTAGACCCTTCTACTGATAGATGTTATCTATAAGTCTGATATTTTGTCATAAGTCTCTCTAGTTTTACCTGTAAGACAGAGAGTTTGGTGGTTTGAAGGATGATTTTAGCTAAAAAATTTAGAGATTTTTATTGAGCTTTTATAGATTCTACTGTACTGTTTTCCTAGTAACTCTCAACAGTGGTCAGCTACTCATGTAGCTGGAAACTGCCAGGAGGGGGTCAATGGCTGGTGTCCCTTTTTATATCTAGCTTTATTACTATGGTATTGTTTTTATATATCTTTTATTTATATTTTACTACTGGGTGTTTAAGACCAAGTTCAAGTGAGACCTGAGTCAATCACTATTAATCTCTTGCTGTCTGTCAAGGTCAGTTAAGTCCCCTTAGGCATTACTATGAAACCATTTATAGAGCCTCTCTGCTCCTCTGTCAGTATCAACCATCAGGATGGGTCATGGCCTTGCTTGACCATGTTGCTTTCTGTGAAAGCATAGGAAACTTTTCCCTCCTGGTGATGCTCCTTTGGCACAATGTGCATTTGTTGATTCTTGTCCTCTAGGAGTCCAGACTCCCTGCTAAGGAGGTTGGGTGACTTGACAAAGTTGTAGGATTCTGTAGAAAGGATTCTCTCATGTCCTAGGTCCTCATTGACTTTGGAGGACAGTATCAAAATATTGACTGTCCTCTTAGCCCAATTATCTTTCTAGTTTTGGTCTCCAAACATCGTTATTGCACAGATCAGTAACATTACACTGCAGTGGAAGCAATAATTCATGTGGGTATAATTTCCTGGATATTAAGCACATTTGAAATATAAATTACAGCAAGAGGATTGTTATTTCTTATCAACTATGGTAGTTTTAGTAGTTATATCTCTGCAGAATGTTAAAAGATATTACTTATATGGTTTTATAGAGAAAATTTAAAATTAACAATCACACATAGTATTTTAGCATGACAATCATGGTGACATCTTTGCAACACACTTAAATGTTCTTCTTAGTATAGAATAGCCTTTTTAGTCAAACATCTCTATCTGATCACGATATTAAATGATATGAAAAAACTCTCACCTAACTTCTTACTCTTTAATAGGATGTCATCTAAGGAGAGCCTATAGGCCTATAAATGTACCTTAGAAGGTTCTAATGTTTAGCATCTAATATTAATGTATGACATTGTTTGGACTATTTAGTACCTAAATGTAGTGACTCATATATAACATATGCATCACATAAGATTTTTAAGAAAATCTACTATTCAACTGGTGATCTCATGCTGGCTTGACATGTACCTCATCACAAATAACTGGAGCACAAGAAAAAGGCAGATATCTGAGTTTAAGAAAAAGTTATCACTATAAACAATTTTGGCTTTATATCTTAGAAGATGAGTACCCTCAGAAAGCAAGAATACATTTAGTATACCATGAAATTGCGATAATCATGTTATAGCTTTATGAACCCTCCTATGCTTAATTTGGTTTTGTACTAAGAGCATCTTTTTTTTTTTAATGAGTTTATTGGTACATTTAGGGATACAGTACAGTTACATTCATTGTTGGGATCATGTACCTTTACATGGCAAGTCTTGATTCTCATTTTTTTCCCCTTACCTCTGCCCTCCCTTCACCCCCTCCTCCCCTCCCCATCTACAAACACTTTATTTTCATCTTTTCATTCTCTCACATTTTTTTC
>NW_022900951.1:44706021-44714746 GCF_012274545.1 Fukomys damarensis | reverse complement strand
TTCGCAATCTTTTATTCTGTTGCGTACACTTTCAATAGAGTTTTTAATCTCCTGGATATCTGTTTGAATCTGTTTTATGGATTCCATTTCTTTCCTCTGTTGGGCTTTCATTGTTTCCATTTCTTTCTTATGCTGAGTCTTCATGGCTTCTATCATAGTCTTGAGCTCATCTATTTTTTTGTCAGTTTCTGCTCTAGAGTCCTAAGAGCATCTTTTTAATAAAACATTATTGTTTTTTCCCCAGATAAATCCTTTTGACAATAACCAATGTAAACATATCACAATAATACATTTAGCAATGTTTATTGGGATGTGTTTCCTATAACAGTATGGAAATTAGGGAGGCTCCAATAGTGAACAAAGACAGGACAATTATTTCCAGACATCTGCTCCTTTAATTCACCAAGAAGAGTCCTGTAGAGCAATCACACATTCCAGATTTAGCTACCTTTGAAAAAGACTTCATGAGGCTTTGGGGGGATATCTAAACAAAAGCTGCAACATTCCATCCCTCATCCTCCAAAAGATTTTTGTATATTCCTCTAGGCAAAAGGGATTTAGTTCATCTCTAAGAGTTTCCAAAGTCCTAATAGTTTCACGATTGCTGAAAAGTCCAAGTCCCGTGACTCAGCAGAGCAATGGTGAGAGGTGCAACCACTTCAGGCTTGCTTGGGAACATAGCCCAACACCAAGCCCCAAGGGCTCAGGAGAGGAATGATGAGAGGGGCAGCCACATGGGCACCAGCAGCCCTGCACACCCCCATGTGCCTCTGGCCTCCTGTCTGGGCTGGTACCTGGATTCACATCACAGAGGCACAGGAGGGTCATCAAGACCATTGATCTGAGCTACAACCATGATTTTGATTTAATTCACATGGTTAAAGATGATAGATTAATAACTACCAGAAATTGTCATTTTCTAAGCTGTGCTTGATGCTATCATGTTGCTGATTATATTACTTGGGCTAAGCTGTTCTGATTGATTTAATCAGTTGTCCATCCTGGTATAATAAAAATGACATTGTCTCAGAGTCATTAGAGACTCAAAACCTAATGAGTAGCTATATCTGGAAGATTGAAGTATTAACCCAGGAATTAAACCAAGGACAGCACCAACAACAAAGACAGAAATGAGAAGACATTCAAGCAAGGCAAAAACACAAACACAGGCTACTCATTCATCAAAGGCAAATTCTGTGGGAAATGAAGTGGAAAAGTAGCAAATCAACCACCTGGTCACCCCAAATTGATAGAAAAGGAAGTAACAAAACAGATCAATGAGGATCTAGAAAAAATCAAAACAGAAATAATTTCTGAGATAGCTACAGAGATGGTAAGCAGAATGAAAGATGTGATTAGAGACTCTAGAACAGAAATAGATTTTTTTTAAAAAATGAGTTCAGAAACACAATAGAAGCCATGAATGTCCAGAATAGGAAAGAAATGGAAACCATGAATGACCAAAATAGGAAAGAAATAGAATCCATTAAGCAGATTTGAACAGATATTCAGATTACAAATTCTATTAAAACTATACATAACAGACTGAGCCAATCTGACAACTGGATATCAGATATAGAACACAGGATGGTAGTCACTGACCATGAAAAGAGGGAATCTCTTAAGAAAAGTAAGGGAATAAGAAAAATCAATCCAATAGTTCCTAGATAACATAAAGAAGAATAACACAGAACTGATAGAAGCCCATGAAAAAGCAGGAGAAAGTACAAGTGATATAAAAAAGACTGTGCACAGAATTAATGACAGAAAACTTCCAAAAACAGAGCAAAAGTATTTGACATACAGATAAGTGAGGCTTGTAGGATACCAACTAGCCATGATAAAAAGAAAATCTACACCTAGACACGCAATAATCGAGATCCCAGAAACACAGTAGAAGAAAAAAGTACTGCAAGCAGTTAGAGAAAAGAAACAAATCACATGCAAAGGAAAGCCCATCAAAATCACAGCAGACTTTCAAGACAAAGCCTCAAGTCAAGGAGAACCTGGAGTGAGGCATTTCAAGGCCAAAAGGAAAACAACCTCCAACCTAGACTGATGTATCCTACAAAACTATCTTTCAAAATTGATGGGGAAATAAGATACATCCATGACAAAGAACACCTGAAAAATTTCATGAATACCAAACCAGCACTTCAGAAAATTCTAAATAGTATGGCTAGAAAAAGGCAATGAATATCACAACTCCATGAGGCCCAACAGAGCCAGTCCATTAGGCAAGTCAAGAAATGAAAGGGAGAGGGGGGAAAAGTTTAAAAGAGAAAACAAAAGGAAAATAACATGATGATGATGAGTCAATACATATCAGCTATACCAATCAATCTTAATGGCCTCAATTCACCAATCAAAAGAAGTAGACTGGCAGAATGGATTAAGAAGCAAAATCCAACAATATGTTGTATACAATAAACACACCTAGGTCAGAAAGAAACTCATAGACTGAAAGTAAAAGGGTGGAAAACAGTTCTCCATGCAAGAGGAACACAGAAAAATGCAGAAGTAGCTATCTTATTTGCAGACAAAATAAATTTCAAACCAAAACTGATTAGGAGAGACAAAGAAGGTCACTATATCCTTGTAAAGGGAAAAATCCAAGAGGAATAAATGACAATCATAAATATATTTGCACCAAATTCTAATGTTCCCAATTATGTAAAGCAAATAATAAGGGACATGAAAAACCAAATAGGCAATAATATAATTGTAGTGGGGGACCTCAATACCCCACTGTCACAAATAGACAGATCCTCTAGCCAAAAAAATCAACAGCCAAATTAGAACTGAACCAAGTTTTTGAACAAATGGACTTAATAGATGTCTACAGAGTGTTCCACCTGACAAAATCTGAATATACATTATTTTCAGCTGCACATGGTTTATTCTCCAAAACAGACCACATACTAGCTCATAGAACAGGTTTAAATGAATACAAAGTAGTTGGAGTTATCCCATGTATATTATCAGAGCATAATGCAATTAAACTGGAGCTCAATGGCAAAAGAAATTGCAAGAACTACACGAACACATGGAAATTGAATAACACTGACCTGAACAACCAATGAGTCATAGAGGAAATTAAAGAAGAAATTAGACAGTTTTTACAAATAAATGACAGTGCCAATAAAACATACAGGAATCTATGGGACTCAATGAAAGCAGTTCTACAAGAGAAATTTATAGCAGTGAATTCCCACACCAGAAAATCAGAGCAAGCTCAAATAAACAACCTAATGGTGAATGATAAGCTTCTAGAAAAAGAAGAGCAAAACAAACCCAAAGTTTGTACAAGGGAGGAAATTATAAAGATCAGAGCAGAAATCAATGCAATGGAGACTAAGAGAATGATACAAACCATCAACAAATTAAATAATTGCTTTTTTGAAAGACTAAACAAAATCGATGAAACCTTAGCCTACCTTTAAAAAAAAAAGGAAAGAAAAGGCTCCAATTCATCCAGTTAGGAAAGAAAAAGGTGAAGCCACAATAAATGCAGGAGAAATCCAGAGGATCATCAATACCTACTTCAAAAACCTATATTCTAATAAAATGGAAAATACAGAAGAAATGGATAGATTTCTAGATAAACATGAATTACAAAAGTTGAAAGAAGAAGATATAAAAAATTTACACACCCCAATTGCAATCAGTGAAATTGAAAACATAACTTAAAATTAACCAACAAAGAAATGCCCAGGTCTGGATGTCTTCACTGCTGAATTCTACAAAACATTTAGAGAAGAACTGTTGCCACTACTTTTGAAACTTTTCAGTGAAATTGAAAGGGAAGCAATACTACCAAACTCAGTCCTAGAAGCAAGTGTTACTTTGATTCCAAAACCAGGGAAAGACCCAACCATAAGAGAGAACTACAGGCAAATCTCCCTAGTGAATGTAGTTGCAAAAATCCTCAATAAGATACAGGCAAATAGAATACACAAGGTCATCAAGAAGATCATACACCCTGACTAAGTCAGCTTTATCCCAGGGATGCAAGGATGGTTCAACATACATAAATCAATAAATGTAATACACTATTTTAACAGAGTCAAGGACAAAAATCATATGATCATCTCTATACATGCAGAAAAAGCACTCAACAAAATTGAACACCCATTCATGATGAAAACGCTACAGAAAATTGGAATAGATAGTCTTTCTCTGAACTTGATAAAAGCTCTCTATAAAAAACTAACAGCCAACATTATACTAAATGGGCAAAAACTGAAAGCCTTCACATTAAAATCTGAAACCAGACAAAGATGTCCACTATCATCACTCCTGTTCAATGTAGGTCTGGAAACATTAGCCACAACAATCAGACAAGGGAAAGAAATAAAAATAATACAGATAGTAAGTGAAGAAGTTAAACTGTCATTTATTGCGGATGACATGACACTCTATATAGAAGACTCTAAAGACACCACCAAAAGACTTCTGGACTAAATAAACAAATTCAGTAGATTTACTGGATACAAGATCAACACTCAAAAATCGATAGCCTTCGTGTACACAAATAACAGAATGACTGAGAGAGAAATTAGGAAAACAATCCCTCTCACAATAGCATTAAAAAAATGAAATATCTAGGAATCAGTCTAACAAAGGAAGCAAAAGACCTCTACATATGAGAACTACAACACTCTGAAAAAAAGAGATTGAAGAGGATATAAGAAAATGTAAAGACATCCCTTGTTCCTCTGTAGAGGAATCAATATAGTGAAAATGTCCATACTTTCAAAAGGTACTATACAGATTCAAAGTAATCCTGATTGAAATCCCAACAGTATATTTCACAGAACTAGAGAAAATAATACAAAAATTCATTTGGAACCAGAAGAGACCTAGAGTAGCAAAAGGCATTCTAGGCAATAGAGACATGGCAGGGCATATCACAATCCCTAACTTGAAACTATACTACAAAGTGACTGTGAGAAAAACAGCACGGTACTGGCAAAGATACAGATCTGAGGATCAGTGCAATAGATTAGAAGATGCAGAAACAACTCCAGGCATACTCAGTTACCTCATCTTTGACAAAGGAGCCAATCATCCTCACTGGAGGAAAGATAGCCTCTTTAATAAATGATATTGGAAAAACTGGATTTCAACTTGTCAAAGATTAAAACTAGACACCTATCTTTCACCATGCACTAAACTAAAATCCTAGTGGATTATAGATTTAAATATTAAAAGAGAAACACTAAACTTGTTGGAAGATAAGCTAGGTAGAACTCTTGAAGACATTGGCATAGGAAAAGATTATGAACAAATCCTCAGTTGCATGGGAACTAGCAAAAAGAATCAACAACTGGGATCTCATCTTTTGAAAAAGCTTCTGCACTGCAAGAGAACGTGCCAACAGAGCTATGAGACAGCCTATAATGTAGGGAAAAATTTTACCAGCTGTTCCTCAGACAAAGGTCTACTATACAGAATATATAAGGAACTCAAAAGAAATGTGCCCCCCCTCAATTAAAAAACCCAGTTCAGAAATAGGTATCTGAAATAAACAGACCTTTCTCAAACAAAAAAGTCAAATCAGCAAATAATCATATCAAAATATGTTCAACATCACTGGTCATCTGAGAGATGCACATGAAAACAATGAGATTCCACCCCCACCCCCAGTAAAGAGTGGCTGCTATCCAGAAATCAAACAATAACTAATGCCAGAGAGTGTGATGGGAGAAAGGAACCCTTCTTCATTGTTGGTGGGAGTGAAGACTGGTGCAACCACTGTGGAAATCAATATGGAGATAGCTTAAACAACTATGATTAGAAGTCCCATTTGACCCAGCTATTCCCCTTCTGGGTATCTTCCCAAAAGAATTAAAAGTATCATACCACAGTGATATAGGCTCACGCATGTTTATAGCAGCAGTTTGTAATAGCTAAAACTTGGAAACAGCCCAATTGCCCATCAACCGGAGACTGGATAAAGAAGATTTATTTTCTGTTTTTGTTGTTGATTTTTATAAAATGGAGTACTTCTCAGCCATAAAGAATGAGAGACTAGAGACATTTACATCTAAGTAGATGCACATTCAGTGAAATTAATAGGATACACATGTATAAATAGTGAATAGTTTCTCTGGTGTGATAAAGTAAAAGTGTATATAAGAATCAAAATGTATAATTGATATCATGTAGTAAGAAAAACAGTCTAAATGTGTAGGGGAAGTAGGAGGGGTAGGGGAAAAGTAAGAAGGGAAAAAATTAGAGAAGAAAAAAAATGGAAACAAATTCTTTGCAAATATTGAAGGGTGGAGGGTGTGAAGGGAGGCCACAGGAATGGGGAAAAAATAAGAGCCAAGATACATCATGTAAAGGTACAAGGTTCCAATGATGAATGTTACTTTATTGTAGACCTAAAATATACCAATAAGAAAAAAGTCCAAGTCCCAAGTCACCTCTTAGATTTAAGCAAAATCTTAGCCACAAGCTCCTGTACCAATGAAAAGAAAGTTAAACACTTCCTACATACAATGGCACAAAATAAACATTACCATTTCTAAAGGCCCAAGTAAAGGGATACAAAAGAAGGGGGCCAAAGCAAGTATAAAATCCACCTGGGCAAACATGAAGTCCTGTAGTTCCACGTGTAGCATCTGAGGCAACCTGTGGCAAGTTATGAACTCCAAAGGGCTTGGGTGGCTCAGCCCCTATGGCACTTCCAGTTGGTATAGCTCCCAAGGCTTTTCTCTGGGGCTGGCTCTGCTCTCTCCTTGAAGTTTTCCTCAGACAATCCAGGGTCCTGTCTTCTCCAGTCTTTTGAGTTCTCCAATCCACTTTGAGATTTGCACTCACAGCTTCACACACTGCCCTCTCAGGGGCACACTCCCTGGCCTCCAAGACCTTCTTCTGAAATCTGGGTGGAAGCCCTTCTGACTCCACAACTCTTTCATTCTGCATGCACCTAAAACCAGCACCACGTAGATGATGCCAAGATCTGTTGCCAGCTGGAACTGAAGCTGAGCTTCCCACTCTCTTGGCTGTAGGGGTTGAGTTCTGGATCACTGAGCACTCTGAACCCAATCGCAAGGAACGGTTTCTCTAGGCTGCTGCCATTCGGGCACGTGGTACTCTGGGGCTTTCTTCTCAAAGCAAAATCTTTCAATTTTGCAATTTTGAGGCTAAAAATTCCTGCTTCTTCTTTTATTGCCCTCAGGCAATCTTTTCTCTTCTGTTCCTTCTCAGCAATCAAGGTCTCCTCTGTTCCATCTTTTCAGGCCAAAACTTTACTGGAGTTTCCTTTCTGGCTGAACTTAAAACATTTCACATCATTGTGCTAGGCTTTTTAGTGTTGATTCTCAAGATCTGGCTAAAACCCTCCAACAGTAACCATGGCACTGCCTCAATATTCAACTGCCTTGACATTTCTTCTTCAAGATTAATTAGTCTACCACCTCTAATCTCAGTCTCAGGCAAAATCTATGGACATGAGCAAAATGAAGACAAACTTTTCTGCCAAGCCGTGATACTCATCATCTGGAATCCAACCACCAGAGCAGTCCTTCTTTGCAGTAGAAACCTCCTGAACCTGATCTTTACCTGCTTTCTTGCCTACTGAGCTCTGACAAGAATCTCCCATACAGAACAGCCTAACCTGTTCCAGCTCTATTTCTTTAGCAGGCATATCCAAACCTTTCTTAATTCTTCCCCTTCCCATAAGCCAGTTTCAGAGGCTCTTGAGCTACATGGCTGTGTAATGTTACAGCAATAATCCCCACCTTCTCTGGTACCAGGTTTCTTTGTTTCTTTTCTCTTGTTGCTGAGATGAAATACCCAACACCCAAAATTACAAGTGAAGGTTGAGAGGCCCGCCTGGACAACAGTGGCACAGGCACACAGGCCCGAGCCTGAGGCCTGCCAGGACACCAAAAGTAAAGGAACACAGACCCCAGACAGAGGCCAGCTGGTACACCATTGGCAAAGGTGGGCAGGCCCCAGCCAGAGACCTGCCAGGACAGCAGCTCAGCATGGGGATGCAGAAGGAGATTATTCTGAGCCCAGGAATCAGTGCAGTGGTGAGCTCAGAGAGAATTGAAGCCTACTGGAAAAGCAGAGTCACTTCAATAAAGGTGCAGCAGACTGCAGTGGTTGGTGAGTTGTTGGGGTCAACACCTCCTACCAGAACTCTGACTCACTTTGGGGGAAAGTTGGCTTGAACTCGCATTAGAACCATGCAGAGTTAAAAATCTAAAGACAGTCAGGGAACTCAATTATAGTCTCAAAACCATAAACCAGCCTGAACTTCAGTGGACTATGGCTGGCTCACTGAGATCAGTTGACAGATCTATATGCTAACCACATTGTCCACCGGTCACAACAGAGACACGCCTTGAAGGGGACTTTTTTTCTTTCTTCATTTCTTGCCTTTCTTGTTCCTTTTTTTCCTGATTTTTCTAATTTTTTCTTATTTTTATAGGACTGAGAATACAGTTTCTAGTTCTTTAAGTTCTTGTTAGTTCGTTCTGTTCTTGTTTCTGTTCCTTCCTCTCTTTTCCTTTGTCTTTACCACTTCTCAAAGTTTGTATGATCTTCCTGTGTTCTCTAGCCTTACTTCTCACCTTTCCCTCTCCTGCTTATTTCTCTACCCTTCCAACTCCTTCTAAATCTCCACAGAGGGTAAATTCACTAAAAGGAAGGGTTTATTTACTGCAAATATATTTCTGTTTGAATATATATATATATATATACATAT
>NW_022900951.1:44677328-44705911 GCF_012274545.1 Fukomys damarensis | reverse complement strand
ATCCACAAGTCTAATTCATGCTGTCAAATGTGGTAGATTAACAGTTAACACAGCTTGCCATTTTCTAGGCCATTTTCTAGTGTTTGATACTATTGTTGATACTGATTCTATTACTTTGGCCAATGTGACATCATAGTTCTAGTCAGTTGTCCTTGCTGATATACCAAGACTGAGATTGCTTAAGGGCCATTACAGACTAAAAGCCCAAAGGCCAACTAAACCTGAAAGACAATGCAAGAAGTAACCATTCTCTAAGGGCTCTAAATACTATCAATAAAGGTACTTGCAATAAGCAATTTAAAAGCAGTAACCCAGGAATTAAACCAAAACCATCAACAACAAAAACAACAAAAACTAGAAATGAGAATATACCTAAACAAGATTCAAACCAGATTTCCAGATCACCAAAAGCAACTCCAAGAGGAAACCAGAACAATCTGAAACTCAACCACCTGGATTCCCTGAATCAGCAATGAAAGAAGATCTGGAAAATATGAAATCAGAAATAATTTCTCAGATGAAAATAGCAGTGATGACCATAATGAAAGACATGATTAATTACTCTAGAGCAGACACAGAATAAAAAATAGAGGAGCTGAGGAAAATGATAGAAACCATGAATATCCAGCATAAGGAATTGGAAAGCATAAGATTTGAAGCCGATGTCCGAGAAATTCAAAATTCTATTGAATGTTTCCACAGCAGAATAAGTGAATGCGAGCACAGAATTTCAAAATAGAAGACAGGATTTCAGTTAACAAACATGAAAACAAAGATTTCTTAAACATAGCAAAGGCCATAAAAAATTGATCCAACAGCTACTAGATGATGCAAAAAAGAATAATTTAAGATTGATTGCAGTCATTGAAGGAGCAGGAGATAGCAAAAAGACATAAATAAACTTTTCACAGAGGTAATTGCAGAAAACTTCCCAAACAGGGAAAAAGAACTTCACATAAAGATAAATGAGGCATATTAAACTCCAACTAGCCATGATTAAAACAAAAATTATACCTAGGCGTTTAATAGTCAAGATTCCAGAAATCCAACACAAGAACAAAATATTAAAAGCAGTTAGAGAATAGAAACAAATCACATACAAAGGAAAGCCCATAAGAATCACAGCAGATTTCTTAACACAAGCTCTCAAGTCAGGGAAAACCTGGAGTGAAGTATTTCAAGCTCTAAAAGAAAACAACCTCCAACCCAGATCAATGGATCCTACAAAACTATCTCTCAAAATGAATGGACAAGGGCCAGTGATTTAGCTCAGTGATTCTTTAGCCTGCCTTGCAAGCACAAGGACCCAAGTTCAACCTCAGTACAAAAAGAAAAAAAAAATCAATGGAGAAATAAGATACTTTCATGACAAAGAACAACCTATAGGAGCTTCATGAATACCAACTCAACCCTCCAAAAAATTCTAAACAATATCCTAGGAAATGACAATAACAGTCATAACTACATGAAGTCCAGCAGAATGAATCCATCAGGAAAGGCAATAAATTAAATACAAAGGGATGAAAAAAAAATTCTAAAACAGGAAAAATCATGACAAGTATATGTCAATATATATTAGTTATAACCATCAATGTTAATGATTTCAATTCACCAATAAAATAAATTGATTCACAGAAAGGATCAAAAAGCAAGGCCCAGAACTGTGTTATATGAAAAAAACACACTTAATTCAAAAACAAATTCATAGACTGAGAGTCAACAGATGGGAAAAACTACTCCATGTGACAGGAACTCAAAAGAAAGCAGGGGTAGCTATCTTATTTGCAGACAAATTGCATTTCAAACCAAGACTAATTAAGAGAGACAACGAAGGTCACCACATCCCTGTATAGGGAACAATCCAAGGGGAAGAAATGACAATAATCAATATATATGTGTCAAGAACTGATGCACCCAACTATATAAAACAAGTATTAATGCACATGAATAAGCAAATAAGCAATAATATAATAGCAGTGAGGGACCTTAATACCCCACCATCACAAATAGACAGATCAACTAGACAAACAACAACAACAATAAAATACTAGAATTTAACCAAACTCTTGAACAAATGGAAGTAACAGATGTTTACAGAGTATTCCACCCCACAAAATCAGAATACAAATTCTTCTCAGCTGCACATGGGTTATTCTCCAAAATAGACCACATGCTAGCTCATAGAACATGCCTAAGTAACTGCAAACAAATTGAAGTTATCCCTTGCATACTATCAGATCATAGTGCATTAAAATTGAATATCTATAAAAAAAGAAACCATAAGAACTTCATAAATAGATGGAAGAAGAATAACACCATCCTGAACAACCAATGGGTCACAGAGGAAATTGAAAAAATTAGTTTCTACAATTAAAAACAATGATAATACAGCCTATTAGAATTTATGAGACACAATAAAAGCAGTCCTATCAGGGAAATCATAGCAGTGAATAACCATATTAGGAAAACAGAGTGAGCTCAAATAAACAACCTAATGCTGAATCTCAGGCTTTTAGAGAAAGAAGAGCAAGACCAACCCAAAGCTTGTACAATGGAAGAAATTATAAAGATCAGAACAGACATGAATGCAGTAGAGACTGGGAGAATGATACCAAAAAAGTCACCAAATTGAAAGACTCGGTTCTATGAGAGGCTAAATAAAATTAACAAACACTTAGCCAACCTTATCAAAAAAAAAAGGAAAGCAAAGGCTCAATCCATGCAATTAGGAATTTAAAGGGTAAAATTACAACAAATACAGCAGATATCCAGAGGATCATCAATACCTACTTTGAGAACCTATTTGCCAATAAGATGGAAAACATAGAAGAAATAGACAGATTCTTAGATATATATGAATTATCAAAGTTGAACCAAGATGACATAAAAATTCTAAACAACCCAATATCAACCAATGAAATTGAAAATGTAATTGAAAACATACCAAAAGGAAAAGCACAGGTCCTGATGGCTTTGCTAATGAATGCTACAAGAAATTTCAAGAAGAGCTAATGCTACTAATGCTCAAATGTTTTAATAAAATTGAAAGTGAAAATACTCCCAAATTCATTCCTAGAAGCAACCATTACCTAGATTCCAAAAGCTGAGAAGGACCCAACCAAAGAGACAACTACAGGCCAATCACCCTAATGAATACACATGCAAAAATGCTCAATAAGATATTTACAAACAGGATGCAGAAGATAATCAAGAAGATCATACACCCTGAAAAAGTGGGATTCATCCCAGGGATGCAAGGATGGTTCAACATATGTATATCTATAAGTGTAATACACTATATTAACAAAGTCAAGGACAAAAACCATATGATCATCTCTATAGATGCAGAAAAAGCACTCAACAAAATTCAACACCCATTCATGATGAAAACCCTACAGAAAATTGGAATAGATGGTCTTTATCTGAACTTGATAAAAGGCTATCTATGAAAAACCAACAGCCAATATCAAATTAAATGGTCAAAAACTGAAATCTTTCATGCTAATATCAGGAACAAGACAAGGATGCCCACTATCACCACTCCTGTTCAATGTAGGTCTGGAAACATTAGCCATATCAATCAGACAAGAGAAAGAAATGAAAAGAATAAAGATAAGAAATGAAGTTAAACTGTCATTAATTGCAGATGACATGATACTCTATATAGAAGACCCCAAAAGCACCACTGAAAGACTTCTGGAAGGAAAAACCAGATTCAGTAAAGTAGCTGGATACAAGGTCAACACTCAAAAGTCAATAACCTTTTTGTACAGAAGAGACTAGCTGAGCAAGAAATGGGGGAAATGATTCCTTTCAAAATATGATAAAAAAGAAATATCCCTAGATAGATCAATCTAACAAAACAAGTAAAAGACCTCTACTCCAAAAACTACAGAACTCTGAAAAGAGATAGAAGAGGACATCAGAAAATGGTAAGACATCTCTTGTTCCTGGGTACCAATATAGTAAAAATGGACATAATTCCAAAGCTGCTATATAGATCCAATGCAATCCTGATTAAAATTCTAACAGTATACTTCATAGAACTAGAGAAAGCAATCCAAAAATGCATTTGGAACCAGAAGACACCTAGAGTAGTAAAAGCAATTCTAGGCAGCCTCTTTGATAAATGGTGCTGGACGAACTGGGTTTTAAATTGCTAAAGATTAAAAGTAGGCCCATATCTCTCACAATGCACTAAACTAAAATCAAAATGGATCAAAGATCTAAATATTAAAACAGAAACACTTAAACTGCTGGAAGATAGGTTAGGTAGAACTCTTGAAGTCATTGGCATAGGAAAAGACTTTATGAACAGATCCTCAGTAGCATGGGAACTAGCACAAAGAATCAACAAGTAGGATACCATCTTATTAAAAATCTTCTGCACAGCAAGAGAAACTACTAACAGAGTGAAGAGGCAAACCACAATGTGGGAAAAAATTTTTTTACCAGCTTTTCCTCAGACAAAGTTCTACTATCTAGAATAGATAGAGAACTTTAAAAAAAATCAGACCTCCCAAATTTAAACACCCAATCCAAAAGTGGGCATCTGAAATGAACAAACATTTCTAAGATGAAGAAGTAGAAACAGCAAATAAACATAAAAAAGTGTTCAGCATCACTGGTCATTTGAGAGATGCAAATGAAAACAATGTTGAGATTCTACTCCACTCCAGAAAGAAAGGCTGCTATCATGAAGTCAACCAATAACAAATGCTGTCGGGGCTGTGAAGAAAAAGGAACCCTGCTCCACTGTTGTTGGGAGTGTACACCGGTGCAACCACTGTGAAAATCAGTGTGGAGATTCCTGAAAAAACTAGGATCAGAAGTCCTAATTGACCCAGCTATTCCCTTTCCAGGTATCTTCCCCAAAATTTTAAAAGCATCATAGCACAATGATATATGAATACCTGTGTTTATAGTGACACAGTTTGTAATAGCTAAATCTTGGAAACAACCCAAATGCCTGTCAGCTTGTGCCTAGTGAAGATGTGGTTTTTTAATACAATGCAGTACTACACAGCCATAAAGAATGATAAACTAGTGACATTTATAACTAAATGGATACATATCAAGGCCATACTCTTAAGTTAAATAAATAGGACATACGTGTGGCAAATTGTCTCTCTGATGTGAGAAACTGAAAGTATAAATGAGGACCAAAATGTATATAGATGATGTGAAATAGGAAGCAAAGTTTCAAAGGGGAAGGGGAGGTGGGGAGGGTGGGAAAAAGGAAGAAGGGAAAGAAAAGTACATGCAGAAAGATGGAAAAAACAGAAACAAAGCTTTTCTAAAAAGATAGGGATGGAGAGGTAGAAGAGAGGGAAGGGCAATGGGAAAAAACAGGAACTAAGATATATCACACACAGGTACAAATTCCCAATGATGAATGTGATTCATTATGCATACCTAAAATGTACCAATAAAGTTAACTTAAAACAGAAGTGAAGGGGTTTATTTGGCTTACAGTATGTAGAGGTTTCAGTCCATAAACTGCCGGCTCCAAGGATGGTGGCAGAGGAGCAACAGTCCATGGCAACAGAAGCAGCAAAAGCAACAAGATAGGCCAGGAGGGGTGTCACAGAGAAGCAGTTCATGGCATTCACAAGCGAGCAGAAGCAACAAGACACCTCAACCTGTCTTTTTGCTCCCTTTATCTTATTCAGATTACAGGGATTAGGGCTTTGCCAAACCAATCACTCAGGTGTAATGGTATAGTAATCGCATGCCCTTAATCCTAGGATCACACACTTCAGATTTAGCTACCTTTGAAAAAGACTGCAGGAAGCTTTGGGGGCACATCTAGATACCAGCCACAACAGCTTATTCTGGAGAGAAACCATAACAAGGGATACAGTCATCAGGGGACTGGGACTGTGCCTATTTTTAATACTTGTTTTTGTTTAAAACTGTTATTAAATTCATAAAGTTTCCTAGGAAACCTTTTGTTTTATTAATGAACTTATCTGTGTTATAAAATAACCAGTCTTCCCTGAGCTATAAAAACCAGTTAGCATTTTCCTTGAAGGGAGAGGGAAATAAGTGGAGCTCATCTGCAATTCTACCTAAGGACTGAAAGGCACATAAACTCGTACTAAAACTTGTACATTTATTTTTGTGAATTTCAGGATTAAATCTAGACCAGTTTCATGAATACGGCCCAGATATATGTGAAGATTAGCTCTACTCTGAACGAATCCAGGGAGGGGAAACTTACCACCATTTTAGAAACTTGGTCCTAAAATCCAGCAACAACGGAGGAGAGAATTGCCTTGGACACAACACCATTGAAAACTGCATTATTTCTCAGGGGCAGAGCAATGGAGAAAGGACAGAAGAGTGACTCTAAGTATGGCACAAATCTTATCTCAGGTGTAGAACAACAATTAAGATCCCAGAGTGAATCTCTAATCTTTAGCAAAATATGCCTCCAGGGACAAAAGCTATGGTTGACTTCAACTGCATTGCCAAGGAGAAAATTTAACCAATAATCAAAGAATGCAAATAGCTGATTTATAGCTTCTTGAAAAAGAGTGAGAGAGAAAAAATGAAAGTGTTAATCAAGTTCCCAGGTTAAAACATGGGTATCTGTCTTTGGAGCTTCTTCAGAGCTGATAGAGAGGTCCTGTAATCTCACCGTACCCTGTTATCCAAAGGTCAAAAAATCCCCAGAATTCCTAGGAATCCCCTTAGTTGTTTTGGGGTTACTGGGCTGCAGAAAGGAAAGTATTGATTTAATTTTCTCTTTCCCCAGCCTTTGTGTTCCCTTAGATAAGATAAGGCCCACATATTTTACCCCAAGGCAACCTCTGTTTGCTTAGAAAATTTAGCAGAGCATGAGTGCCTTGGCTAAAGAGCTCTTCTGAGGAGAAACATAACAGTATATCATCTACATATTGTAAGTCTGTGACTTGGGAAAAACTATAGTATTTAAACAAGATAATATATTTCTCCCCAGAAGGGGGAACTAGACTTTTAGATGTAATCAAAAGGAGTGTGCAAAAAGAAAACCATCCCAGTCATAGCCTAAGGGTTGTGAGAAGTAGTAAATTAGCCTCTCTGGGAGCTCTTTTTGCTTAGGTATGATCTCCTGGGAGATGAGAGTTCAGCCAGAGGGAGGAGGCAGAGAGTGCCGTGGGGCCCTTTAGTCTCACTGGACTGCTTGTTAAGATGGATCTGATCTCTGGGGTCTTTGTTCACATCACAGCCTAATTTCCAGTGGCCACTTTGGTAATCAGGGCATGCCTTAGAGGGCCTCTTATAGCAGTCCCTCTTCAAGTGGCCCGGCTTTCTGCAGGAGTAGCAGGTGAGGTTAACAGTTGTTGAGCTCTTTTCAGGGTCCGGAGAATCAGACTTAGGGTCTGTTCCTTTTAAGGCCACAATTAAAGCAGCTACTTCCTTTTGGCCTCTTCATTTCCTCTCCTTGGCTTCCTCCTGGTCTTGATTATGAAACACTGAAAAGGCAATTTTCACTAACGTATCAAGTGAGCTATCAGGAGCAAAAAGCCATCTTTTTTTTTTTTTTTTTTTTGGTACTGTGGCTCAAACTCTGGTCCTTGCGCTTGCAAGGCAGGCGGTGGAACCACTGAGCTAAATCCCGAGCCCCAAAAGTCATCTTTTGTAGCCTTTTTCTAATATCTGGGGCTGACTGGATAATAAATCTGTCTTTAAGAATAGTCTGTCCTTCCACTGAATCAGGAGCTAGGGATGTGTGTTTCATTAAAGCCTCTTGTCTAAGAAGGCAAAGGGGCTCTCATCTTTCTCCTGATAAATAATTGACAATTTAAAGTAACTAGAAGGGTGAGTTCTGTCTTTCTTATACCTTCAAAAATACATACCTGAAAGTGTCTCTATTCCAATCTGCCATTTGGTTGGCAGGTCAGTGGAAGTCTTGCATAGGGACAGCTTATGCTCCAGTAGAAACTGGCTGTTCCCCTAGCTATCTTCTGACCTTCTAAAATTAATACAACATTCTTCTCTAAATGTAGTGGCAGCTTGTAATAATGCTTGTCTCTCATTAGGGGTCAATGTTTAATTTAAGAGCAACATTACATCTTTCTGATCTAGTTCTTAGATCTGAGTAAATCTTCTAAGGACCTCAATGCGCTTACTAGAGTTGTCTGAAAACTTTTGTGGGCCTCATTTGGTCTCTCAGGTCACTTGAGAGAAAAAGACATAAACACTAGTAGTCCCATATTTGTCATTTACTTCTTGTAAGGGATACTATCTTTGAAGGGGCCTGAACAAATTAGCTAAGGATGGATGTAGTTCCACAGAGGCTTCAAATATGGCTGGCCTAGAAGCCCCACCCTCAGCACCCAAAAGGTGAGTAGTGGAAGCCTCTGACTCAGTAATAGTGGATGAGGCTTTGATTAAAGTTGTCTTGGAGACTTCTTCCTCAGCTTCCAAAGGGTGAGGAAGAATAGTCTCAGGTTCAGTAGTAGAGAAACTCTCAAGGGCCAGGTGTCTGGTTTTCCTGTGGCTTATATTTACATCTTGAAGATAAGGAAAGATTGTTTATTAACGCAAAGTCTGAACATAGGAAAACTTCAACAATTTTATCTCCTTCTTAACAGTACGATTGCTGTGTAAATAACATCATAATCAGTATTTTCCTATGCATTTTATTTTGGCTCTAGGTGGTAGGCAGATTATGTGTGCATGAGGGAAAATATTTTAACATTCTCTGGTGCTTAAGGATACCTTCCAAAGGACCAAAAGGCATCCCATTTGAAACAAGAGAAAGAAATTGGCATCCCACTTAATTTTTACTTGGTTTCTATATCCTCAAGGCACCTGAGGTAAAACAGCTCTAGAGCTGGTGGCTGCCATCTGGAGAGTAACTAGAAGATAGGTCAGGACAGAGTAGACACCAACTTTTCCTGGCACATTAACCCTATTTTCCCTGTGTACTCATGTTTTTACTCCTGTAGATGTTTTTAAAACCGCAAGTTATAATTGATTTTAGCTGCAAAGATAATTTTTTTCTCATTGAGTTTATTGGTACATTTTAGGTATACAGTACAGTTACATTCATCATTGGGATCTTGTACCTTTACATGACGGGGCTTGGTTTTCATTTTTTCCCCATACTGCTGCCCTCCCTTTACCCCCTCCTCCCTTCCTTATTTACAAATAACTTTATTTCCATTTTTTCCTTTTCTCATATACTTTATTTTCCCTTATTTCCTTTCCCCTACCCTTCCCACTTCCCCTACACCTTTAGCTCTTTTCTTCCTATTTCACATTGTCAATTATACCATTTGGATCTTATTTGCACTTTTAGTTTTTGACACCAGAGAAACTATTAAGTATTTACACATGTGTCTTATTTATTTCACTTAAGAGTATGGCTTCAATATGCATCCATTTTCCTATGAATAACTCTAGTTTCTCTTTCTTTATAGCTGAGTAGTATTCCATTTTATATAAAAACCACATCTTCTTTATCTAGTCTCCACCTGATGGGCAATTGGGCTGTTTCCAAGTTTTAGCTATTACAAATTGTTCTGCTATAAACATAGGTGCACATATATCACTGTAATGTGATTCTTTTAATTCTTTTGGAAAGATACCCAGCAGAGGGATGGCTGGGTCAAATGGAACCTCTAATCCTAGTTCTTTGAGGTATCTCCATATTGATTTCTCTGTCTCAGAGAAATTATCCTTTGCACCAAGGATAATTTTTAAAGAAGGAAGCATTGTTAGCAAAACCAATAATTAAGAGACCTAAACCATTGCTTTTTAATTATTTGAGAAAGATTAAGGCAAAAAGATCAAAGGGCAGCTCTTGCCATCCTGCAAAGGAGATCACTTCTAGAAGAGAACAAATAGCTTGGAGGAATTTTGCCAATGAAGAAGCCTCCAAGGTACCTGTGTTATTTACCTAATCACTTCAGCGACCTTTCTTAGCAGCAAGACAAGGCTATGCTTTATTCTAGGTTTAATCTAAAATTTCTGTGTTTCTGAAATTTCACAGGTTATACTTACACTCATCGCCTAGCAGCCACAATTCACATGTTAGGGAAGGCACATATATCAGTTTCCTATGCACATGAAAGAAGAGAAGGGCTGACTCAAATCCCATTTTATCCTTAAGAAAAGCACACGTGTGAGTCACTAGCTGATTATTACTCTCCTCTGTGAAGGGAAAACAGTTGTGGCAAGTTGCCTTGCCTGACTTCCTGGAGGGAAGTGCAATCTGACTGCAAGGTGTTGGGGAAAGAAAAGAAGGGAATGGAATTAATATGAGAAAAGGAAAAAAATGGAAACGAAGTGTTTGTAACTAGGGAGGGTTGAAGGGGTTGAAGGGAGGGGAGGGGGGGGAAGTAAGAACCCAAGAAAGATTATGTAAAGGAACAAATTTCCAATGATAAATGTCATTATGTTGTACACCTAAAATGTACCAAGAAAATTAATTAAGAAATAAAGTTAACTTCAAATGATCTGGAGAAAAGCTTAGGGGGAGTTTCTAATGTAGCAAAGATTTGTCAAAGCTTCAAGAAAATCACTGTTTCTATCTGTGCCTGGCCAGGCTACCTTATTAGCAGAGAGAGAAAAGCTCAAACTTGTAGCTCAACTCTTAATGAAGGCTTGAGAAAGAACAGGCTCTGCTGGTATCATTTCAGGTCAGAGACAGAGAATACCCAGTGATCACTGAAAGAGTTAACTTTCACCTCATTGATGAATGCTGGGAGTGACCATAGATAGATATATGGAGATTTTCTGCTGACTACCTCATAGGACTGTCAAGACCTAGCTTCCACTGAAGGACCTTCGGATATCTGCTAGAGTAGCCCCAGCCATAACCCCTCATTTGTCCTTTCAGTTTCCACTAGCTCCACGAAGTCAGTGAGATGTCTCTGGAAAGGAATCCAGTTAATTGCCTGTCTGGTAAACATTCCCATTAGCTATTGGCTTCAGTGGGGATGGAGATTCACTGTAGGATACTTGGAGAAATCTATCCTCTGCTTTGAGGGTGCTAGCTGCTCTAAAGGTGACTACTATCTGGCAGAGTAACAGTTGTTTGCTTTTTGCACTGCATAAGGCACAGTTAAAAGCCTGAGCTATCTTTATCTGAGTCAATTTCATAACAAGACCCATTTTCCATCATTTTCTAAATTTATTTGTAGTTAGCATTAAATCCACTAGGTGACACTATAACATTACACTTAACAGATCAAACAAGAAATGCCAATACATTTAAGAACTAGGTCCAAATGCAACATATACAAAAACAGGAATAAAACGTAATTTTTAACAACAGATACAATTGACAAAAATTTGTAAGGCATAGAGTTCAAGATGATTTTGATTACCTAGGCAAACCAGAATCCATGAAACAAAAGCAAACTCTTACCTCTATCCAATTATCTTGGTGGCAGACCTCCAAATGATACAAGGTATATTGATATATGGACCTCTAAATAATATAAGGGAAACCTAACTCCCCACCTGCTAGATGTCTGACATGCTGAGTTAGTGTTCTCTAAAATCAAAGAATGAACTCTAGGAACAAGGAGGGTTAACAGCAGGAAGGATTTATTGAGGGTAAGACAGCTTCTGTCTAAAAAAGGCAGAAGGGAGGCCTAGAAAGTACATTGCCCACCAACCCCGCTTCTCAGGGGTGTTTTGCTAAGCAAAGCCACAAGGCAAGGCAGGTTCAAGGTGGGACAAAACTATAGTCAACTAATAAGATTAAAAGTCTAGTCAGTTAAGTAGTATTAATCCAATGGAAAATCACAAGGTAGGTATGAGGTGGGATAAAACTATGATCGACCAATAAGATTACAAGTATAGCTGCTGAGGTGATTTGATTAAATGGGGATCAAATGGGGAAGCAGTCACATAGCAAGGGTACATGGAATGATCAAGGATTTTCCAGCAAGGGATGGACTAGAGAGGGTTTAGTCCCCTACCCAAAGTGATTGATGCCTGTTTAGAGTATCAATCACTGCTGTTCATAACTAGGGGAAATATGTGAATATAGTCATTCTCTTTTTCTTGAAGTCTGGCCTTCAGTGAATGTACCTTCAGCCATAGTATCTCTCTCTCTCCTCTGTATCAACTTCTTTGAGGGGCCAGGCCTTCTTGACTGCCTATTATTTCTAATTAACGTAGCTGTTCATTGGCAGCACTTTTTTCTTCCTGTGATATTTTTTGTCAGCATGGACTTGCCCAGAATACATCTTCCCATTATTTTCAATGAATGTAATCACTTTTCACTTACTATTGGGAGTATGCTTTGCAACTCTTTGTCTATCATATACAAGAGCCTGGATCCACCATGCAATAACAGAACCATGTGAGTCATGATGAAAGCCAAGTATCCCTCATACACAACTGAAACTGAAAATTGAAGAAGTAAACACTCTTCTGGGCAATTGAATTAGCCCTAAGTTGGTTGCCTAAACTTGGAGACAGTCCAAAACTTCAGCTGAATCTCTGAATATACCTCAAATCTTTTGTATTCTCAGAAGGTAACATTATATTGTATTTCACTTTCTGTCTCTTCTCATCTTAAATAAAAGCTGTGGAAACCATGTTAGGTGGTGGCACTGGGGACGAAATAAGAGAACAGGAAATATAATACTCCACTCCAACTTCAAGAATAAAAATGGTTAGGATTGTTCTTGATTTTACTTCACTGAATTCTTAAACATAGTTTTCAGTCTTTCAGAGTATTCACTCATCAGACTGTGAGGTATGCTTCCAAAATCAGAAGGCCCTTGCTCTTTAGGAGGCGAATATATGTTTTGGAAGAAATTTTATGCTTCTTCATTCATTCATACATATATTCACTGAATAGATAATTACTAACTGTATCCTATGCATCAGTTATCTGTGTTAAGCACAGACAGAAATAGTACAGTACAGCAATTCCTCAGTTCATACTTCTGTTCATGAACAATTTGGTTCATGAACAGAAGTATCTGGCAAAACTTTGCTTCCACTCACAAACTTTGCATCAGTTGATGAACACAACCTCAGCCATTTTTACCACATGAACATAAACATGACCATCCTCCCCAGAATCACGGAATGAATTAAGTTCATAAAGTTGGTTTTTGTTTCTTTATTTTTTGGTACCAGGGATTGAACTTAGGACCTTGTACTTGCGAGGCAGGCATGGTGCTGCTGAGCTAAATCCCTGGCCCCTGAGGTACTATTACAGACAACTAAGTTAGGTAAAAGTATTATAGGCAGTCATACAGGTCTAGGCCCTTGAAGGAGTCAGTGCAGAAAATAAAAGCAAATTATAACTGGCTGGAGGTGCGTTTGTTGAAGGTCAGGCCTTAAGGTAAGATGAAATGACTACATATCTCCCAGAGAGATAAACAATACACTACAATCAATATTACTTAGTCCAATAAAGTCTAGATAGGCATCAGTCAGCCAAGTGGGTGACCAGGGCCTCCTGATTCATCTCTTCCAAGAAAGGTCCTTGTTCTTTCCATGTACACCTGCTACATGTTTGCTTCCCTATTGGCTTAATATTACCTAAGTGGATATACTTGTAATCTTATTGGTTGATCATAGTTTTGTCTCACATTGTACCTACCTCGTGATTTTACTCTGTGAAACTTCCTTTGTAAAGTGGGCTCATTGGAAACCCATTTAAGTCCCCTCCTGCCTCTATCTCCTACTCTTAACCTTCGTTGTTCCTCAGAATTTATTCATTGATTTTGGGAAAACAAACTCGGCAGTCATATGGGACAAAAAATAAAAAAAGACACAAGTTTGGCATGAGCACAGGATATGTGATAAGGTTGAAAAATCCATCAGGGGTAAATTCACAAAAAACAAAAGTTTCAAAAATAATGTAATTCTGGTATGTTCTACTGGAGGATTATTAATCTTTGTTACTGAGTTTTGGAGCACTAGAAGAGCATGTTTCTGAAAGAAAGGAAAGAATGGGTCTGATTATAGATATCATGATTTCAATTGGATGTGCAGAAGGTGATTTGATATAAGAAAGTTCAAAAAAGGCAACCCAGGAATACAAAACTAGGAGTTGTTGTCATATACATGATTACTGAATATATGGGAATAATTGAGTTCATTTAGACTCAAATACATTCAACCTGCAGCTCTTGGGCTGCATGCTACCCTGAAAAGCTAGTAATGTGGTCCCACAATATCATAAATACACTTTTAGCATTATTATGTAATTTTTAGTGATTTATTTATGACTCAATTTTATGGTGATCAAGCATGAACTGAGTACTCAAGAACTGCATAGGGAAGGTGCAGACCTGTGCTAACTTACTCTTGTTGGTCTGGCCACACACAGTCAATAGTAATACATGTGCATCAGATATTACATATGCTTCTGTAACTTGGTGAGTAAAATGCTGCAAATACAAATAATGGTACTTTAAGCTACTTACATGTATTTGTGGTACTGGAAGTACATACTATTTACATGTGGCTTAATACAATTCCTCTTCATTTAATGTGTCCCAGATAAACCAAAAAGGTAGACACACATCATTTAGAGAAAGTACAGTGAAAATGAAAGAGCCCAAGATGAAATTCTGGATGATTTTAACATCTTCAGAGTGGATACAGGTATGAGTCAAATGGGCAGGAGGAGAGTACTGAGCCCAGTAAACAAACAAATACAATGTTTCATGAAGAAAGAAACCATGAATTTTACCGAATTATGCACATAAGTGAAGAAAATGAGAAATAATGTGATCACTGAATTTAACGTCAAGGTGATTGATAATTTTAGTGAGAGCCAAAGGCATGGTGTTTGCCAAAGTCGTGGTAGCACTCATGTGATTATTTTAAATCTGCGGTGAATGGAAGATGAAATGATGAGAAAAGTGGGGCTAGAAAATCCTCTTACCTTTCAGAAGGGAGAGAAAAGAGAATGTGGGATCTAGGAAGTTTTTATTTCTTTTTTAAGGTGAAAAACCTAAACATGTAGATAATGTGTCATGTACCAAGCCTATTTTTCAGGCTGCAAGGAGCAGAAATGAATCAAGTCAGACTGTAGGCAGAAATATTGGGCCCATGGCCAAAAACATTTTTGGGGAGTATCCTAATCGGATTCAACTTGAGCACTCATAATTGCTTTTTAAATAAGTGGTACATTTGTTTCTATAATGTCCTCTAAGTTAAGAGGAATTTTGTATGACTTGAATAGCCAAGGCTTTGTATTTTCCTTGGATAAGATATTAATGCTGACCTTAGTTTTATTCAACATTATCCAAACTGTGACTATTGGAGTAACCTCTTTCAAACGTACATCTTATCATGTCACTATTCCGCCTAGCATAGTTCAATTATTCTCCACTATCTTTATGGTAACATCCTAAGTTCCTCAAAATGTCAAACAAGACCCTTTCTGATCTGGCCCATGACTATCTTTTAGGCCTAGGCCTCGTTTATGTTAACATCCACATTTTCATCCTACACATCATTGACACCAAAGTGCTTATGGTTCTTTGAATCACCTAAGTTCTCTGTTAGTTTCTCCTGAAATTTCTTAAACTGTTTGCCTTGCTTGAATGCCTTCAGTGGAGTTGCTCAACAAAACTTTGCTAAATGAATGAATGAAAGATTTTACTTCAATTTCCTTGACATTTTTTGAAAGAGGAGCTTATATGGTAATGAATGGAGTGTTTACTTTGGGAAATTGGTGGATACATAGTAGGATTTCAGGAAATAATTCAGATCTTCATTGCATTAAACCATCACTGTTCTTGTCACTGAATATAGTCCAAGGAAGTTCTACAAAGACAGGCGATAGGGAAACTTGACTCACCCCATCCAATGAGTAAGTTTGCTTAGTCCCGTCATAGAAAAAGAATTTTTAAGACTCAGTAGTAGGTGACATTGGAAAGATTTATTTAGAACAAACTACACAGAAGGGAAAACAGGTGTTCAAAGAATGAGAAACATTATGGCCTGGAGCTGGGTATATTTATGAACCTTGGGATGTTTTCAAGATGAGTGATCTAGGATATATATTTCTACTGTCTGTCAGGTTAACAATCTGGCAGGCTGAGTTAGAACGCAAACCATTTATACATATCTGAACTTAAAATATGCAGCCTGCTTAATCATGCACTTTCTTGAGGTTGAGGCTGGGCAAAGGAGGTGCAACCTACAGATGAATGGCACAGACCCAGAGCCCGATTTATAGGCTTATTATATCTTTATGACCACTAGGGATTTTTAAAGTGAGTTTTCTGGAGTTGAAGAAGGCTTCAGTAACTTTTGTGTCTTGAAGCTGTAGTTTTCTTAAAAGTACAACTTCAAAATTACAAATTTCTTCATCTTCTTTCTACTTGTCTTCATTTCTTCTATCCTACCTCTTCCCCCCCACCCCAAGATTTTGACACCTAGTTCTTAATGGAAGCTGGTACTAAAGGTCCATCTTCTTATAGCTGCTTCAGGCTGAGGGGGCATTGATCCTGCCTAGTAAGGCATCTGAAGTCTCATCCTGACTGATAGAAAGGAGACATGGGAAGATCAGGTTTGGTTGTTTGAAGAATGATCATTCTTTGATAGTCTGGAAATAAAGACAAGGGCATACGGGACATTAGTCCACAACAAAAGATCAGAACTAGGACCTCAGCAGGCCATTGAAACTTAAGGAACAGTCTGATATTGCATTAATTTGTGAACATAGGTCTTGTAATGAAGAAGATACATTTGCAGAATCGTCAGAAAAATATACAGAACATTCTTTTTTGATAATAGCTGTAGCTACAATGACTAGGGATATTTAGTGTTAATGTGTAGAACAAATTTGCTTATCATTTTTACTTCAGAATTCAGTAAATAAGTATTCTAGCCATCATGGTTAATCTATGGCATGCATGCTGCAGTGGGTTGTTTGGTATCATTGAATGCTCTAAAAGGTTCACCATCACTGCCCTCGGTAGTGTCATTCAGAGATTTTGTGCAAATTTTGTAAAAGACTCAATGTGCCACATAACATCTTCAAGTTCTATTTGGGTTATGAAGTTGAGAACTAAATGATCATACCCAATAAAAAACTGATCTGATCCATGGATGCTGCAAGACAGGGAAGTTAATTGGTTCATGTATGGTCTTAATCCAGCGTCCTTATACTCATGGATATCTTTTTTTCTCATTGAATGTATTGGTACATTTTAGGTGTACAGTATAGTAACATTCATCATTGGGATCTTGTACCTTTACACGACAGGTCTTGGTTCTCATTTTTTCCCCTTGTCTCTGCCCTCCCTTCCCTCCCTCCTCCCCTCCCCCTTTACAAACACTTCATTTCCATGTTTTCATTTTCTCATATTTTTTTCTTTTCCCTTATTACCTTTCCCCTACCCTTCCCACTTTCCCTACACCCTTAGTCCTTTTCTTCCTATTTCACATTGTCAATTATCTCATTAGTATCTTATGTACTATTACAGTCTTTCACACCAGAGAAACTATTCTGTATTTACACATGTGTGACTTATTTATTTCACTTAGGAGTATATCCTCAATATGTATCCATTTCTCATGGATATCTTAATGTACATATTTGTATCCACCCCAGAGATAGCAATGGCTATTGATTTGTGCCACAAAGCCATCTGGTACCACTGGCAATTTTATCCTAGTTCATTTTCAATTGGTAGCATACAAATCAATTATTTCTTAGCACAATAGTGTGATTAAAGTTTTGTGTAAGAACTTACCCCATATTTTGAATTGCATTGCTCCATTTATCATAAATATGGCTCTATTCTTCTGTTCTCATACAAGGTGTGTTAACTGGCTGAGTTGCCCCATAGTAGAAAACAGCCAGATATGTTAACCTTGAACCTGAAAATATCTAGTCACAAATTGATGGTTATCATCTTTTTTTGCTTTATTTTGTTTTTTGAGACAGGGTCTCACTATGTAGTTGAGACTGACCTAGGACTCAGTGTGTAGCCCAGGCTGATCTCAAACTCACAGCGATCCTCCTGCCTCAGCCTCCCAAGTGCTGGGATTACACGTGTGCACCACCACACCCGGCTCATCTCTTATGATAGGCGTTTTAGAAGCCTGAGATAGATCAGGCTTTGTGTATTTCCACATGTGAGTATTAGTTTAAGCAAGAGAAAAATTTCCCATGGCCCTCTTGTAGCAAGGGTCAATAACAAGCTATTCAGGTGCACCACTTAGACTGAAGCTCAATCCACGACGAAAGTCACACCGTGCCACATAAAAGTGAAAGTAAAGATTGCTTTATTACAAGGTTAAGCAATAAGAATAGTAAAAAGAAAGTATGACGGATAGAAGTAGTACATCACCAGCCAGGGTGGCACCTCAACACTTGAAGATGATAACTAGGGGAGTCTGAGAGGGCAGTTGGTCAGGGTCCCACTGGGCAGAGAAGTCCTGTATGCAGTTTTAATACATCACCAGTTGAAGTAGCATGTTGGCTCAACATAAGAAGACAATTGGAGAAATCCCAAGATGGTGGTTGGTCGGGGTCCCACTGGGCAGAATTTCTGCATGCAGTTCTGTTTTTTTTTTTTTTTTTTTTTTTTGTACCAGGGATCACACTTGCGTTCTTGCACTTTTGAGGCAGGTGGTAGAACCACTGAGCTAAATCCCTGACCCTGTGCATGCAGTTCTAAGGGTCGCCAAAACTCCACTTTTTTCTGCTAGTTTATACATCATGTTACACAAAGGTGGCCTCATGCCAATAAGGCATATGTGTCTTAGAAGGAGTCTGCTCTTATATCTGGCGAGGAGCTGGGGCAGAGTACTTGTACCAAACATTTCAGATTAAGGTGTTTATTCCCTCAAGGGCTGACTCTTGGAGAGTAGCCAGTCCTCCTTGAGCCCAATATATACAGAGGTCACACTTTGGTCACGTGAATCAAAGTAACTCTATATTGTATTCACCTCTTTATGAGAAGATTCTTTTATAGGCCTTTGAAAGACATTACTGCTGATAACAAGCTTCAAAACTGTAGCTGAAATTTGGTGTTGTTCTATAAAATTTTGCAGTTTTAGCCTATCATTTCCCTATACAGGTATACCTACAATAGCAACTAAAATGTACTAGAAGTGGACAACATTCCACAAATCCAGCATGCATTATTTGCCATGCCTTTGGCATACTGTTGTGGAGAGTCAAGAAAAATTAGTTTCTCCATTGGAGAATGACATGAGTTAAAATACAAATAAACTGACAGACTTTGAAAATAGCCCAATTATCCATCAGTTGGAGACTGGATAAAGATGTGGTTTTTCTATAAAATGGAATACTACTCAGCCATAAAGAATGAGAAACTAGAGTCATTCATAGGAAAATGGATGCATGTTGAGGCTATACTCTTAAGTGAAATCAATAAGACACACGTGTAAATACCAAATAGTTTCTCTGGTGTGAAAAACTGAAAGTGTAAATAAGATCCAAATGGTATAATTGACAATGTGAAATAGGAAGAAAAGGGCTAAAGGTGTAGGGGAAATGGGAAGGGTAGGGGAAAAGAACTAAGGGAAAAGAAAAAATATGAGAAAAGGAAATAATGGAAACAAAGTTTTTGTAAATAGGGAAGGGTGGAGGGGGTGAAGGGAGGGCAGAGGTATGGGGAAAAATGAGAATCAAGACCTGTCATGATAAGGTACAAGATCGCAATGATGAATGTAACTGTACTGTATACCTAAAAAGTAACAATAAACTGAATGAAAAAAATTGACAGACTTTGACTTAAGCAGACAATATAGTTATGATTGGAGTTATATTCAAGGTGAGGAGAGATAATTTAACTATTTATTTACTTATTTATTGTACTGGGGATTGAACTTGGAACCTTGCACTTGTGAGGCTAGTGGTGGAACCATTGAGCTAAATCCTGGGCTCGAGGTAATTTAATTTAAATAGGAAGCAGAATATATTATCTAGATGTTCCCCCAAAGATTCATGCAGTCATAAGTGGGACTTTTCAGAGGTCATTGGATCCAGAATGTGTGATGCTGACATCAAGGAGGTGATGCTGGGATTGATTCAAGGTACAATGCTAGATTGAAGGCTGCCTTACCTTTGGTGTGAGTGCTACCCACTTTAAGGATAAATAACCTGAATAGGATATAAGGAACAGAAAGAGGGTTGCTGGGGTTTCTTGGTGCTTTGCTACTTCACTGTTTGCTGTCTTGCTGCCTTCTGCTCACCATGAACACTTTTTCCTCTCTGATGCCCCTCTGCTATGCCTCCCTTCCTGGGAGCCAGCCAACTGTGAAATGAAATCTCTACAAGTTGTGAGCTAAATAAACCTTTCCTCCTTTAACTTTGAGTGTCAGGTATTTTGTCTCAGCAATAAGAAAAGGTAACTAAGAAAATCTATGTTTCCAATTTATCTTTAGTCAACCTTCTTGTTCTTAAATAGTATTCACATGTCCCAAAGGCTTCCAAGAATATTGATAACATATTTCTGTCTCCTTAATTTCCTAATGTTGTAAGGTCTCAATGGGAAAATATTTCTATCTTTCTTTTTTATTTTCTTTTTTGGTACCAGGGATCAAACTCAGGTCCTTTTGCTTGTGAGACAGGTGGCAGCACAACTGAGCTAAATCCCCCGTGTAGATTTCGTTCTTGTTAAGTAAATCTGTAATGCATGTCCTTGTAATTTAACAACTATATGACTACTTAGAAGAAGATGGTAGGAGTCTTTCTATTTAGGGAGGAGCTGATCTAAAGGGGACCTGGTTTTGAAACTCTTGAGTAACTCAGAGTCACAGGGTTGAACATTAGGAAGGCAACTATGCTAACCACTATACCACTAATGCAGCCAGGTTTGAATATTACGGATGTAAATTGAAGGGTCTGGTGCTAAAAGGACTTCATTAACATATTCTAATAGAGCTTTTTGTACCACACCAAGAGTATATGTTTAATCATTTCTTGTGTTTAAGGATCAGTGATCAGAAATAGCCTTTTATTGAACATTTCAAATGAGCTCAGTTGGAAAGAAGTTCTAGGTGCAATTTGGATTCTCAGTGAATAAGTAGTAGTAGTCATAACCAAGGCTCTGAGGATACTTGGACTAATTTTGCTAAAGTGGCTTTAATATGGACATGAGTCTTTTCAACCTTTTCTGAAGTTTGAAGGTGCCAAGAGGTAGGAAGATAATGTTTTTTGTTTTTTTTTTTGTTGTTTTTTGTTATTGTTTTTGTTTTTGTTTTTTTGGTACCGGGGATCCAACTTGGGTCCTTGCGCTTGCGAGGCAGGCCACCGAATCGCTGAACTAAACCCCCGGCAGATAATGTTAATCCTAAGACTTGTAAGACCTCCTATGTCACTTTAAAAAGTGTTTGGAAAGACCAAACATAGGAATATTTTCTTTGCATAGAGCTTTAGTAATTTATTGGACCGTTTCAGTCTGGGTATACTTATTTTTCCTTTCTTTGCTGATTTTTTTTTTTTTTTTTTTTTCAAAAGGATTGGACGGATCCTTGCATTTGTGAGGCAGGCAGCAGAACCACTGAGCTAAATCCCCGGCTGAGTAGGATAAACTTTTATCTGCTCAGAGAAGGTGTCAGTAAAATCATTTATTTATATCCCTGGCACAGAAGCATCTGGATGAAATCTAGCTGCAAATCTTCTCCAGGGAAAATACCTTTGCCTTTGCACAATGTTAAGTAAAGGTGGAGGCTGAGCATCTCCTCCTGGATTGTCACAGTCACAGAGAAGGCAAGGCCTCAAGACTTTGGAATAGACAATTTGATCCCCCCTCCAAAATCATAGTTGATGAAAGTAGTCAATGACCATCTTTCTAAAGGAAAAGAATCATGGATTTATTTAATAATTTTTCATTGATTAGCCTGGGGTAATGAAATTCTATTATTTTATTCTTTAATCCAGCAGCCATATTTCATAGGTTTATATCTCTACTGACTTGCCTACTCCTTTTCAAGCTCTAAATAGGAAGGACTTACAATTAGGTTTGAGGTAAGAGGCACTAGAGCCATCTCTGAACCATTTTACAGTGATGATTGTTTGGCACTTTGATCTGCCAAGGCATTTTTCTAAATTGTGGGAGAATTACCTTTTGATGTTCTCTGCAGTGTATTACTATAATTGGGGCAGGTAATCACAGTTTTTTCAAGAAAGAAAGAAAGACTCTCAAGCTCATGCTTAATTGAAGATATTTCTTTTTTTGTTAAGGGTCCATTTTTTTTTCTCCATCTGGCAGCATGAGCATGAAAGACTAAGACGGCATATCTGGGGTCAGTACCAATGTTGACTTGTTTTTTCACAATTGTAAGACTTGGATAAGAACAATGATTCCAGCTTTTTGTGCTGAGATGTTTGAAGGAAGCAGCTTTGCCTTAATTACCTCTTGGATACTAGTAATTGTATAGCTTGCCTAGTTACTGTTCCCATCAATGAAGCCTTCTGCATTAGGATTAGCTATATATGGTCCTTGACCAGAAGTGTTGCAGTATCACAGCCCCTAGGTATCCAGGCCATCCATATGACAATGTTTAAAAAAGTAAGCCATAGGTCCAGGAATGTATCCAGCTTTGGGGTAAGAACTCTTGTCTTTCGTTATATACACTATATAAAATAAATGAATTACTAGGTCAGGAATTCCTAAAGCCAGAGCAGTGGCTAGTTTTCAATTACTGAAAAGCTTCTTGTTTTTCAGTTCAATAGGGCTCATAGGCAGGCCCTGTATGGCATCATGGAGCAGCTTGTCTATGAGTCTAAAAGCAGGAATTCAAATTCTGAAAAGCCCAGCCTTCTTAGAAAGGCCCTGAGTTGCCTTTTAGTTGGTTTTAAGCTTTAGTTCTGGTTTTAAGAGGGCCTCCTTTCTTTCAGGGGATGAGAGTTCACTCCCCTAGGCTTAGGATATGTCCTAAGTAATTCAACTTTTCAAAAAGGGTTTTTTAAAAATCAGAATATGTTTGTGACACATAACGATTACATACATCTTGAAGAATTGCTACATCTAAGTATTTAGCTTTTTGCTGAGAGATCTGAGTCTTTTGTAGGATGCTTGGTATCCAGCAATCCCTAAGAAATTTAATACTTGAATAGTATTTAGTAGTCTCATAGTCGAGTTTTGTAGGACTATAGAGATCATCTACATATTGGAGTGGGGCTCCACTTTTAAAGTTATAGGGTATAATTTCATTGCTAAAGCATTTCCAAATAAGTGGGTACTGTTCAAGTATATTGAGTAGTTTCCTTAGTATCAGGCTCGGTTCATTCAAAATAAGCAGATGTTGTGAGTCAGATGTTACTGGGTGCAGAACAAAACATCTTTAAGATTCAAAACAGTAAAACATGTATATCAACTCAATATTTGGATTAAAATATGAGAACCTATAGGATGGAGTACAATTTCAGCATATTGCAGCTGATAAATCTTAGATTAGCCGATCTTTCTCATGTGAATTTAGTGCTATAAAGATGAGAATATTATATGGTGACTGGCAATGGTCTAAAAGGCCATGTTTAAAGAATTTAGAAAAATGAGAACCAAGACCTGTCATGTAAAGGTACAAGATCCCAGTGATGAATGTAACTGTACTGTATACCTAAAAAGTACCAATAAACTCAGTGAGAGAAAAAAAAATGAAGAATTTAGAAATGAGAAGTTAAAGTCCCTAGTAGGACTCTGGCTTATCATTTATTTGAGTAGGTATTTGGGTTATTTAAAAATGGCAACAGGCTGTGCATGAATTGCCTTTTATAGGATTTTATATCTCTGATTAGTAGATCTACTTTTGAAAAAAACTTTGGTAAGAATATATCTAAGTATACTGTCTAGTGGGCTTGGCATTGATGCTCCTCAAAGGAGCATTTATCTGGTGTCAGATGGAGTTGCTCTTAGAGAAGCAAAAAAAAAAAATCTATTCCCATCAACAAAGAAAAATATTCTGGGAAAAATAGGAGAACTTGAGTGAAAATTCATCCCCCAAATCTTCAGGTTAAAGGCTTTGTAAAGTGTCTAGCCTTAGGAATACCATCAACACTAGTCACAACACAAGTCTTACTAGAAGACATCCAGGGCATCTGAGCAAGGTATAACTTGAAGCCCTAGTATCCAAAACAAAAGCAGTACTTTTATATACCTTGTCAGTTGTTACCTGATGTTGTTCTACAGCAGTGACGGCAAATCTATGACACCCATGCTCTCGCAGGCTGTTTGTTATCATTGAAAATTCTAAAACATTTGCCATCACCGTTATAGAGAGTGATGTTTATGTTAAGAGGGGCTTTGAGAGACTTTAGGCATCTTTAGTTGTTCAGAGCAGCTATAAAAGAAGCATTTAAATTTTTCTCTGTTTGGGAGATGATAGCAGCCTCATTTTCAGTGTCTTCCCTCTTTGCAGAGCGTGCATATCGCAGAAGAATGGCCTGGCTTGCTGCAGTTCTTATTCCAGTGTCCAGGCTCTCCAAAGCAGTAGCAGCTAACTGGTTTCATCCACCTTCTTTATGTGTGGAGCATTGGAATTTCTCTGGGAAGTCAGGGTTTTATTTTCTAATGCCAAAGCAATTAATTGGGCCTGTTCTCACGCCTGTAGTCATATTGCCTGGGCCTTTACTGACTTGTACACTTTTTCCTTCCCTCAATGAAACAAGTAATCACATTGTAGTACTTCACATGACCCACACCACCACTTTGATGTTGCCAATCAAAAGCTTGAAAGTGAACAGCAGGTGCACCCTTATCCTTGGTATAATCCCAGACATGAACTTCATCAGCACAAGCTTATGCTGCTGCCCATACATGAACTTTTTCCTCAAGGGTGCAGTAGGTACAAAATAGTACTTCAAGATCAGCACAAGTGAAACATTATGTCAAAGTCTGGAAATCATCTATTAATTTACTTGAGTCCCCCCAAACTGTCACAATTTCTATTTAGATTGGGCCAAATCATTCATGGAGAGGGACACATGTACTTTTATAAAGCCATATTTCCCTTCTGAGACTTTTTGAGTTAGGTACATATGAGAAGGTTTTGAGACAGATGGAGAGACAGTAAGAGGTGAGGCTTCTTTTTTTGTTTTGTTTTTTGAGGCAGGGTTTCACTATGTGGTCGAGACTGACCTGGAACTCACTATGTAGCCCAGGCTGGTCTTGAACTCACAGCGATCCTCCTGCCTCAGCCTCCCGAGTGCTGGGATTACAGGAGTGCACCACCACACCCAGCTAGGTGAGGCTTCTTGTTACACCAGTGGAGCTGGATTTCTCAGGTAATGGGAGATAGAGATTGCTAAGGGAGCAATATGGGGGAAGAGGCTATGGAAAATTATGGAGAAGAGCTCAGTGTCATCAAGAAATCATATAATAAAAATGCTGACAAGGCTGTAGGAAAAAGGAGCCACTCTACACTGTGTGAAAATGTAAACTAGTATAATCACTGTAGAAATCAGTATAGAGTTTCCTCAAAATACTAAAAATAGAAATCTCATTTGATACAGCTTTTCCCCTTCTAGTTATCTTTCCAAAAGAGTTAAAGACATCATACTCGGTGATGTATGCATACTCTTTTTTTTGGGGGGGGGGTACCAGAGATTGAACTTGGGTCCTTATGCTTGTGAGGAAGGCGGCGGAACCACTGAGCTAAATTTGCGGCTGCATACCCATTTTTATAGCAGCATAATTTACAATAACTAGATCTCAGAGGTGACCTATATGTCCATCAACAGATAAATAGTTAAAGAAAATGTGGTATTTGTACACAATGGAGTACTCTTCCGGCATAAAGAAAGACAAACTTGAATCATTTGATGTGCCTTAAGACCATAATGTTAAGTGAAATAACTCAGACACACAAGCCCAAATATCATATGGTTTCTCTTATATGAGAAAACCAAAGTATAAATTAAAAAGCAAAATAAAAGATGCACAATAGAATCCAGTGAAATCAGGGAGATAGATTATTTGCAAATGGGAAGGGCACCAAAAGATGGAGGGAGGGGGTGAAAGAAGAGGGAAAGGGGACATGTATAGAATGTATAGAGTGTGTTATGTAAATATAACAACTCCCCACAATAAATGGAATCGTTTTGTCCTGTAAATATGTACTAATAAAAGTAAAGTCTTTTTTCAAAAGTGAATCAGTCACTTCAGGCAACAAAACACATTTTTTTTTTCACAGTAAGGGAAACATAGAGCCTGGAAAATATCTGCTTGGATTCTCAAAGCCCCTCACGGTGGCTGACTGCAGATTGAGAGAGAAGCTATGAAGGCCACAGGGACAGAAGGGATGGACAAATTTATTATACACAGGACTAAGGGACTAATCTAAAGGAGGTCCTGTTAGCTATAAAAATACATTGTGACACCGGGCGTGGTGACGCACACCTGTAATCCCAGTACTCGGGAGGCTGAGGCAGAAGGATTGCCTGGGCTACACAGTGAGTTCCAGGGCAGTCTCAACTACATAGTGAGACCCTGTCTCAAAAACAAACAAACAAACAAACAAACAAAAGAATACATTGTGGCCAGTCTGGAACCAGAAGCAATGGTATGTGCAAGCTGCAGACATTGTTTCCAAGTGGAGGGTGAAGTGGAACTTGTAGTATCTAAATACTTAGTATGGAGACACATAGGACCATGAAAATGGTCCAGAAGTACTGCTGGGTGGGGCCTTAGTATAGTTCGGAAAGCCTAGGAGATCTGAGACTGGATTTGAAAATAATGCTATGTGTCATATGTAAATTTAACATGTTTACAGCAATATATATACTGGTGAAATCTGGAAGGTGTGGCCTAGCTCTGACTTACTCTTATTGTATAGAACAGTAATTTTCAGCCAAGTGTGGTAGGACATGCCTATAATCCCAGCATGCAGGATGATGAGGAAGAGGATCATACATTTGAGCCCAGCCTGGGCAACGTAGTAACTTAGTGAGACTTTGTTTTAAAATAAAAAAGTCAGTATGAAGTATAGCACAGTGTGAAAGCCCTGTGTTTAATTCCTAGTACAGAAAAAAAGTAATTTTCAGGCTCTGCCCTGCCCTGAATAACTCTTTTTATTTTGTTTATTTTGTTTTTTTGCTTATTTGCTTTGTTTATGGTACTGGAGACTGAATGCAGAGGCATTGTGCCACTGAGTTACACCTCGAGGCCCTTTTGTTTTAAGACAGGCTGATTTACCCAGGCCAGACTGAAACTTGAGATTCTCCTGCCACGGTCTTCTGAGTAGCTGAGATTACACGTGTGTGCTAAGATACTTGGATGAGTGACTCAATTTTAAGAGGTTACAGTTTGCTCCATTTTGAGTGCAACTTCTAAGAAAGAATGGCTTAGTAACTTGTCAATCCAAATAGATAACCATCGGATGTTTGACACACAAAACTTATCTAAAAGAACATCCTCAACTACACATACCAAGCATAAGGCACAAACAGATAAATTACTCATGCTAATAAGAAGTACTGCTTGGAAACATCAAAGTAAATCAGAGATACATGGGTACATGATTCATCAAAGACACAAGTTTATAAGGCACACCAGACCAAGGAATGATATAACGTTCTCACCTGGATCACAGAGAAGGAGAGGGCACCTAACACTGTGGTGTTGAGGCACACACACCAATCATCTCATGAGAGCACTTTATGATGAATGTACCGCACCTGAACTCTGGCTCTCTTGTCTGCCTGTATTATTGTTTAGATTTAAAATGCCCCCCCCCAAATCTCCTGTGTTGAAGGTGATTGGATTATAGGGGCAATTTACTCATCAGTAGATGAATGTGCTATTAAGAAGTGAGGCCTAATTGGAGGTGGGTCACTGGGAGCATCATGGAATGACGTATTCATGTCTCTGGCTCCTTCTCTCTCTGTGCTTTCTGTGTACTGTGGATATACAGCTTTCTTTGTCTATTTCATTCCACCACGCCATTTAAACTTTGGAGTCAGCCAACTTTAGACTGAAACCACTGGAAACTGTGAACCAGATAAAGCTTTCCTTTAACTTGGGGTTATTAGGTATTTTGTCCCATCACAGAAAAGTGATTAATACAAAAATTGGCACCAGAGTACTAGAGTCACTGTTGCCACTATACCTGATCACGTGACTTACAAACCTTTGAAAATGATTTGTAAGAAGAATTTGAAAACATTTGGAGATGCTGGTTGAGAATCATTAGAATGCTATAAATACAGCAAAATTAATGGAGATGCTGGTTGGAGTTCAGAGGTCAGAACACTGATAGGAATGTGTACAATAAAGGCCAGGCTCAAAAGGTTTCAGTTGGGCACAATAAATCCATTTGCAGAAGGAGTAGAGGCCATGTGTGCTACACTGTGGGAGAAAATTTGTCTTAATTTTTAATATGTCCTAAGACTTTTCAGGAGACTGAAATTGTGGGCACTGTCAGCAGAAAGTTGTATCCTAACACTGTGTGGTTTTCTAACACAAGGAACTCGAAACACACCTCAATTCTTTGTGGATTTGATGAAAGATTTCAGCCAAATTGTGTAGGTCTTATTTAGGATATAGGTAGAACTTACTACCGGATAATAGGAGGACAGAGAGAGAGAGAGAGAGAGAAAGAGAGAGAGAGAGAGAGAGAGAGAGAGAGAGAGGGGAGAGAGAGAGAGAGAGAGAGAGAGAGAGAGAAAGAGAGAGAGA
>NW_022900951.1:44644797-44677267 GCF_012274545.1 Fukomys damarensis | reverse complement strand
AAGAGAGAGAAAGAGAGAGAGAGAGAGAGAGGAGAGAGAGAGAGAGAAAGAGAGAGATTGCACCTTCAAGTATGATAGTGGGTAAGTTCCAAATGGCAGTTGCACTGAATGAGGTCTCAGGTTACATTGATATGATTAATTAGATCTTTGAAGGAATAGCCCTTCCTTCCTCCAAGTTCATTGTGCTTTTACAAGGAAAGCAAGCTATTATTGACTTACTAGACTCTCATTTACTCCCTATGCAGATGTTCTCCACTTGGTTTGTTCTTAGACCTTGAGGTTTTTCCAACCTCTCACCCACGATCTGGACTTTGTACTTACTCTAGACCTTATCAGCATGTTCAGAGGGTGTTAACTTCTCTTGAGCTAAGTTTGAATCTACAAGGTTGTGTTGATTTTATCTATAGGTAATGATTTGGAAAGCAAAGGAAGGAGACATTATGCCTTCTTTGCTTTTTGAGTAGCCCCCAGCTACCTGTCTCCAGGCTTGCTAATGTTTAACATTCTGCCAAAGAGAGGTGGATTAATTAATCTGGGAAAGGAAATTTTAAAGTAACTCAACTTTTAGTCTGTGGTCTGAGTACTGATGACTGCTTTTCATCTGCTGTGCAGTTAGAATCAGTATTGAAAAGGAGATAAAAGGTAACTTGAAGATATCTCAGGAATCATCGAGGCCCCACCATTCACAGGCTTGTGGGAATAAAACACAAAAGCTTTCATTTGAAAAGTGAACTGCTATCCCTAACTTCAGTTCATGAAGGCTGCCTAAGGAATAGTTTCCCAGGATTTGGTTTGCAGTGCTCAACTGTTGAGGCACTCAGGCTTCTACAACCATGGTCCTGGCTACTAGTTGAGCTGGCAGCAGGCCTTGGCATCATCCATGTGGTGCTGATTTTTTGGGAATGAAGAATGCAAGAGTTATGAGGTCACAGAAGCCTTCACCTAGATTTCAGGGGGTAGCTAGCCAATGTGCCTCCAAAAGGTCAGTGTGCATGCTGTGAGAGTGAAACTGACAGTGCAGTGTAGAACACAGGAGGTTAGAGAGTCCCGGTATTTGGAGTGTCTGCTGAGGGAATTCATAGACAGTAAGTGGAGAAACTTGTAATAGGCCATGTGGGTTGCAATAATCAATGCTGTTGGGCAAAAGGCACTCAAGCCCTTTGGAGTTCATATCTTTCCACAACTTGCCCTGGGTATTGTAGAACAGATTTTTGCTGTTGTCTGAAATATAAGAATGAAGAGGGGTTACTAAATTTGTCTTCCAAGAATGATGAAAGACAAATTTCCATTTCTATGGGAAATGAAGGCAAGATTCTAAGTCTTTCAATAGTTAAAAAATAATATTGGGACATTTGATTAGTTTAACAGCTTGTAATCATGATTTGAGAGAGTAGAAAAAAAAGTAAGATGTGTGGTGCCTATATGGTTCAGTAATAATCACAACCAGTCCACAAATTCATTAAAAGAGTCTGACAAAATTTGTGGAAAAGGAGAAAAGAGGGACCTGGGAAAGTTGCATAGGGTCTGGTGGGAGTTGACATAACATATTATGGAGCTAGTGAGAGAAATCAAGAGAGCATTTTGCTTTTCAGGGCCAAGTTAAAGACCCTTAGGTAGCTGGCTTATACTTATATAAAACATACTACTGAGTATCAACACAAATGTTTAAAGTACTCACTAGTGATTTGTAGTTAATGCTTGGTGAACTGGAATACTACAACTTTAAATGCTTAAATTTTTCTGACACCTGAAGTATAATTAATTGGTACATGCAGGGAATTAACAGCAGTATCATGGTCTTTTAGAGAATAATGTATTGTAAAAGCCAGGCGTGGTGGCGCACGCCTATAATCCCAGCACTCGGGAGGTTGAGGCAGGAGGATCGCTGTGAGTTCAAGATCAGCCTGGGCTACATAGTGAGTTGCAGATCAGTCTCAACTACACAGTGAGACCCTGTCTCAAAAAAACAAAAAAAAGAGAGAGAGAGAGAGAGAGAATAATGTATTGAATTTGGCCATTGTTGGGTAGTAAATCATGATCTTGTCTAGCATGCTAGATAAGAATTTCTTACTAAAAACCAAGAGCTTGGCCAACGTCAGATGCAAATTGTTTACAAAATAGAAGTAGGATGCGTATGCAGTATGGAGTTATGCAAAGAAACACAGGAGAGAAGAGAGGAGGGCAAGAAGGAGAGAGGGAGGGAGAGAATAGAAAAAAGAGATAGGAAAAGAAGTTCTTTAAGATGAAGGACCCACCCCCCGCCTAGCATTAGAGCCTTTTGTAAGCTGGATAAGCACTCACCTCCTGGGATACATCCCCAACTTTTAATGGACAGCATTTTAAAATATATTTTTTTTACACAAAAGACAAGAATGCTTTCTAGATTTCTACCGCAAAGAACTATGCCACAACCACTTAACCACTATACCAGAACACAAAACTCCTCCACTCTCCTTGCTTCCCCTCTCTTTAACAAACACAAAAATACACACAGAAACACACACACACCATAATAAAATTTATAGTCTCTATGTTGAGTGATGTAGTATCTATCTTTCTATTTGTGAAAGAATTTTGTAGCAGTTTCTATAAAGCATAGTTATAAATGTTAATGGCAAGTGAGAGAGTAGATCAGATTGCAGATAAAGAATTCAATAAATGCTCTCTTTTTTATGTTATTCCTCATTGACCTATGTGTGTGTGTGTATTCATATTTGAAGTTTGTATGAAGCTCTTCTTTCTGAAAGTTACTTTTCATTTATAGGCTCTGAAATAAGTTTGGAGCCTATAAATGAAAGCTAAGTTCCAGAAAGAAGAGATACATACAAATTATAAACATGAAAATATGAAAAGAAGTAATCTCAAATCTTACAGAAGTTCCTGGAGTCTAACATCACCTATTAAATAATCTATTGGACACATTTGAGGTAACAAAAAGCCTGATCCAGCACTTCATATCTATATATTCTGCTCTGAAGGAGCTATCACATCCCATGAAAAACATAAAGCATGCAGAGCACCCTAGAGAGAACATGATGGGCTCTCTACTGCTCAGGCAAAGAGAAGGTAAATAATGTGAACTGTGGAGTGATGTAGAGCCATGCAGCACGGACCCATGGATTAGGAGAGATAGGGGAGGGAGTGAGACTAAACAGTTGGTCCAGAGTGACCACTTTCCTGTCATTTCAACAAGGACCGGAAAAATCAACGTTTAGCAGGAAATTCTACACAGTGACTACCATCACGCCTGAAGGGAAAGAGTCCCGAAACCAAACCCAAGGACCTCACTAGATTCAGCAGACTGGAAAGGGGAGCTCATGAAATAGTGACAGTTCTAGACTTGGGCACAAAAGAAAAGCGGGGGTTGACTGGCGACAGATCAAAGTGCCTTCATTCTTTTATAAATCCTTTGAAGCCATGTCAGCCTACAAAAAGTATCTGATTATTGCCATTTTAAATGAAAATTGATGACAGTAATGTTTTCAGACTTTTAAAACAAGCTAAATCATACTCATATATTAAAATAAAAAGTATATGATATTTCTAATTTTAACATGTAATCACAAAATCACTCTTTGCAGTAGTGTATTAAAGTGATACTTTAGCCAACTTGTATGCACTTGTTTCCTCAGGAAGACTGATGGGTAAACAAGTGAATTAAAACTGCACAGAGTCCAGTGGGTACCCCTTGGTAGCACAGTGCTTGCCCAGTATTTGCAAAGCCTTGGGTTCCATCCTCAGCATGGCAAAGAGCAAAACCATCAAAAGAAGCTCAGCAGACATGCTGATCACCTATTCCAAAGCTTCTCACACAAAGGCATGTGTAATGTTTGCTTTCAGCCCCTTAAACTTTTAAAACTGGCTCGATTGTAAAATAAATGATTGTGGAGCCACTCATATATGCTTTTCAGTGGCCTTACGCTGTGGCTCTTGTTTAGCAACAAATTTGTGATATTATCACGAAAAAGAGAAAAGAATGTCCAAATTGGTTTCAGAAGATGGAATATGTAAAGAAATGAATCCTTTGATCACAGAAAATCAGGGACGGACGACTAACATTAATTATAGAAAACATATAACAAAGAGGCACAATCCATTTTTTTCTAAAATATCCAATTAATTGTAATAAATATTTATAAGTTATTTATGTAGTTTCATTTCAGATTTGTTATTCATATGTATTTATTTATTTTGGGTACCAGGGATCAAACTCAGGCCCTCTTTGCTTGTGAGGCAGGCAGCAGAACCTCTGAGCCAAATCCTTGGCCCTGTTATTCATATTTATGCTTTTCTGGTATTTTTTCCTGTTCTTGCTTCAAAGTCTTCTCATAAATTTCGGGAAAGTCTCACATATCCCTAGCATCATACATAAACCACAAAAAGGATAATTTGACAAAATATATTTCACCTATGTAATAAACAAGTCTATTGTAAGGTTAACTTCTCCTAATTTGTGTAAAACAATCTCATTATCTATGACCAGTAATAATCATTTTGATCTTATTAGGCAAATACTTCTCTGATTATTAGTGTTTAAAATTGAGTAAATTATATACTCACATTAAATTAATGGATACATACAGACAAAGTAGCATTTATTAAACTAGAATACACAATATATACTAAATTCAACTAAAATTTGTACATATTTTCACCTTTGAGTTTCAAATATACTTTTGATTTTTTAAAAACATTTATACAAAACTGAAATATGACATTCAGGCTAGATTGTGATTTTAAACAGCTAATAATGCACAATGTGGAAAACTCCAATAAAATACAGGTATAATTCTTGTGGAAATGTTAGTCATATAACACAGAGTGACATTTACAAGCAAACATGATCCAAGCAGCACATGAACAGAAAGAGAAAGAGAGAAAAAAAAACCCTGAAGGTAAAGATACCTAATTGTTGGATCAATATTAGATTTTTTAAAATGTTGATTGTTTTTTCAAAATGAACAGCCTGTTTTGTTTTTTTCTTCCTCATTGAGCTTATTGGTACATTTCAGGTATACAGTACAGTTACATTCATCATTGGGATCTTGTACCTTTACATGACAGGTCTTGGTTCTCATTTTTCCCCTTGTCCCTGCCCTCCCTTCACCCCCCACTCCCCCTTTACAAACACTTCATTTTCATTTTCTCATATTTTTTTTCCTTTTCCCTTATTAGCTTTCCCCTACCCTTCCCATGTTCCTACCCCTTTAGCCCTTTTCTTCCTATTTCACATTGTCAATTATCCCATTAGGATCTTATGTACTATTATAGTTTTTCACAACAGAGAAACTATTCAGTATTTACATACGTGTGTCTTATTTATTTCACTTAGGAGTATATCCTTAATATGTATCCATTTTCCTATGAATGACTCTAATTTCTCATTCTTTATGGCCAAGTAATATTCCATTTTATAGAAAAACTGCATCTTCTTTATCCAGTTTCCATGTGATGGGCAAATGGGCTGTTTCCAAGTTTTAGCTATTACAAACTGTGATGCTATAAACATAGATGTGCATATATCTCTGTGATATGATTCTTTTTAGTTCTTTTGGAAAGATACCCAGCAGAGGGATGGCTGGGTCAAATGGAACCTCTAGTCCCACCTCTTTGAGGTATCTCCATATTGATTTCCATAGTGGTTGCACCAGTCTGCACTCCCACCAACAATGGAGAAGGGTTCCTTTCTCCCCACAGCCCCGCCAACATTTGTTATTGGTTGATTTCTTGATAGCAGCCATTCTTTGTGGGGTGAGGTGGAATCTCAGTATTGTTTTCATCTGAATCTCTTGAATGATCAGTGAAGTGGAACATTTTTTTATATATTTAATGAACAGCCTGTTTTGGAGAGGAGGAAAATTCTTGCTCAACATTGTCAGCAACAAAATTAAGTTCCTTTGTCGCATCATGAATGATTTCTTAACACCTACAACTTTTGATCAAATCTGTTGGTAAGTTGTTGGTCTAGTGTCAATTCTTCTCAGTTCTTCCTGAATGGTCTCAGCCAGGATTTCTATTATGCCATAGATATCCATCTATGCAGAGAACTCCTGTTTATAGTGTATAACATGACAAAGAGGAACAGTACTACTCAATTTATGGGCTTCTTGGTCAATTACTTCTGGATGAGCTGCTTGGCTTTGTCCAGAGGCAACAACATGCCTGAGGCAGCCGTCGGAAGCCCTTGCCAAAAAGGCGCCCTGACCCCCTGCCACTGCATCAGTGGGGCACACTGCCCAGGCTGCTCCTGGAGCAGTTCCCTGGTGGTCTGACACTGCATCAGCACTGTGGGCAGGAACCAGTCCCTTGTTTGTTTTCTTTTTCTAAATATGAGCACTATTGTAGTGTGTGTATGTGTGTTTGCTTTTGATATTGCTCTTCTTCTTTTCTTATTCTCCTCCTCCTCCTTTTCGTCCTCCTGCTCATCATCCTTATCCTCCTCATCCTTCCTCTTTCCTTCTTTGCCCTGTCTCCAGTTTCCTGGTCTTGAGTAACCTTCCTTTGGCCCCTCCATTGCTTCTAATCTTTTTTTGCTTTTCTTCTCTATTTTTCTCCTTTTAAATTCTTCACTTATTTTCACTTTCTCTATAAATTCTTCCTTTTTGACCCTCTTTTTCTTTTTTCATTTTCAAGCTGGTAGTTTTGTCTTACGTTTATATAATTCTATAGATATCCTTCCACGCCCCAATAAATTTCCCTGTACCACTTTTAGCTCTTTCTTCTTATATCATAGAGTTTAAGGTTTTAAGGTTTCTCTTTTGCACTCCCCCACTCCCAAACCCTGTATCTTTAATAGTGCAAGTATAAAGCTTTGCGAATCTTTTGACACTTTAACAATAAAATTACTGTTGAATTATTTTCTACTATTAGCAAAAATATAGTTGTCACATTTAGCACATATTAGCTAAAATTCAATACTTGGATTGCCTTATGTTCACATTACTGTTGACTTTTTTCCCTAGGATTAAGGGTGATATATACTTGCTTTTTATTGTATGTTCATATATATGTTGTCTTGGGCAATATTACTATAGTTGATTTGCTTTATATTAATAGGGCCACATACTTGTGGCTATCTCTGTCTAAGTCAATATTCAGATTACCTTTGTGACACCAGCAATACAGTAAGTTCTCAACTTAAGAACATTTGAGTTGGGAACTTTCACAGGTGTACTGTACAAGACTCACTGTGTCGGCTTAGGAATTAATCTCACAAAAAATTCTTCTGGAACAGAAATCATTCATAAGTCTGGGACATACTGTACTAGATAAAGTTCCCAGGGAACTTGAATGCTGGGCTAACTACACTGCATCCTCACTTCTAAAACTGAACAAGGTGATCAGATCTTAGGGCTGTGGCAAAGGATTACAATTAAACTCACTCAAAATGCATCCTGAAAAGCAACCAAAGAGATTTCTATACTGGTAACAAAGTCCTCAGAGTGCAAGCAACCACAAACTTCAGCACAGAACAAAATAAGCACAGACAAAAACAATAGACACATGGGAGGACGAAGCAATAAAATGACTCCCTAAACTTCCAACTGCACTAAAGCCAACCCAGAGGTTACCAAAGAGAAGACTAGCATAAACTATACACCTGAATTAATTGAAAAGATAGAAGAATTTTTTAGAGGGCAGCTCCAAGAAGTACTCAGAGAGATTAGAGAAGATATAACTAAACAGATAACGGAAGTAATAAATGAAAAGATGCAGGAGCTTTGACAAGACAATAATAAGAAACTAGATGAGATAAAGAAAACAATATAAATCATGCATGACCAGTTTAGAAATAGAGTCCATGAGAAGGTTGCAGTCAGAAATCTAAGAGATTAAAAAATCATATTGAAAATGTGGGCAGTAGAACTTACCAGTGTGAGGATAGACTCGCAGATCTTGAAGACAGCGACGCCTTCAAAAATGAAATACTCAAAGACACTTTAAAAACAATAAGAGGATAAAAATGGATTAAAAAACTGCTGGATGATGTAAAGAAGACTAAGAATAAATTGAATAAATGAAAAATCAGAAAGAACATAATACAAATGGCATGAAAAATCTGTTCACAGAAATAATGACGAAAACCTTTCCAAATATAGAGGAAGAATAAACACGGAGATAAGGGAGGTATATAAAACACCAAGTAGACATGAGCAAAAGAAAACCTCTCCATGTCACATTATATTTAAAATTCCAGATGTGCATCATGGGGATAAAATTTTAAAAGCTGACAGAGAAAGGCAACAATATAGAGGCAAAGCAAAAAGGATCATGACAGACTTCTCCACACAAACTTTAAAGGCCAAAAGGGTTTATAATGATGTGTACCAAGCCCTAAGAGATAACAACCTCCAATGCCAGCTTATACATCTGGCAAAACTCTCCTTTTGATGGACAAATAAAATATTTCCATGACTAGGAGAACCTCAAAAAATTTATGACCACTAAACCAGCATTAAAAAATTTTAAGGATATCCTAGAAAGAGATAATGAAGCCAACAATGCCAATATATCAAAAAGAACAAATGCACCTAGTGGAATGTGCACCTAAGCCAAACAGGAAAAAAATGAGGAAATCAGCAACAAGAGAATAATGCAATAACAAGAATAAGGTGATGCATCTCAATTATAAGTCTCAACGTGAGTGGTCTCAATTCTCCAATCAAAAGACAGTAGCTTTCAGAATGGATAAGGAAACAAAATATAATTATATGCAGAATACAGGAAACACATTTAACTCAAAAGGATACTCAGATTAAAAATCAGAAAATGGAAAGCAACACTTTTTGCAACAGGAAGCAGGAAAAAAGCAAGAGTTGCTATCCTAATTTCAGATAAAATAGATTTCCAGCTAAGACTGATCAGAACAGCTAAAGATCACTACATATTGGTTAAGTGGACAGTTTAACAGGAAGAGTTAATGATTATAAATACAGAGTCCACCAAAGAAGTATACATCAAGTAAAGAAAAACTTCTATAAATACTTTAATACTATATTTACTGAAACATCATGAAATTAACACAACTTACTTTGGCCTCCACAATTACAAGAGTTACTTAAAGTGGTTGACATAAGCTTTCAAATATTATTAGTATAGTGAACTTCTAAAATGTGTATACATTTTTGATGGACTCTATATATGCACCAAATGCTGATGCACCCAACTTTACTAATAAACATGAAAAAATCAGATGAACACCAATGCAATTGTAATGAGGGATCTCAATACACCCCTGCCACAAAAAGGCAGATCAACTAGGAAAAAAATCAACAAGTAAATATCAGAGCTGAATCAAACATTTGAACAATGGACTTAATAGATATTTAGAGTGTTCTATCCAATAACAACAGAGTACACATTATTCTCAGCTGCCCATGGGACTTTCTCAAAAATATACCACATACTTGCCCATAGAGCATACTAATGTGAATTCACAAGAACTGAAATTATCCCATGCATATGATCATACAATAATGCAGGGAGATTAGAAATTAATGTCAAAAGACATCACAGAGATTATGCAAACACATGGAAATTAAATAAACCCCCCTTGAATAATCAGTGGGTCACAGATGAAAGTAAAGAAGGAAAGTTGCTGCAATCAACGATAATGCTGGTACAACATAAAATTTATGGGACACAAGGCAAGAAGTCCTAAGAGAAAAGTTCATAGCATAGAATTCTCACATCAGAAAAACAGAACTTGATCAAATAAATAACCTAATTATGTACCTCAAACTCTTAGAAAAACAAGAACAACTCAAATCCAAAAATACAACAGTAAATGAAATTATAAAGATCAGGGCAGAAATTAATGAAATTGAGACTAAAAACAGTACAAAGAATCAATGAATCAAAGAGTTGCTTCTTTGAGAGAATGAAAAGAACAGAAAAATCCTTATCCTATCTTATTTTAAAAAGGAAAGAAAAGACTCAAATCCAAACAATTAAAAATTAAAAAGATGAGCTATGCATGGTGGCGTATGCCTGTAGTACCAGAACTCGGGAGGCTGAAGCAGGAGGATCGCTGTGAGTTCGAGACCAGCCTGGGCTACATAGTGAGTTCCAGGTCAGTCTCAAGTACTTAGTGAGACCCTGTCTCAAAAAAAAACTAAAAAAAAAAAAAACAAAAAAACAAAAAAACAAAAAAACAGAGTGAAGCCATCAGGCAAGGCAAGAAATTAAAGGAAAGGGGGAGAAAAATAAAAATAAAAGAGCCAAAAACAGGAGACTATCATGACAAGGATAAAGCAGTACATATCACTTATAACCATCAATGTCAATAGCCTCCATTCACCAATCAAAAGAATTAAACTGGCAGAATGGATCAAGAAGGAAGAGCCAACAATATGTTGTATACAAGAAACACAATTAATTAAAAAAGAAACTCAGACTAAAAGTCAAAGCATGGAAAACAATGCTCCATGTAAGAGGAACCCAGAAAAAAACAGGGGTAGCTATTCTATTTGCAGATAAAGTGGATTACAGGTCAAGACTGATTAAGAGAGACAAAGAAGACTACTCCAATGTTGTAAAGGGAACAATCCAACAGGAAGAAATGACAATCATAAATATATATGCACCAAATACTAGTGCACCCAACTATATAGAACAAATATTAATGGACATGAAAAATCAAATAAGCACTAATAGAATACTAATGGGGGACCTCAATACCTTGTGTCACAGATAGATCAACTAGACAAAAAAATCAACAATGAAATACTATAACTAAACCAAACTCTTGAACAAATGGATTGAAAAGATGTATACAGAGTGTCCCAACCCACAAAATCAGAATATACATTCTTCTCAGCTGCACAAGGATCGTTCTTCAAAATAGGCCACATGCTAACTCATAGAACATGCTTAAGTAAAGGCAAAGGAATTGAAGTTATGTCCTGTATGATGTCAGACCATAGTGCATTGAAATTGGGAACAATAGCAAAAGAAAATACAAGAACTTCACAAACAAATGGAAATTGAACAACACCCTTTTGAACAAACAATGGATCACAAAGGAAATTAACGAAAAAATTAGACAGTATCTACATTTGAATGATAATGTCAATACAACATACCAGAATTTATGGGAAACAATGAAAGTGCTCCTATGAGGGAATTCATACTAGTGAAATCCCATATTAGGAAGACAGAGTGAGTTCAAATAAACAATCTACTGCTGAACTTCAAGCTCCTAGAAAAAGAGCAAGACACACTCAAAGCTTGTACAAGGGAGGAAATGATACAGATCAGAGCAGAAATCAATGCAATGGAGATTAAGAGAATGATACAAAAAAACCCCACAATGAATTGAAAAGTTGGTTCTTTAAAAAAATAAATAAAATTGACAAACCCTTAGCAAAACTTATCAAAAAAAGGAAAGAAAAGGCTCAAACACATGCCTTGAGAAATGAAAAGAGTGAAATGACAACAGATCCATCGGAAATCCAGAGGATGGATTATCACTACTTACTTTGAGAACCTGTACTCAAATAACATGGAAAACAGAAGAAATGGACAGATTCTTAGCTACACATGAATTATCAAAGTTGAAGAAAGATGACATAAAAATTCTAAACAACCCAATATCAACCAATGAAATTGAAAATGTAATTTAAAATGTACCAACAAAGAAAAGCACAGGTCCTGATGGCTTTGCTGATGAATTCTACAAGAAATTTAGAGAAGAGCTAATACTACTAATGCTCAAACTCTTTAATAAAATTGAAAGTGAAGCAATACCCCCAAATTCATTCCTAGAAGCAACCATTACCTAGATTCCAAAAGCTGAGAAGGACCCAACCAAAAAGACAACTACAGGCCAATCACCCTAATGAATACACATGCAAAAATGCTCAAAAAGATATTTACAAACAGAATGCAGAAGATAATCAAGAAGATCATACACCCTGAAAAAGTGGGATTCATCCAGGGATGCAAGGATGGTTAAACATATGTAAATCAATAAGTGTAATACACTATATTAACAGACTCAAGGACAACAACCATATGATCATCTCTATAGATGCAGAAAAAGCACTCAACAAAATTCAACACCCATTCAGATGAAAACCCTACAGAAAATTGGAATAGATGGTCTTTAATTCAACCTGATAAAAGCCATCTATGAAAACCCAACAGCCAATATTATACGAAATGATCAAAAACTGAAAATTTTCATGCTAATATCAGGATCAAGACAAACCCACTATCACCACTCCTGTTCAATGTAGGTCTGGAAACATTAGCCACAGCAATTAAAAAATTAGGAAATGAAAGGAATTTAATTAGGAAATTAAAGGAGTAACAATAGGAAAGATAGAAGTCAAATTTTCATTATTTGCTATTGACACAATACATGATATAGAAGATCTCAAGAGCTTCTAGATTTAACGATCAAATTCAGTAGAGTAGCTGGATACAAGGTCAACATTCAAAAATCAATAGCCTTCTTGTACACAAAGAAAGACTCATTGAGAAAGAAATTGGGGAAATAATTCCTTTCATAAAAGCATCCAGAAAAAGTGAAATATCTAGGAATCAATCTACAAAGGAAATAGAAAACCTCCACTTTGAAAACTATAACACTCTGAAAAAGATTGAAGATGATATCAGAAAATTGAAAGACATCACTTTTCCTGGGTAGGGAGAACCAATACAGTGAAAATGGCCATCCTTTAAAACTGCTACATAGATTCAACACAATTCCAATTGAAATCCCAACAACATATTTCACAGAACTAGAGAAAAAAATCTAAAAGTTCATTTTGAACCAGAAGAGATCTAGAATAGCAAAAGCAAAGTGAGGCAACAAAGACAAGGCAGGGGATATCATAATCCCCAACTTGAAACTATACACAAAACTACTATGATAAAAACATCATGGTACTGGCAAAGAAAGAGACCTGAGAATCAATGGAACATATTAGAAGATCCAGAAATAACTCCAAACATACTCAGCGACCTCATATTTGACAAAGGAGCCAAAAATCCTCACTGGAGGAAATATAGCCTCTTTATTAAATGGTGCTCTAAAAACTGGGTTTCAACTTGCCAAAGATTAAAAGTAGATGCATATCTCTTACCATGTATTCAACTAAAATAAAAATGGATCAAAGATCTAAATATTAAAACAGCTATACTAAACCTACTGGCAGATATGTTAGGTAGAACTCTTGAAGACATTGGCATATCAAGACGTCATGAATAAAATTTCAACTGCGGGTGAATTAGCACAAAAAATCAACAACTGGGATCTCATCTTATTACAAAGCTTTTGCACAGTGAGAGAAACCACCAGTAGAGTAAGAGACAACCCATAATGTGGGAAAAAAATTTACCAGCTATTCCTCAAACAAAGGATTACTACCAAGAATATATAAAGAACTCAATATCACTGGTCATTTGAGAGATGCAAGTGAAAGCAACACTGAGATTCCACCTCACCCCAAATGGCTGCTATCAAGAAATCAAACAATAGCAAATGTTGGTGGGGTTGTGGGGAGAAAGAAACCCTTCTCCATTGTTCGTGGGAGTGCAGACTGGTGCAACCACTATGGAAATCAACATGGAGATACCTCAAAGAGCTGGGACTAGAGGATCCATTTGACCTAGCCATCCCTCTGGGGGTATCTTTCCAAAAGAATTAAAAGAAACATACCACAGTGATATATGTGCACCAATGTTTATAAAGCCACAGTGATTTATGTGCACCCATGTTTATAGTGGCACAGTTTGTAGTAGCTAAAACTTGGAAACAGCCCATTTTCCCATCAGTTGGAAACTGGATAAAGAAGATGTGGTTTTTCTATAAAATGGAATATTACTCAGCCATAAAGAATGAGAAACTAGACTCATTCATAGAAAAATGGATACATATTGAGGATTTACTCCTTAGTGAAATAAATGTCACACATGTGTAAATACTGAATAGTTTCTCTGGTGTGAATAAACTATAACAGTACATAAAATTCTAATGAGATAATCGACAGTGTAAAATGGGAAGAAAGGGCTAAAGGTGTAGGGAAAGTGGGAAGGGTAGGGGAAAGGTAATAAGGGAAAAGAAAAAAATATGAGAAAATGAAAAGATGGAAATGAAGTGTTTGTAAATGGGGAGGTGAGGAGGGGTGAAGGGAGGGCAGGGACAAGGGGAAAAATGAGAACCAAGACCTGTCATGTAAAGATACAAGATCCCAACAATGAATGTAACTGTACTGTATACTTAAAATGTACCAATAAACTCAATGAGGAAAAAAAAAGAACTCAAAATATCTGACACCCCCAAATTTAAGGACCCAATTAAAATATAGGCATATGAAATGAATAGACATTTCTCAGATAATGAAGCAAAAATGCAAATAAATACATGAAAAATATTTAATATCACTGGTCTTTGGAGATATAGAAATAAAAAATACAGCTGAAATCCCACCACACTCCAAAAAGAATGGCAATTATGAAGAAAACAACCAGTAACAAATGCTGGCAGGGCTGTGGGGAAAAGAGAACCCTTCCTCACTGTTGGTGGGAGTGTAGACTGGTACAAAAACTATGGTAATCAGTGTGGAGATTCCTTTAAAAACTAGGACTAAGAGCCAGGCGTGGTGGCCCATGCCTGTCATCCCAGCACTTGGGAGGCTGAGGCAGGAGGATCGCTGTGAGTTCGAGACCAGCCTGGGCTACATAGTGAGTTCCAGTTCAGTCTCAACTACATAGCGAGACCCTGTCTCAAAACAACAACAACAACAAACAAACAAACAAATAAACAAAAACTAGGACTAGAGGTTCTATTTGACCCAGCTATTCCCCTTCTAGGGATGTTATCAAAAGAATTAAAGGCATCACACCACAGAGCTATATACACACCCATGTTTATAGCAGCACAGTTTGTAAGAGCTAAATCTTGGAAACAGCCAAAATGCCCATCCAGCAGTGAATGGGTTAAAAGGAGGTCTTTTTTAAATATGATGGAGTACTACTCTCCCATAAAGAAGGATAACCTTGAGGCATTTCTAGGTAGGTGGATGCTTGAGACCATACTCTTAAGTCAAATAAATGGGACACACATGTTTAAATTGCTTCTCTTCTGTGAGAATCTGAAAGTGTAAATAAGGACCAAAATGTATAATATTGGGAAATGCGAAGAAAATGTTGAAATGGAAAGGGGAAAATGTAGGGAGAAGGGAGAAAGGAAAGAAGGATAAAAAAGAAGGCTAGAAGAGAAAAATGGAAACAAAGCTTTTATAAATAAGGAGGGGAAGAGGTAGTGAAGGCAGTGGAGGCGAACGGGGAAAAATAACAAGAAACAAGATGTATCACGTAAACGTACAAATTTCCTATTATGAATGATGTCACTATATATATCCAAAATGTACCAACAAAGTTTTTTTAAAAAGAAAACTATCTTAAGTGTGATAATTGAAGTAAAGATTATTTCTGTGGTAGTGTTTTATTTGTACTCTCATTAAAGTTCACAGAGGAATTTATTTCTGTGCTATTTTTCAGATTTAGTAAAGAAACAGTAGATGTAGAAACTATTTTTTAAATAGTATTTGGTATTTTATTTGATTTGCTTGCTAAGTGCACCTTGTATAATAGGAAGCTCCTGACCAAAGAGGAAGACGAGAGGCGCCAAGTGTCACCTGCCGAACAGGAAAGGAAAGCTAAGCACACGTGCTGTCAGCGTGAGTCTTGTGTATGGAACGTGCTGTTGCCAACTGTGAAGACGGCCTTAGGTGTGATAACGGAAGCAAAGATTATTTCTGTGGTAGCTCGTATTTTCATTGTGCTTCACATTGGAATTTATTTCTGCTGTTATTTATTGGATCTTGTAAGAAGGTAAATAGTTGATGTTGAAAATATTGAGGTTTATTCTACACACTCATTACATATTAAAAATCATTTTATTTTATTGATATTTTATTTTCCTGTTAAGCACACATTGTTTAATATAATAAAACCCATAAAATTATAATGAATAACTCACCAATAGAAATATTCCTAAAAAATAAATGTGGGTATACATACTCCCATAATGTGCCTTTTCAAAGAATTTACCACGATGCCCCAGTTTAAAAGTGCCTTTTCTCCAGGTATGGTGGCGCACGCCTGTAATCCCAGCACTCGGGAGGCTGAGGCAGGAGGATCACTGTGAGTTCCAGACCAGCCTGGGCTACATAGTGAGTTCCAGGTCAGTCTCAACTACATAGTGAGACCGTGTCTCAAAAAACCAAAAAAAACAAAAACAAAAAACCAACCAAAAACCAAAAACAAAGCAAAACAAAAAAAGGTGCCTTTTCCTGGGACGATACTCTTAAGTGAAGTAGATAGGACACACATATAAATATTGAATAGGTTCTCTGGTGGGGGAAACTGAAAGTGTAAATAACGACTAAAAGGTATAATAGATAATGTGAAATAGCAAGAAAGGGGACAAAGGGAAGGGGAAATTGGAGTAGTAGGGGAAAGGAAAGAAGGGAATGGAATTAACATGAGAACATGAAAAATAATGGAAACAAAGTGTTTGTAGATAGGGAGGGAGGGGTGAGGGAGGGAAGAGGAAAGGGGAAAAAATAAGAACCAAGGTTAATTATGTAAAGGTGCACAATTCCAACAGTGAATGTCACTATACTGTATACCTTAAATGTACCAATAAAATTAATTAAAAAAAGAAATCTCACAATTTTCTTTTTTGTATTTATAAAATCATTTATTTCTAAAAATAATTTTCACAGTATAATATACTGGACCTACAGACTTGTTTTCTGGCTGATTTTCAGATATAGTTCGTACTGATTTTTATCATTGTGAATGTATAAATCTAACTGTTCTTTTTATTTATTTACTTCTTTTAATTTGGTATTTGTCCTACAGATCTCTGTGTGTTTTCATCTGTCATGTGGTTTCTGTCATTAACTTTAGAAAAATTTAACCAATATATTAAAAAAATATTTTTTGAACCAGGGATCAAACCGGGACCTTACTCTTGCAAGACAGGCGGTGGCACCACTGAGCTAAATCCCTGGCCCTGAAAAAAAAACATTATATATATATTTGTTTGGGTTTTTTTGTTTTGTTTTGTTTTGTTTTTTTGGTACCGGGGATTAAACTCGGGTCCTTGTGCTTGCAAGGCAGGCCACCGAACCACTGAGCTAAATCTCCGGCCCTGTTTGTTTGTTTTTTGATACAGGGTCTCACTATTTAGTTGCGTCTGACCTGGAACTCACTATGTAGCCCAGGCTTGTCTCAAACTCACAGAGATCCTCCTGCCTCAGCCTCCCGAGTGCTGGGATTACAGGCCTGCTCCACCACCTCCGGCTGTGGAAATATTTTTTAAAAAATTTAAAAAAATAAACTAAACCTCAGGATTCTATTTTGTACATAAGCACGATGTCCACCAGGTGGCAGCACAAACTTGAAAATTGTGTATTCCAGAGACCAAGTCTCTGCTTACAGGAATCTTTTAACGTACAGGAGGCATATTCAGCTGTGTAAAATATCTGAAAGTCCTGTTGTCCATGATTATGCAGGATGTAGTTGCACCCCATTATGACTGCAGAGGGCTGTGATGGACCTTACAGCTCTGACATCTACTTCCCTAGGATGCGAGACCCCATAGGAACCACTGGGTACAAGTAGATACTTAAAGTAAGATAAGAGATTGTGTCTGCTAAAAATTATTCTGTATTTAGAACAACAGGGGCATTTACTACACTTAGGATGCAGGTGGCAGTGACTTACCGTTCCCTTATATTCATAAGATCATGGGATGTGAGATCTGGACAGTCTTGTGGATCATAGTCCAGTCTTTCTGTAGTGGATGCGTTGACACAGTTCAAACCTCCTTGAAGACCAAATGACTTATTCTGCTATCTGCTGGAAATTGATTCCCAAAGATAGCTGAAGACAGCGCTCTTGCTCAAATGTGCATTCACAGAGCTGTGTAAGTCAATGACTGCTTAATACGGGGTATAGAAACGTGACTCTTCTTCCATTTAGGACGGCCTTCCTGATTCCAGATGTCCCTGTATGGATACTTGGAACCTCTGCTGAAGCTTTATCAGAGTTCATCTTCCCCTCCGGTTTACCCAGTCCTGCTTCTTTCCTTTCCTCACAGGCCTTGATTCAGGTAGTGTCCCCCAGTAACCTGCCTACACCTAAAACTCCACCTTAGAAACAGCTTCCTTGGGGAACCTAATCCCACATTTGTTTGACTTGTGGGGAAACTGAGGCAATTTTGAAGGTCATATTTCAAAGATGATTATAAATTTAATGAAGGAAGTGCTGAAAGACACGCTGAGCGTTAAGTGAGCAAGTCCCCAAGGGCAGAGATCTGTCTTCTTTACCACTGTATCCCTTGAGATCTCCAGGTAGAAGGCATTCAATAGATACATGTCAATAATTAGGTAAGTGGGGCCGGGGATTTATAGTGTCCTGCTGCTTGCCTTGCAAGCGCAAGGACCTGAGTTCGATCCCTGGTACAAAAAAAAAAAATCAGGTAAATGAATGAGGATCCTTAGAATGCTAATATAAGCACAAATTCCCTCAGCTATATCCCATAGGAAGCTACTGAGATGAGGCTGTATTTACATGCCTCTGGCCAGCTCTTTCCTTCTTGAAATCCCACAGTTGTCCACAGAAGCAACACTCCCATCAATCACCACTGAGAATGGCAGGAAAGCTGCGGAGCAGCAAGACCAAAACTATGCTGGCCTTTGGGTACATGGGACACAGACTTCACAAGACTGGCTAAAAATGCAAATATGAACACAGACCGTATAGAAAATACTGAGGCCCTAGAACAAAACCAAGGGGAAGTAGTGCTCATCATATCCTTGTCAGTGAAAAAGCATTCTGCTGACTCTCACAAACCCTGATGTTGCCATCCACTCGGCACTGCCATTTTTTAAAATTCCAGTGTAGCTAGGAGATAATATGGTCTGGGGGAAAAGAAAGCATTACAGCTGTAGCAGATCGGCTAGTAGCACAGATTTCTCAATGAGCTTAATCCCTCTGCCTCAGTTTCCTCATCTGTAGAGTGGGGATGAAAATCATGTCTCCTTGGAAGATTTTCTGTGAGAATTAAATGAGTTAATGTGTATAAAATAATGCCCAGAATATAGAAGACTGCTCTATTATTTAAACGTAGAATATAAAAATTGAAATGCCAGACAGAACCTAGGTACTGCATTATGTGTACAATGAGACTATGGAGTCCTAGTTACGTTTTGCTTTAGGATTATCCATTTCTATGACTGCCATTTGTATAGCTGCCTAATATGTGAGAATCTGAGAATTTCCTTGGAAAATGAAGTATATGTCCTATTTTTGCAACAGTGGAGTCACTAGTAAACTGTATATCTACATTGTACAGGCAACACTGTACAAATTTCGTTCCTTTCACTAGCCGATTTCTCCCTAGTTCTTATGACAAGTGGAAGCTGTGGAAATTCTACAGAAATTGAATCACCACCCTCAGTAATATATAAGTGTATAAGGAAATGTAAGTAATAAAAAAAAAGTACCAATAAAATTAATGAAAAAAAGAAAAAAATGAACTGCAGCCTGGAGATGTGGCTCAGTGATACGGCAATTGCCTAGCATATGAAAGATTCTGGATTCTATCCTCAGCACCACAAAAAAGGGTAGTATAATTAAAAGTCTTCTGCAAGGCATACTTGCACAGAATTTTACTGGAATACCTCAAAGTCACTTGTCTGCTAGTTAAGGTAAAATCTGGCTTTATAGATAAGAAAAGAGAAAAAAATCAAAACAAAGCTTTTGTATATAAGAAGGGGAAGAGGAGTTGAAGGGAGGGGAGGAGAATGGGAAAAAAGAAGAATCAAGATATGTTATGTACAGGTACAAACTCCCTATGATAAATGCGATCATAATGTACACCTAAAATGTACCAATAAAATCAATGAATTTAAAAAGTCTGGCTTTTAGTATATGTGCTGCCAAAGCACGCACACACAAAAAAATCCAGCTTTATATATTTGCAAACTTTTCTGCAGTAGTGATCTGATCAGTAAGAAAAATGGGTTGCTCCTTTGAAAGTGTTTTGTTCTATTTTCTTTGGATAGAAATTGTGCTTTATGAAGTTATGGATTGTTCTATTGAAAGATTTCAAAGTCAATGATTTTGACGGTGGAGGAAGAAGGGTTTGTTTCTTCAAGGATCTGGCAGTCAAAGGAAAAAGGTTATAATGTTTCCCTCCCTTGGCTAAGAACACAAAAGATGCTTCCTTTATACACTCATATAAGTTGGGTCTTATAAACAGACAAATACTACCTGAGTTCACTTTATAAAGATAAAGATGATTTAAAGCAGTAAGATAATGGAAAATAAAAGCTAATGTATAAGATGTTATTTCAAAGCTAAAGTAAAATGAAGAAATGGAAAAGTAAATTATAGCTAAAGTACATACTCTGAAGAGAGATAAGTATGAAAAAATGTAATAGTGCAAAGTAAAAACACTTCAACTAATGTAGTCTGGCTTAGGAGGACTAAAGCCAAGACACTAGCAAGTTTGATGTCTGGTAAGGGATTAAGTTCTCCCACAATGGCTCTTTTCATGTTTTGTCCTTTGCAGGAGAGGAATGCCGGATCCTCTCACAGAATAAGGTGGAAAGGGCAAAAGAGAGAACCCCACAAAAAGCTCTTTTCGTATTGGTAATAGTTCATTCATGACTGCGAAGCCCTGAATGCCTTAATCACCTCTTGCAGGCTTCACCTAATAATCCATTTAATTGGCAATTAATTTCAACATGATCTTCGGGGAGCACATAAATATTCAAATCATAACATCTAATAGAAAGCATTTATAAAGTCCAAAGTTTAATTTTTCTCCCAGCAGACAGAGCATATCCCTTTTCTGTCTGTGCCTTTTTGATCAAGAAATCTGCTTAATCAGAGGGTCGACGGAATTTTCATCTAACTGATATACTCATAATGACTGCTATCTTCTCAAGGGTGCCTTGCCCCAGGCAGGTGACATTTTTCTACTTGGTTGCAGACTGTATCTTAAATATGAATGACCTGGGTTCCCCCCAGAGTGTCAAAACTTCGAAATAGGAAAGAATGAAAAAGCAAACCCCTTTTCTGGATGCCTTAAAATCCACACCTGGAAGTTCTCTGTAATCTGGAGAGGAAAGGGAAAGCCACATTGCTCTGTTAGACTCTTGAATTAATCTAGTTTCCACTAGAGTTTTTCGGGAGAGACATTTTAATATTAGGAATTTGGTAGAGGATGATTCACAGGAGAAAACATGAAATCCTTACCCAAATCTCCACCACTTTCAAAAAGGTGGGCCTCTTTTCTCAAAAAATGAAAGAACACAAGAGTAGTCATTCCAAGTACACTGGGGCGGGAGACAACCTTGCCATTCCAAGGAGACTTCTACTTAGCATGTCACAGGGGAAGAGGAAAAAAAAATGGGAAAGAGTAACTACTCACCATCTATGAACTCTTACTGTTTTCCAGAAAGTATGTGTGAAGCTCCTTATGTGTATTATCCACCAGAGAGGTGGATATTATTATTCCAACTTTACAGGTGAAGGATCTGAGCCTTAGAAAAGGTGTTATTTGTCCTAGGTTACACAGCTGGTGAGGCAGAGCCAGAATTTGAAATAAGGTCTGATCTCAGCACCTATGTATTTTCCATTACACAAAATAGTCTCATTCTCTTTATTGGTCAAAGAGAAAATGCTCCTTATAATTATTGCTCAGGCTCAGGGTATGACAATAAAATGTTTATTTGTACTGACTTTGGTATCACAATACCTGGTTTGAATTATTGCTTTATTCTTTAATGAGTGTATGACCCTTACCGCATTGCATTTTAACCTCCTTATCTTGAAAATACCTTTAAGGCTGTCGTGATGATTGACAGGTATAATACCTGCAAGCATATGACAAGTCATACTCATTATTAATATCCTGAAAGACCAAGCAGACTGGGGGGACCAGGATACACATTTTTGCCTTTTAGTAATTCTGTGTTTGTGAGTATATCTGTAAATCTTTTAACAGATGGGCAGATAACTAATAGCTGAGAGTTGGTAGAAGGAGAGGCCACACAGTGTTATTTATAGTACGCCATAGGTCATAGGTATGACTATCATTGAGGCAGGAGATTAGGGGATAGCAAGGAAACTGCACAATAGTATGTGACCTATGAACCACAGAGAGCTCACAAAAAAGCTGGACAATAGGGAATGACCTGTCAGTTATGGAGGGCTGTCAAATCATGTGCACAGCAGCTTCCACTAGCCCAGATCAAGGACATAAAAGACGGCAGCCTTTGGCCTTGTAGCCCTTGTGTTCATACTCTCCCAGTGACCCACTCTGTATATAGTGTGTATTTTTTGTCTTCTTTTTAACTTCAACTTTGACCTCTTCTTTTAAAATTCTACTTTTTCTTTTCACTTCTTTTTCATTTCTATTTTTTCTTTTATCTTCAATAAATTAAACATTTGAATTCATTGACAATCTCCATCTAGAATGAGACAAGAGGCTGGAACCTCTAGACATTTTGCATCTGATAACACCATGGTAGCATCTTGGACAGTTTTCACTAGTAGCTTAGGAGAATGCTCCCCCATGGAAACCCATCTTTGATTTCATCATGAACATGACAGTCATGGAATTCATTGAAAACACCTGCATATTTGTAGTTTTTCATGTAGGAATGAATCTGTCTCTCAAAGCAAAGTGTACATGTTTTACTCCATCAAGGTTTTTGAAAGCAAATATAAATACTATTGATTCCATCACTGACCACCCCACTCCTACCAGCAAGGAAATCCAATTATTGTGGGTTTATATTTAACCCAATGCTGAAAATGATTTGAGTAAGGCTAGCTCCCAGGTACATATTTTTGTGATTTGAACCGTGTTTCTTGTTTTACAGTGGACCCTTGACTTATGAACCCAATTCATTCACAAGGGCTGGTTGTAACTCAGGTTAGTCAATTGAAACCTCAGGCTCCTCTACACAGCCTTCAAAAACTGTCTCCTATATAAAGGTAGATCTCAGTGTCCTTAAAGAGATATTGGCCCAGGATTTCTCAATTAACCTCACACAGGAAAGAATATTGTAATGTTCCTTCCAGAACACTTTCAGGGCTAAATCTGTATCTGAGACCATGTGGAAGCACAAGAGTAGTTCAAGACTTTGATTGTAAGTTAAAACTAAGATTCCGATAATAACCCAAGTTGTTCAAATGTCAAGCCAATCGTAACTTGAGGATCCAATGTACTGCCAGTTTCATGCAAAACAAAACCCAAAGCTGGATAAAGGAAACATTTAACCTATCATTTACTTACCATGTAGTCAAACAGAGTTGATGTTCCTAACAGCCATTTTCTTCTGGGTATACCCTACAGACTTGAATTAAAATCAGACATTGAGATTTTGTTGGGAGAGAATTCACTGAGAAATATTGCATTGTATATCATAACAGACAAATTCTAAGATTTTTTGGTCTCAAAAACTGATTCCAGTTGTGACTCCCTTTCAGTAGCTCTGAGGTCCTTGGTGAAAAAAACAAGATAGTTCTTTGATTCTGTACTTTCATCCTGAGCCCTGAGATTGATCCAAACGTGCTCAGATCTCTGGGGCAAGCTTAACTTCCCCAGGCCTAGTTGCCAGCAATCTGAACTCCAGGGCACTTCAGAAATAAGCAAGTTTCTGACATCTGAAGAGACCTGCAGAGTTTAATTTGGTGGGCCTGTAACAGATCTAAACTCTTGGAGACTCACATGATTTTTCCTTAGATGTTTTCATTTATTTTATTTGTTCATTGAAACTACAAAATTAACACTTTAAAAGATTTATCATTTCTTATCTTGAGTATATTCAGCTATTTACTTGTAAACTGATGAATAATTTGGCTTCAAGAGCTTTTAGGATTTTTTTAATATTACTACTTTTAACATTTGCTCCTTCTACAGTATCATTAAACATGTGCACTATATTAGCACACATGACACAGTCCTGATTTAAAGCATTTGAATTTTTATGTACATGTACCAACTCTTTCTGATAAATGTAATCATTATGTACAGCAAATATGTATTCATACATAAAAATAAAAAATTCAGAGTTTTAATAAATAGATTGCCATGCTCAACTTCCTTCTCTTCCAGGAGAAGTCTACCTCAGGAAACTATATGTTTCCTGTTTACAATTTTTATTAGAACCTGGGTTTTAAAATATGATGTCACATACCATACAATATTTCCATTTAAAGTGCACAGTTCAACATTTTCAATATATTCACAGAGTTTTACAACCGCTATCCGAACCAATTTTAAAATATTTTCAGTTCTCCGTAAAGAAATCCCACACATATTAGCAGTCATTCTCCATCCCCAACCCCATCATTAAGTTTATTGGTACATTTAAAGCAAACAACACAGTTGCATTCATCACTGGGATCTTGAACCTTTACATGGCTTGGTTCTTGTTTTTTCCCCATAACCCTGTCCTCCCATTATCCTTTTCACCTTTCCCTGTTTACAAAGACTTGCTTTCCATTTTTTCCTTTTTTTCATGTTTTTTCTTTCTCCTTATTTATTTTCCCCTCCCCTTCCCACTTCCCCTTTAGCCATTTTCTTCCTGTTTCACACTCTCAATTATGCCATTTGAACTTTATTTACACTTTTAGTTTTTCACACCAGAGAAACTATTCGGTATTTACTCAAGTGTGTCCTATTTATTTCAATTAGGAGCATAGCCTCAAAGTGCATTTATTTAGCTATAAATGTTTCTAGTGTCTCATTCTTTATGGCTGAGTAGTACTCCATTTTATAGAAAAACCACATCTTTATCCAGTCTCCAGTTAATGGGCATTTGGATTGTTTCCAAGTTTTAGTTATTGTGAACTGTGCCACTATAAACATGGGTGCACTTATATCATTGTGGTATGATACTTTTAATTCTTTTGGAAAGATACCCAGCATAGGGATAGCTGGGTAAAATGGAACTTCTAGTCCCAGCTCTTTGAGGTATCTCCATAATGATTTCCACAGTGGTTGCACCAAACTGCACTCCCACCAACAATGGAGAAGGGTTCCTTTCTCCAACAGGCCCGCCAGCATTTGTTATGGGTTGATTTCTTGGTAGCAGCCATCCTTTCTGGGGTAAGGTAGAATCTCAGTGCTGTTTTCATCTGCATTTCTTGAATGACCAGTGATGAAGAACATTTTTTCATATATTTATTTCCTTCTTTTGCTTCTTTGTCTGAGAAATGTCTGCTCATTTCAGATGCCCATTATTGAATCAGGTCTTTGTATTTGGAGGGTCTGAGTTCTTTATATATTCTAGATAGTTGTCCTTTTTCTGAGGAGTAGCTGGTAAAAATTTTCCCACATTTTAGGGTGGCTCTTAGCTCTTTTGGTAATTTCTCTTGCACTGCAAAAACGTTTTAATACAATGAGACCCCAGTTGTTGATTCTTTCTGCAAGTTCTCATGCTACTGAAGATTTATTCATAAATTCTTCGCCTATGCCAATGTGTTCAAGAGTTCTACCTAATTTACTTCCCAGTAAGTTTAGTGTTTCTGTTTTGATATTTAAATCCTTAATATTCTTGGATTTTAATTTAGTGCATGGTAAAAGATAGGGATCTAGTTTTAATCTTTGGCAAGTTGAAATCCAGTTTTTCCAACACCATTTATTAAAGAGGCTATCTTTCCTTCAGTGAGGATAGCTGGCTCCTTTGCCAAAGATGAAATAGCTGAGTTTGTCTGGTGTTGTTTCTGAATCTTCTGATCTATTGCATTTATCCTTGGGTCTGTTTCTTTGCCAGTACCATGCTGTTTTTATAACAGTGACTTTGTAGTATAGTTTCAAGTTGGAATTGTGGTACCCCCTGCTATGTCTTTTTTGCCTAAAATGGCTTTTGCCATTCTAGGTCTCTTATGGTTCCATATTAATTTTTGGATTGTTTTCTCTTGTCAGTTCTGTGAAATATACTGTTGGGATTTCAATTGGGATTGCACTGAATCTGTATGGACACTTTGAAAGTATGGCCATTTTCATTATGTTGATTCTTCCTACTCAGGAGCAAGGGATATCTTTCCATCTTCTTATATCCTCTTCTATCTCTTTTTTCAGAGTGCTGCAATTTTCAGTGTAGAGGTCTTTTGCTTCCTTCATTAGAATGGTTCCTAGATATTTCATTTTTTGGATGCTATTGTGAAAGAAATTGTTTCCCTAATTTCTCTCTCAGTGAGTTATTTGTGTACAAGAAGGCTATTGATTTTTGATTGTTGATTTTGTATCCAGCTACTCTACTGTATCTGTCAATTAAATCTAGAAGTTTTTTGGCAGAGTTTTTTGGGTCTTCTATATAAAGAATCCTATCATCAGCAAATAGTGACACTTTAACTTCTTCCTTTTCTGTCTTTATTCCTTTTATTTCTTTCTCTTGTCTAAGTGCTGTGGCTAATGTTTCTAGAACTATATTGAACAGGAATGGTGGTAGTGGATATCCTTGTCTTGTTCCTGATTTTAGTGTTAAGGTTTTCAGTTTTTGACCATTTAGAATGATGTTGGCTGTTGGCTTTTCATAGCCTTTATCAGGTTGAGATAAAGATCATCTATTCCAATTTTCTGTAGGGTTTTTATCATGAATGGGTGTTGAATTTTGTTGAATGCCTTTTCTGTTATCTATTGAGATGAACATATGGTTTTTGTCCTTGACTTTGTGAATACAGTGTATTGCATTTATTGATTTACATATTTTGAACCATTTTTGCATCCCTGAGATAAATCCGACTTGGTCAGGATGTATGATCTTCTTGATGATCTTCTGTATTCTGTTTACCAGTTTCTTATTGAGGATTTTTGCATCTATCATTCTCCATTCTTGCTGTTCTGCATCCTGTAAAGTTGAACACAAATCTATTTTCTGCTTCTATAAAATTGGCCTATTTTGGACATTTCATATGAATGAAATCATATGTGTGCTTTTTTGTGACTGGTTTATTTCATTTATCATAATGTTTTCAAGCTTCATCCATGTTGTAATATCTGTCAGTAATTCATTTTTTATGGCTGAATACAATTTGATAATATTCACATGTTTTTATTTATCGGTAGGTGAACATGGGTTGGTCCCACCTTTTAATATTATGAGTAATGTAAGGGAGAAAAAAATCACAGAGCAATGAGTGTCAGTGGCCCAGATTCTCTGAAACAAAGTGCCCAGAGCCTGGATATCAATAGCCCAGGGGCCTAAAAAAGGATATAGAGGGCACAGGAGAAACACAAGGGAACTGACAGAGAGAAGAAAAAAATAGGATCCATCGTTACAGAAGAAATACATTACTGATGTAGATCAGAGAACACATAATTCCTTGGATTGGCTGTGTACTCACTCACCCCAGCAGAGATCAGCAAAAATAACTTTGCTTCTCACTGATAAACAGAGACTGGATCTGGATCAGGAGAATCTTATACAGTCAGAGGCAGTGGTGAAAGCACAAGACAATAATCCCTGAATGCTCCAAGGAACAATATATGGTAAGTGAGGCAAAATGGCTCTGGAGGATAGGCAGCTGTTGGATGGGCTGCCATTTTGTGCAAAGAGGCTGGTGCTTGAACTCTGACAGCAGAACGGTAGAACAGCAGAACAACAGAACAGTTGCAAGGTTGTTTTGCTGCCCTGAGATAAAGAAGGGAAGGGCCATCCAGTCATTATAGACTCCAAGCAGTTGGTCAGCAAATTGAGGGAATTTATGTTGAGAAGTAGGGATCTGGACCAGCCAAATTCTGCTCCCAGGACCACCAGGACTGTTACGACTGGCCCTGACTATAGAGGCGGCCCCTCTGCTCTGTGAGTGGAGACGCAGGAAGCAAGCAGCTTTGGCAGTGTAGGAAGCAGACACTACCTGACTGCACTGTGACCATGGAAACAAGCAAAAACTAGTTGGTGGTGGAACAAATGTGCCCAACCCCCCTCCTACGGCCACAGTGTGAAACTAATCAAAGGTGTGGAACAGACAAACCCATGCAAGGTTCAGGAGGGACCAACTGTGCACAGACTTGGGAATAGCCTTGGGCTGGCTCCAGCTGAGAGACATCTGGAAGGCTGCTGGTTGAGAAAAGGCCCCTGTTCTCACCCTTGAAAGCCGAAAACAGTTTCATGTCTAGCACTGATCTTACTACAGACCTGGCAGGGCTGTACAGTGCATTGACAGTCTCTATCTTGGACATTAGCACAGAACTGTGGACACCAGAGGAATTTTAGTATTTTTATTCTCTTGTTTTTCCTTGTTTGCTTGATTTGTTTTCATTTTTCTGTCTGTTGTTGTTGTTTTGCTATTTTAGGTTTTATACATTTATTCTTCTATTCTATTTGATGTCTTTCTTTCCTCAGCCATCTCTCTTGATTTTATGATACTTTCATGTGAGTGAACAGTGTCCCTAGTCTTTCTGGTTCACTTCAATATTCCTTCGCTTCGTTCCTTCATGCTTTCTCTCCTGTCCTCTTCTCCAGTATCCCAAAGCTTGTGTGTTCATTTTTGCCTGTAGCCTTGCTTCAATCATATTTCTCTTCACTTATCTCTCTGTTTTGTACCCTGTTCCTCTTAAATTTTCCTCCCATAGGATAAAATCACTACTAAAGGGAAGCTCATTGCATGCAAACTCCTGGTTGAGATGTATTTTGTTATACAATGGTAGAGTTTGCTCATATTATTAAAGGTACCAAACTAATATGGACTACAGTTTTCCACAGTTGCTAGGTTGTGTTAGAGTATTGATACTGCTAATTGTACTGCTTTAGCCAGGATATCATGCCTGTTGTAATCAGTTGTTCTGCATTGTATGACAACACTGTGATTGTCTGGGGTCACAACCATCACTATAGTCCAGTACCAAAAGAATGGGTGCTGAGCTACATAGATAGCAAGTGCTCATCCTCAATAGGTTTGGAAGGTAGGATCTTAGGATAAACAAAAACCAAGAACAACAGACCTAGAAGACATCTCCAAGGAATAGATATTTCCTAGAGAAAACTTGATATTAGTGATAAAGCTATCTACAATAAGAAATTTAAAAGCAATAAATCAGAACACAAAATAAAATTTTTAAAAAAGGTAAGAGGTAGAAGCAAAGTGCAACCCCAGATATCCATCCCACTCAAGCAAATCCAGGGGACAATGACAGAGAGGAAATTAGAAGTAACCTATCTGAGCTTTCTCCCTCAGGATTGGGTTCATAATGCTTAGCAATCCAGGCACTCCACCCTTGTTGCCAAGAAAGCAGCAGCCTGGCTACAGTTGAGCTGACTATAGACCCTGGCAACATTCACCTGGTGCTTGTTTTAGATGCATGCAAGAGGTGTGGGGTCAGGAAGGCTTCCACCCAGATTTCAGAAGAAGACCTGGGATATCAGTGTGTTCCTGAGAGGGCAGTGTGTGACGCTGTGAGTGTGAAGCTGAAGGTGCAGTGGAGACTCCGGGAAGTTGAAGAAGCAAGAAATATTGATCATCTGAGGAAAGCTGCAAGAAGTGAGCAAAGCCAGCTCAATACAGAAGCCATGAGAGCTACAGCCACCTGCAGTGTCATAGGAGTGGAGCTGCCTAAGCCCTTTGGAGTTCACAGGTTGCCACAGATTGCACCAGATGCTGAATGTGGAAATACGGGAATTAATGCTTACCCTGCTTGATTTTGGACTTGCTTTACTCCCATTCCATTCTACCCCAAATTTGTACCTTTTGGAATGGAAATGTTTATCTTGTGCCATAAACTTTCTTTTCATTTGTACAGGGGCACACAATAAGAATTTGCCTTAAATCTCAAAGGAGAGATTTGTAATTTTCAGCAATGCTGAAACTGTTAAGACGTTGGCAACTATTAGAGATGGACTAAATAGATTTTGCATAAGGGGAGACTTTTGGGGGCCAGGGTAGAATGCTGTGGCCTTTTTTTGTTTGTTTTTTGAGACAGGGTCTCACTATGTAGTTGAGACTGACCTGGAACTCACTATGTAGCCCAGGATGGTCTCGAACTCACAGCGATCCTCCTGCCTCAGCCTCCCAAGTGCTGGGATTAGAGATGTGCATCACCACGCCTGGTCTGTTGTGGCTTTTATCTAGATATTCCCCTGAGGTATAGTGCTTTCATAGGCAAGGCTTTTCAGAGACGGCTCAATCTAGGGTGTATAATATTGGGATTAAGTGTGTGGTGGTACGAGGATTAAGTGTGTTTTGTTACCAAATTAGTCTACTGATTGGTTTGGCATAGTTCTGGATGTGAATAATGGGAAGACATACCCTGGGTAGGGTTGCACCACCCAAAGGGAAGGTAGCATTGAAAGGATACGAGGGAGAGGATGGCTACTGCTGCTTGCTGTCTTCTTCCTTCTTCCTGACACACTATGCACTGTTTCTCCTCTGTGATGCCACTTGTTTGTAACACCTTGTTTTGGAGCCAGCTGACTATGTACTGAAACCTCTACAAACTATGAGCAAAGTAAACCTTTCCTCCTTTAACTTTTAGTGTCCACTATTTTGTCTCTAAAATGAGTAAAAGTAACCAATACAAAGCCCCCTTCCTGTTAATATAGGAAAACAAACCCTGCTCTTTTTGAAATTCCCATTGCATGCAATGTTGTTTTCCATCCTTTGGCTTTCAGTCTGAATTTCTTTGTGTTAAATATGTTTTTATGATATAGCATACTGGTGAATTTTGTTACTTGATTCATTTGGACACTGAATATTTTGATTGCAAAATTAGGAGCATTCACATTGAGAGTTATTACTAATAGACATTGACCTATTGCTGTTGTTGCTTTATTTTCTAGTTCCTGATTGCTGTATTTCCTTTCTACTTAACTGCTCACCATAACTGGTGCATTCATTCTATTAGATATTTAATCATTTGCAGCTTCATTGTTTCTTTCAAGAGTATTGTAGATAATTTTTGGAGTGCTGTTTGGTGGTTTTGAATTACTTTATGTGCTCTTTATCATGGGCATATCTTTTTTCTCCATCAATTTTGAAAGATAGCTTTGCCAAATTTATTAGCATCATACAGATAATCCCAGAATCACACACTCTAGATCTAGCTACCTCTGAAAATCTCCAGCTTGAAAGTATGAGGCTTTAAGAGGACAACTAGATATAAGCCATAACATCCAGAAAGAATGGCTATTATCAAAATAACCAAATAATAAATGTGGGTGAGGCTGTGGGGAAAATGAATACTCTACGTTGTTCATGATAATGTAAACTAGTACAACTGTTATTGAAAGCAATAGAGAGACTCCTAAAAAAAAAACACCTAAAAATTCCATTTCACTCTAATATTCCCCTTCTAGGTGTCTTCAAGAAAAAATTAAAAATATCACGTTACAGTGATACATGTATACTCCATGTTTATAACAGCACAATTCATAATATCTAAATCTTGGAAGCAAACTATTGTTTCTACCAACAGATAGGTGGATAAAAAAATGTGGTATTTATACAGAATAGTGTACTCCTCTGACATAAAGAAGAGTAAATTTGAGACTTTTTAAGGAAAATTGGGGCATCATAATATTAAGTGAAACAAAACAAACAAACTTAAATATCACATGGGTTTTCTTATATGACAACCCCAAAATATTAATAAAGAATAAAATGAAAAAAATAGATAATGGGAAATAAGGAACTAGAACTGAAAATGGGAAATAGACTAAAAGATAGAGGAAGGGGAGAGGGAGGGATTGTAAGGGGATGAATAAAGAAGTGAGATAAGTTATACACATGTACCAACACCCTACAAAAAATGACATCATTATGTACTACAAACATATATTAATAAATTTAAAAATTAAAGAAAAATGTAGGCTTTGTGTTATTTTTATCAGCAAAGCATCCTAGGATGAGCTCTCTGCAAAAGCATAAATTTGGTAGGTTTGAATTCAAGGACTATTTTTTTTCAGCTTCAATTGAGTTTATTGCTACATTTTAGGGATACATTACAGTTACATTCATTGTTGGGATCTTGTACCTCTACATGACAAGTCTTGATTCTCATGTTTTCCCCTTATCTCTGCCCTCCCTTCACCCCCTCCTCCTCTCCCCATCTACAAATATTTTATTTTCATCTTTTCATTCTCTCACATTTTTTTCTTTTCCCTTTTTACTCTTCCCCTACCCATCCCACCTTCCTTACACTTTTAGCTCCTTTCTTCCCATTTCTAAATGTCAGTAATCTTATTAGGATCTTATGCATTGTTGCAGATTATTCACCCCAGGGAAACTATTCGGTATTTACACATGTGTGACTTATTTATTTCACTTAGGAGTATATCTTCAATATGTATCTATTTTCCTATGAATGAATCTATTTTCTCATTCTTTATGGCTGAGTAATATTCCATTTTATAGAAAAACCACATCTTCTTTATCCAGTTTCCAACGGATGGAAAAATGGGCTGTTTCGAAGATTTAGCTATTACAA
>NW_022900951.1:44641579-44642778 GCF_012274545.1 Fukomys damarensis | reverse complement strand
TGTTGTTCAGTTTCCATGTGCTTGTGAAGTTTCTGTAGTTTCTTGTGCTATTGATCTCCAGTTTGATTTCACTATGATCTGATAATATGCAGGGGATGACTTCAATTTTTTTGCACGTATTTAGACTGGTTCTGTGAGCCAGTATGTGGTCTATCTTGGAGAATGATCCATGTGCAGCCGAAAAGAATGTATATTCTGATTTTTGGGGGTGGAATACTCTATAAACATCTATTAAGTCCATGTGTTCCAAAGCTTGGTTCAGTTCTATTATTTCATTGTTGATTTTCTGCCTAGATGATCTGTCAATTTGTGATAGTGGGGTATTTAAATCCCCCACTACAATTGACCTTTTGTTGACTCTTTTTACTTTTTCTCCCATCTCCTTTTAGTTTCTTGCCTTGCCTATTTGATTTGGTCTGTTGGGCTTCATGTTATTGTGAACTTCGTTGTCCTTTTGTAGGATATTGTTTAGAATTCCTTGCAGTGCTGGTTTGGTGTTCATGAAATTTCTCAGGTGCTCTTTGTCATGGAAGTATCTTATTTCCCCATCTATTTTGAAAGAGAGTTTTGCAGGATACATCAGTCTAGGTTGGAGGTTGTTTTCTTTTAGGACTTGGAATACCTCACTCCAGGCTCTCCTTGACCTAAGGGTTTGTGTTGAAAAGTCTGCTGTGATTCTAATGGGCTTTCCTTTGCATGTGATTTGTTTCTTTTCTCTTACTGCTTGTAGTATTTTGTTTTTTTGCTGGATTTCTGGAATCTTGATTATTATATGTCTAGGTGTAGATTTTTTTTTTGATCATGGCTAGTTGGGGTTCTATGTGCCTCACTTATCTGTATGTCTAGTTCTTCCCTTCTGTTTGGGAAGTTTTCTGTCATTAATTCTGTGAACAGCTTTTTTAAATCATTTGTGTTTTCTCCTGCTACTTCATGGATTCCTATCAGTCTTATGTTATTCTTCTTTGCATCGTCTAGAAGTTTTTGGACTGATTTCTCATGATCCCTTATTGTTTTAAGAGACTTCTCTTCACGGTCATTGACTGCGATCCTATCTTCTATATCTGAAATTCTATCTTCGCAATCTTTTATTCTGTTGTGTACACTTTCAATAGAGTTTTTAATCTCCTGGATATCTGTTTGAATCTGTTTTATGGATTCCATTTCTTTCCTCTGTTGGGCATTCATTGTTTCCATTTCTT
>NW_022900951.1:44629776-44641206 GCF_012274545.1 Fukomys damarensis | reverse complement strand
ATTAATGTATCACCTTTAACTCATGTGAATTAAATTAATTTCAAGAAGCAGCCCATAATATGTTTGCAGTGAATATGCTTTTCAATATAGCATCTTTACCATTTAGGATGAGGGGTTAGACTTAGAACAAGAGGATTAGATAAGTGAAAGAATTGGAGCAAATTTGAAGTGAATCCAGAGGATGTAGAATTACCTTACTATCTTTACAAAGCTATTAACTTCAGGGGGGATAGAGAGAGTGCAGGAATACAGACAAGAATATATCCCCTTAACAATAACAGGCGCTGCTTTCCCTTGAAGGTACAGAGCCATGAGTGAGGTAAAATGACTGGAGAAAAGAACATAAAGAGAAACCCCTCCTAAAAACAAAAAATAAAGGATTAGATAAGTGAAAGAATTGGAGCAAATTTGAAGTGAATCCAGAGGATGTAGAATTACCTTACTATCTTTACAAAGCTATTAACTTCAGGGGGGATAGAGAGAGTGCAGGAATACAGACAAGAATATATCCCCTTAACAATAACAGGCGCTGCTTTCCCTTGAAGGTACAGAGCCATGAGTGAGGTAAAATGACTGGAGAAAAGAACATAAAGAGAAACCCCTCCTAAAACGAAAAAATAATAAAAGAAGAAGTCTGAGTTAGGGCAGGAGCCAGAATAAAAAGGGAGATGAGGGATAATATGGTGGAGCAAGAGACTAAGTTGGAGAGAGAGGACAGAAAAAAGAAAGAAATTTTACAGTGGAATGAGGAAAAGAAAAAAAAAGAATTTGAAGGGCCTCTTTCAGACTGTCTCTGTTCTCATATTATACCACACGTACAGCCATATGCAGAACTGAATCCCCTGGTCTCAGCTAGCCAATGGTAGTTCCCCAAGACTGAGACTGAACACAGTCCACAAGGCCTAACTTGAGTTTCCTTACCCTCAGGGTTGAACTCCACTCAGTTCTATTACAGGTTTCCCCTGCCCTTTCTTTACAGATGTTCTATCTTTAAAGATAAAACTACCCTTCATGAGAACCTATGCCTCTGCAGAGTTGGTCTAATGAATGGCCCAATCAGGAGGTTTGAGAATGGGGGTGGGGGGGAGGTCGTGGGGGTGTTTCAAGGGTGCCCGCGAGGCTACCTTCCTTACTGTGTCTGTTGTCGCACAATCCGGGAGGTCGCACACCCACCAGGTGATCTCAGGCAGGCAGGCAGCTGAAGAGACCCCCTCCGGGGTCCTTGGGTCCTTACTGGGTCTGTTGTCGTGCAGTCCAGGAGGTCGCGCACCCGCCGGGTGATCTCAGGCAGGCAGGCAGCTGAAGAGCCCCCCCCAGGGTCACAAGGACTATTTTTGATATTGTCCTGTCGGTGAGCCTCTAGTGATAGCACCTACAAACTGTTTGGATGGCTTTAGCCCCACTGCTCCATATCAGCACCAGCCATCCTTGATAAATATATCAGATGAGTAAAAACATTGTGATGCTATAACACAACTGCAGAAGCATGTCCCAAAACCTATGCCTGTCTCCTACTGCTATTTCTGCTCCATTATCACATCTGAGGAAGTCTAGTGTCTTCAAAACTAGCTACCCAATGTGGCTACAAACTGAAGCTCTCCTCAATATAACCCTATAATGAACATTATCCTAAGGAAACAGTCCTAGGATGTTAAAGAGATTTTTCTCAAAGGTTTCCAACCTGGGCTAATATACCCTGAAAAAGTATCTTTCAAAATTGATAGAGAAGTAAGATCTTTTTATGAAAAATACACCCTAAGACATTTATGATCACCAAACCTGCACTCCAAAAAATGATCAAAGATAGCCTAGAAAGAAACAATGAAGCTAACAATCACATAGAATCATTCTACAAGGCAGGTTGAGCAGTTAGGCAAAGGGAAAATGAAATGGCATCAGCAACAGAAAAATAATACAAAAACAGGGAAAGTAATTCTCAATATAAACGGTCTCGTTTCTGCAATCAAATGCTGAGTGGGTGAATGTGTCACAAAACTAAACTCACATTATTTTTGGAAAGGTGGCAGAGCAATAAGAATAACAAATCAACCTCTCCAAGATTTGGAATGGAAAAATAGCAACTTGGAGAAAAGGAGGACAGTGGATCCCTGGGACCCAAAAAATAAGATGGCAGGAAAATTGGAGCTTACAGAGAAATTAGACGCAGGATACAATGTAGCAAAAGGGGCAATCTGCACTTTTTCCTGGCTCCTGCTTCATGGTACATGAGAAAAGACTGAATCCACAGAGGTACAGTGAAAGCAGGGGACAGTAGAGGCTTTCAGGGAAAAAATGCAGCCATGGAGCAGGTTGATGGATGCTGTTTGCTAAAACAGCTGGAGAGTGACTCCAGTCCAAGCACCTGTCATATCAACTGCAAGAATGTGGTTAGATACCATTCCAGGAGGGGAACAACTGAACCTGGGTCACAGAGGACCCACAGGTTGGCTTTATTTCAGGTCTCCCAGTGTTATACTCCCACAGTGACTGGGTGAGGGATAGGCATAGAAGACATCCATAAGGCTGGCAAGAGACACCCAGAGGATTTTAAACTAAACTACCCAGACCCCACTCACATGGCCAGAGGCCAGGTTCTGTGGTGGCCCAGCCATCACATCACGAACATGCCTGAGTTGGGGAGTGAGGATTGAGAAAGGAAAGAACACTCAAGCCTGAGTGGAGACCAAGAGAAGTCTGATTTATTTCGTAGAAACAGCTCCTTTTAAAGGCTCACATCAACAGGAAGCTTTTAAAGGCACACAACAATAGGAAGCTTTGAAAGGCATACAACAACAGGAAGCACCAAGCAATTCTTTTTATCTTTATGTAAAGACTGGATTTCCTGACTCTTACAGATAACATCAGATAACAGTTCCTGTTATCCCAGGGTCAAAGAACAAAACAAGCTTAACAAACAGTGTCCTTGAAAAGATACAAATGTTACATTGTATCAATGCCTTAATTGTAGAGGAAGAAGTTTCCTTTCAAATGTCAAACACCAGTGGGCCATGACTGGGCCCCCGCAAGGTTCAGCCTGAATCTCAGTGCATCTGAAAGCCCCAGAACTAACACCCTACACTAATCTCACTGCCTGCTTGTTGGTGACTATATTGAATGCAGTTCTGGGTTCTGACAATATTCTTTGTCTACCAGTGAGAAGGGATATGTCTTGAATTGGACATTGCCAAAAAATATAGATCCTGGAAGATAACAGTACATTCCAAATAACAAAGGAAATGTTTTTGTTTGTTTTCTAGACTTTTTTTTGAGACAGGGTCTCACTATGTAGTTGAAAATGACCAGGAACTCACTATGTAGCCCAGGCTGGTCTTGAACTCACAGCAATCCTCCTGTGGGATTACAGGTGTGCGCCACCACGCCCAGCTTGCTTGCTTTTTGTTTTATGTGAGGATGAGTGTTATTTTTAGATTTATTTTCTTTTGATTTTCCTTTTCTATTTCTACCTTCCCTCCCTTCTTTTTCACCAGTTTCCTAGGGGTTGGGTAATCCTCCTTTATGCTTCAGTATTGCTACTAATCACTTTTTCTTCTTTTTTTTTTCTTTGAGTTTACTGGTACTTTATAAGTACACAGTACAGTAATATTCATCTTTGGGATCTTGCACCTTTACATGGTTGTTCAGGAGAGTGTTGTTCAATTTCCACGTGTTTGTGAAGGTTTTGTGGTTTCTTATGCTATTGATCTCCAATTTAATTGCACTTTGGTCTGATAATATATATGAAATAACTTCAATTCCTTTGCATTTACTTAAACATGTTCTATGAGCTAGTCTGTGGTCTATTTTGGAGAATGATCCATGTGCAGCTGAAAAGAATGTATATTCTGGTTTTGTGGGGTGTAACATTCTGTAGATGTCAATTAAGTCCATTTGTTCAAAAGCTCGGTTCAGTTCTAGTATTTTGTTGTTGATTTTTTTGTCTAGATGACCTGTCTATTTGTGACATTGGGGTAGTTAGGTCCCCGCTACAATTGCATTAGTGCTTACTTGGTTTTTCATGTCTCTTAATAATTATTTTGTATAGTTGGGGGCATTAATATTTGGTGCATATGTATTTATGATTGTTATCTCTTCCTCTTGGATTGTTCCCTTTACAAGGATGTAGTAACCTTCTTTGCCTCTCTTAATCAGTTTTGGTTTGAAATTTATTTTGTCTGCAATTAAGATAGCTACCCCTGCTCTTTTCCAGGTTTCTGTCACATGAAAAACTCATTTCCATCCTTTTACTTTCAGTCTAGGAGTTTCTTTTTGAACCAGGTGTGTTTCTTGTTTACAGCATATTGTTGGATTTTTCTTCTTAATCCATTCTGCCAGTCTATTTCTTTTGATTGGCAAACTGAGGCTATTAACACTGATGGGCATAACTGATATATATTGACTTAACATTGTCATGTTATTGTTGTTGGTTCTTTTTTTTCTCATTGAATTTATTGGTATATTTTATGTATACAGTACAGTTACATTCATCTTTGGGATCTTGTACCTTTACATGACAGGTCTTGGTTCTCATTTTTGCCCCTTGCCCCTGCCTTCCCTTCACCCCCTCCTCCCTTCCCTATTTAGAAACACATTATTTCCATTTTTTCATTTTCTCATATTTTTTTCTTTTCTCCTACCCCTCCCACTTCCCCTACACCTTTATCCCTTTTCTTCCTGTTTCAATTGTCAATTATACCATTAGGATCTTACATACAATTATAGTTTTTCATACCAGAGAAACTATTCAGTATTTGCACCTGTGTGACATTTATTTCACTTAAGAGTATATCCTCAATATGCATCCATTTTCCTATGAATGACACTAGTTTCTCATTCTTTATGGCTGAGTAGTATTCCATTTTATAGAAAAACCACATCTTCTTTATCCAGTCTCCAACTGATGGGCAAATATTGGCTCTTTTTAATTATTCCCCCTCTCCCTTTAATTCACTGCCTTTTCTTCTGGATTTGCTTTATTGGGCCTCGTGGAGTTGTGATCTTCATTTTATTTTTCTAGGATATTATATAGAATTGTCTGAAGCGTTGGTTTGGTATTCATGAAGTTTCTCAGGTGCTCTTTGTCATGGAAGTATCTTATCCCCCCCATTGATTTTGAAACATAGTTTTGTACAATATATCAGTGTAGGGTGGAGGTTGTTTTCTTTTTGGGCTTGAAATACCTCACTTGAGGCTCTCCTTGACTTGAGGGTTTGTTTTAAAATGTCTGCTGTGATTCTGATGGGCTTTTCTTTGCATATGATTTGTTTCTTTTCTCTATCGCAGTATTTTGTTTTCCTTTTGGGTTTATGGGATCTTGATTATTATACATGTAGGTATAGAATTTTTGGATTCCTATATGCCTCACTTATCTGTATGTCAAATTCTTACACTCTATTTGGGAAGTTTTCTGTCATTAATTCTATGAACAGTTTTTTATGTCATTTGTACTTTTGTTGGATTGATTTTGTATGGTCCTTTGCTATTTTTAAGAGATCTTTCTTTACATGGTCACTGACCATTATTCTGTCTTCTATATCTGATATTCTGTCTTCAGATTGGCTCAGTCAATCCCACCCCAGCTCCTCTAAGCTCCCCCCACCAGTCCCATAAAAGAAGCTCCCTGTTCTGCAATTTTGTTTTTTCTCCTTTGTTCAGAGACAGTCCAGCAGATCCTCCTCATAATAAAGGCTTGTTATGGTCCTAGTTTGGTCCTGGTTTTTGGCTCTTTTTACTTAACACCTTTTAGAAAGATGGCACAGGAAGTATTACTTCAGGAATAGAAAGAAGCTACCGGTAACCATTTTGAAAAACAAGGACCATTAATCGCTCCCTTTCTGTTGCCCCACCCTCCCAACAGAGTGACAATTTTCTCCATTTGTATAAAATCAATTTTCTCCAGGCATTAAACATTTACATTGCCTTCTAGTTATCATTTTTATTCTCACAAAGAGCTTTTACCTAGATTTGTTATATGCAGGTCACATTTAAAGGAAAAGAATATATGCTACATAACCAGAATGATACATGTTCAGGAGCTGATCATGACAAAATCTTGAAGTCTTTAATATTTTTCACAGTAGTTTTATTCTTTATAAACCTTCATATTTTTAAAATCCTGACATTTATGCTAGTAAGCAGATAAAAAATATAAAAAACTAAATCCCCTTTTGGGGACTCTTGCATTAATTCAATTGCCTTTCTAAGGTATCTACAAGGAAAAGGTGAGAGAAGTAAAGTCTGGCTACCAGTCATTTTTGAAAGTTGTAATTAATCAAGAAACTAAAACGAAATAATCAACAACAGATGGTTAGCAGACCTGGGGGGTGTTGCATCCAAAATAGCATGCATTGCCAGAAATATAACCACTTACAGTACATCCAGAAATATATCCATGTATAATATATTTGTAATCATTTGTTAGGTCTCAAACTCAAAGCAATCCTTCAGAGAACAATGAAATCTTAATCCTATACATTGTGCTCATTCATTCTGACATCTGGACACCTGGCCATCTAACTCCAGAATAAAGCATACTGTTTTCTGGCTGCCCTGGACTGCATCCTAATGATATCAGAATAGGAAATGCTCTTCAAATATATTCCTGCATCTGTGGCTTGTGTTTAGATGTCCCCCCAAAACCTCATGTGAATGAGGTGGAGCTTTTTGGAGGTGGCTGGATCTAGAGTGTGGGAAGCTGGAATTGATTCATGGTGCAATGCTAGGCTCAAGGGCACTAGGATTAAGGGTGTAGATGCTACCTGTAAGACCACCGGGGATCTTAACCAAATGTTCCCAGGAACTACTGATCAGCAACAGTGAGATAACACCCCAGAGGAACTGAACAAGCCATACCCAAGAATGATGTTAAACAGACCTTTATTAGTCTGGCCAGATGGCCCCTCCAAGCATCGACTTAGAGAGTGCGCCGGGCCCAGAGTACAAGAGGGTTTTATATGTTTCTAGATGGCGCGGAGGCAAGCAAAATTACAGAAGTGAAATGTGGCCATTAGAAGAAAGGAACAGAACATATAGTTTGTACAGGATAAGGCTGTGACAAAGTACAGACCTGTGGTTAATCTATAGGAATGCCGTTTTCATGACAAAGTGTAGGGCTATGGTTAATCTTTACGGGAGTCATCTATCTCTTCTACCTGGAATGTTTACACTTGGTGTTTGTTCCTGACCATTGTCCTGAGTAAACGCTGCCTTTTTAGTGACCTTGCGCCTTTCTTGTTTTCTCAAGAGGGTGAGCTTAACTAAGATGGTGTCCATGCTGCCACTTTAGACCTGATACTACTCACCTTAAATCATCTGGATAACATAAAAGTGGCAGAAAGACACTACTAAGATTCCTTGTTTCATTGCTATATTTGGTCTGTCATGAACTGTTGCCCCTTTGCCATGTGCCACTCTGCCTTGGAGCCAGACAATTATGGAATGAAACATTTACAAACTGGGAACTAAATAAATCTTTCCCTTTAACTTTAGGTGTTGGGCATTTTGTCTCTGCAATGAGAATAAAGTAAGTAATACACTGCCTTTAGCTGAGACCTGGTTTAAATAAAAAAATGTATTATTTGTAATTATCTTAGATGATTAAAGCTTTTGCATTAACACTGACCATGTACAAAGGAAGGGAGACCATTTCACAATTCCTACGTAAATTCTAAGTGAAATGGTGAAAAGCATCATAATTACCCAGTTACCCAGACCCAAAGAGTAACTGCTGGGTGCATAAAGATATATCCAAATCTGTGCTTGGTGAAGATGTCTTCAAACTATATATCTACCTTATAATGAATTCTATCTGTACTTCTGCATACCTTTTGTATCTTGACTGAACTCTTTCATCAAGTGCACAAAGACCCAAGAACCAAGGAAGTGAAGGTCTGGTTTATTATTGCATTTAGTGCCAGTGAACCTTGATCCACATCATGGGAGAGGGACAGCAAGAGCCATACATAATGTATACATATGAAGTTACAAGTAGGGAAATGGGGTAACAAGGAAATAGAAGATTTCTGAAACCCAGCCCTGATCTCTCTCAAGCCAGAGCAAGAGGCCAGAAGGGAGAAGAAAGCAACTACTAGTAGGAATCTATGAAAATTTCATAGAAAGGATGAAGAAAATAGAAGAGCTCAAAGAAGAAATGAACCAAAAATTCACAGTAATTACAGTCAATGTGTCCATGGTGAATTTTGGAAAATAGGTCAGAAGCTGGACAAGCTAACCAAAACAGCTCTACATTTGAACAACAGATTCAGCAATGATATGAAATCCTCAGAGATGTCAAACAAAAATACCAAAAATAAAAAAAGAAGCATAGAATTCATAATTTGCAGAAATGACCAATGTGAAGACAGTGTTTGACCTCAACAAAGCCAAAAAGAAAATAAGAGAACAAGAGAAGACTATCCAGAAGATACTAAGTGAAAACAAAACAAACCCAAATCTAAGGCTGATCAGAGTTAGAGGAAATCTAGAAGATAGCACAGACAGATTCACTAACATTCTTACAGAAATTATTGGAGAAAATTTCCGAAATAGAATAAGTGTTTAGAGTACAAGTAAATGATGCTTATATAACCCTGAACAATTATGACAAAAATGAAGCTCACCAAGCTATATCTTCATTCAGTTATTCAGCAAAAAACCAAAAAAAGTAATTTTAGAGGCTGGCAGAGAAAAACAATATATTACATATAAATAAAAACCAATTAGAATCATAGTTGCCTTCTTAGCAGAAACTCTGAAGGCCAGAGAGCTTGGAGTGAAGTATTTCAGGCCCTAATAGGAAATACCTTCTGACCTAGATTAATTTCCAGGCAAAGCCTCCCATGAAACTAGACTGAGAAATAAAATATTTCCATGAAAAAGACCAGCTCAGAAGCTATGTGAATGCTAAACCAGCTCTAGCAAAATTATGCAAAAATATTCTTGACAGAAAAAATAAACTGGAGATAGCAGAAAACACAGAGGAAACTAGTGAGGTCATTTGAAAAACAGCAAAAAAAATTATAGATACTGCAACAGATAAAGAAGGAAATGATAATAAAAAAAACACATCTCAGTAACATCTCTCAATGTTAATAACTTCAACTCTCCCATCAAAAGAGACAGACTCGCAGACTGTATAAAAAAAAACAGTATCCAACTATCAATTGCATTTTAAAAATATCCATATAATCAAAATGACATTCATAGACTAAAAATTAAAGGTTGGAAAACAATATTTCATGCACAAATACTGTGAAAATAAGCAGAGGTAGCAATTCTAGTATCAGACATGTTTAACTTTGAATTAAAACTAATTAGAAGAAACAAAAACATCACTATATAGCAGTTAAAGGAACAGGGTTGGGGATTTAGCTCAGTGGTTCTGTTGCCTGCCTCCAAAGCACAAAGTCCTGAGTTTGATCCTCAGTTTAAAAAAAAGTAATAGTAGTTAAGGGGAAAATCCAACAAGAAGAGATAACATTGATAAATATATCTGCACCAATAGTGTAGCACTTATCCTCATAAAACAAAACAACTGAAATTAAAAGATCAAATATGTAGCTCAGTGATGCCACACCTGCCTAGTAAGTGCAAAGTCCTGAATTCTATCCCAACAGAAAAAAAAAATGTAGTTACAGTAAATAATAAACAGCCCTGTTTAACCTCCTCTTCAAAATTTACATTTAGGGCCTGGGGACTTAGATCAGTTGTTCCACTCCCTGCTTCAGAAGCACAAGGTCCCCAAGTTCTGATCCTGGTACCAAAAGAAAAAAAATCATGTTTAAATAAAATATCCAAAAATATATTATTTATATCAATTTAATAATTTCACTAACTGCAAATTTTAGGTTTCTTGTAAAATTTTATTTAAAAAATATATAGTAAAATATGCCATCACAAACAAAAGTCTATCATATCTCGTGAGACATGTCTACCTTTTGTGCTATAATGATTTAAGCACTGTAACACAACTCTAATTCTCAAATGCCAAGTACTCTTTTTTTATATGATTGTACAATAGCACAAATTTGGCATGTTAAAATGTAGACATTGTTCTTTAGATATAATTATTTTTACCTAGGACAGTCAAATTTAATTTATAATTCGTTATTTACAAGTGAAATTTTATACCTTGTTTTATTAGCATTTAGTATATTGTGGAGAACCATAGATCCACCCCTCCGCCATTTTATGATATAGCCTATGAAGCCATTTTGTATTAGGTTTAGGTTTCCTGTAGATCACATGATATGTTCCCGTGGGTGTTTGATGTATCCTTATAAGGTAATAATCTGTTCTCTGTATGCTGATTGGTTGCATTATGGTATATATGTTGCCACCCCTTCCGGGAGAGAAAGCGGGGTAGAGATCCAGAGATGAGGAACTAAAGTAAACTCCTTGTGTATCAAGTGTGTGACTCTTTGCTCACGCATCGCCAGTTCAGGCCCCTGTAGTCGCAGACCAAGTTGCCCAAGGCAATCCGGCTTTCGACAGGTGGTGCCCAAACAGGGACCTGGACATGGCGATTTTCGTGGGCAAAGTGAAACGGACCCAGGTCGCCTCGGGTTAAGAGGGACGGCAATCCGTCGGAGCAGCAGCTGCGCCTGATCCACGCAGTGGTAAGTAAAGGCAACCAGGAAGGTTGATTACTCTTGCTTGCTCGTGTTTATAGAAAACAGAAAGAATGGGACAAGGTCCATCTATGGACTCTATTACCCACGCCATCCAGAAAATTTTACAGACGCAAGGAGTTAAGGAAAGCAAGATTCAAATTGCATCCTTCATACGCATGATGGATGTTATCTGTCCCTGGTTAAGGGACGAAGCGCTTAATGAAGTTGAGGAACATCTCTCTGAGGAAAAGGAAAGACGTAGTACATGCTCGCAGGCATCTGAAGGGAAAAAGAGCAATATAGAGACAACATGGCGGCAGCTGCAGCAACAAGTCTTTCGGAAGCTCCTCTTCCGGTTTCTTCTTGCTGTCTTTATCCTGTGCTGCCTGCCTCTGCACTTCCTCTTTCAGCTCCGCCTACTGCCCCTCCTCTATATGAGGAGAACCTGCCTTCGGGGCCATTTTGTAAAGAGAAATTCCCCCCGAATACGGCCACGCAGGAGACTTCTCAGAAAAGAAGTCCATTAGAACGATGCTTACAGAATGCCTTGGATAACAAAGAGAGCACTGAGGAAGTCCAGTGACTCTTCCCTGTTTTTGAGTTGCAGGGCCCACAAGGCCTATATAGAGAGTATAGACCCCTTGAATTCAAAATTATAAAGGAGTTGAAACTAGCAGTTAGTCAGTATGGACCTTCAGCGCCATTCACCATGGCCATTTTTGAGAGTCTGGCTGGGAACTGGCTTACACCTGGGGACTGGAAGGCAGTCAGCAAAGCTGTCTTATCAGGAGGAGATTACCTCCTATGGTTGACTAATTATACC
>NW_022900951.1:44614924-44628411 GCF_012274545.1 Fukomys damarensis | reverse complement strand
CCCCTCCGCCATTTTATGATATAGCCTATGAAGCCATTTTGTATTAGGTTTAGTTTTCCTGTAGATCACATGATATGTTCCCGTGGGTGTTTGATGTATCCTTATAAGGTAATAATCTGTTCTCTGTATGTTGATTGGTTGCATTATGGTATATATGTTGCCACCCCTTCCGGGAGAGAGAGCGGGGTAGAGATCTGGAGATGAGGAACTAAAATAAACTCCTTGTGTATCAAAAAAAAAAGAAAAAAAAAAAGAAAAAGATCAAATAAACTCTAACACAATCATAGTAATGGATTTTAGTATCCCACTTTTGCAAAGAGATAAATCAGCTAAACAAAAAAACTCAATTAAAGAATTTTCAGATCTTAACCACAACCTTGAACATACTGAATTAATAGATATCTACATCTCTCTATGACAGAATTTGTATTATTTTCTGAAGCACATGGTACTTTTTCAAAAATAGATCATATTCTACTTCACAAAACCTACGTAAGTAAAACTTTAAAAAATATACTTCCACCAACAGTGGAGAAGGGTTTCTTTTTCCCCTCAGCCCCAACAGCATTTGTTATTGGTTGATTTCTTGATAGCAGCCATTCTTTTTTGGGGGAGGTAGAATCTCAGTGATGGTTTCATATGTTTATTTGTTATTTCTACTTCTTTGTCTAAGAAATGTCTGTTCATTTCAGATGCCCATTTTTGGATTGGATCTTTAAATTTAGGAGGTTTGATTTTTTAAAAATTTCTTTATATATTCTAAATTGAGGACCTTTGTTTGAGGAAGAGAGGTAAAATTTTTTCCAACATTGTAGGTTGTCTCTTCACACTTTTGGTCATTTCTCTTGATGTGCAGAAGCTTTTTAACAAAATAAGATCACACCTGTTGATTGTTTGTGCTACTTTGTGTGCAATGAGGTTTTGCTCATGAAATGTTTACCTACACCAATGTCTTCAAGAGTTCTACCTAATCTCTCTTTCAACCAGTTTAGTTTTCTGTTTTAATATTTAAATCTTTAATCCATTTTAATTTTAGTATACTGCATGGTGAGAGATACATGTCTAGTTTTAATCTTTGGCAAGTTGAAAACCAGTTTTTCCAACACCACTTATTAAAGAGGCTATCTTTTCTGCATGTTCTAATCTGTTTTACTAATCCTTGGGTCTGTTTCTTTGCTGGTACCATGCTGTTTTGATCATAGTAACTTTGTAGTATAGTTTCAAGTTGGGGATTGTGATACCCCCTGCCTTGTCTTTGTTGCCTAGAATTGCTTCAGCTATTCTAGGTCTCTACTGATTCCAAATGAATTTTTGGATTCTTTTCTCGAAGTCTGTGAAGTATGCTATTGGAGTTTCAATCTGGATTGCATAGAATCTGTATAGAAGTTTTGGAAGTAAGGCGATTTTCACTATATTGCTTCTTCCTACTCATGAGTAGGGGATGTCTTTCCATTTTCTGATATCCTCTTTGATCTCTTTTTTCAGAGTGCTATAGTTTTCAGAGTAGAGGTATTTGATTTCTTTCATTAGGTTGATTCCTAGGTATTTAATTTTTTTGGATGCTATAGTGAAAGGAGTTGTTTCACAAGTTCCTCTCTCAGCAAGTCTGTTTAGTGTGTACAGGAAAGCTATTACTTTTTGTGTGTTGACCTTGTATCCAGCTATTCTACTGAATTTGGTTGTTAAGTATAGAAGGGTTTTGGTGGAGTTCTTGAAATCTTCTATATAGAGAATCATGTCATCTGCAAATAATGACAATTTAACTTCTTTGTTTCCTATCTTTATTACTTTTATTTATTTTTCTTATTTAATTGCTGTGGCTAATGTTTCCAAAACTATATTGAACAGGAGTGGTGATAGTGGACATCCTTATCTTGTTCCTGATTTTAGTGTGAAAGATTTCAGTTTCTGACCATTTCATATCATATTGGCTATTGGGTTTTTTGTTTGTTTGTTTGTTTTTGTTTTGTTTTGTTGTGGTACTGGGGATTGAACTCAGGTCCTTGTGCTTGCAAGGCAGGCAACAGAACCACTGAGCTAAATCCCCAGCCCTTGGCTGTTGGTTTTTACAGATGGATTTTATCAGGTTGAGATAGAGACCATCTATTCCAACTTTCTATAGGGATTTGATTGTGAATGGGTGTTTGATTTTGTTGAGCATTTGTTCTTCATCTATTGAGTTGATCATATGGATTTTGCCCTTGGCTCTATTAATATAATGTATTAGACTTATTGATTTGCATGTGTTGAACCACCTCTGCACTGCTGGGATGAATGCCACTTGGTCAGGGTTTAGTATCTTCTTGATGATCTGCATTCTGTTTGCCAGTATCTTATTGAGGATTTTTTCATCTGTGTTCATTAGGGGATCCCTTCTCCACTGTTGGTTTAGTGTAGACTGGTGCAACCACTGTGGAAATCAGTTTGGAGATTGATAAAAAAACAGCTATACCTCTGCTGGTTATCTACCCCAAAGAATTAAAAGTATTGTATCACAGCAATATATGTACACCCATGTTCATAATAGCTAAAACTTGAAAACAGCCTAATTACCCATCAACTGGAGACTGGATAAAGAAAATGTAAGTGCTTTTTTAAAAAAATCAAATGGAATACTATTCATCCATAAAGAATGAGAAACTAGAGACATTTATAGCTAAATGGATACACATTGAGGTGATATTTTTAAGTGAAATAAATAAGACAGACAAATAAATACCAAATAGTTTCTCTGGTGTGAGAAACTGAAAGTGTAAATAAGGATCAAAATGTATAATAGATAATGTGAAATAGGAAGAAAAGGTCCAAAAGGCAAGGGAAGTGGGAGGGGTAGGTAGGGGAAATAAAAGAAGTGAAGGAATAAATATGAAAAAAGGAAAAAACGGAAACAAAGTCTTTGTAAATAGGAGAGGTGGCTGAATAGTTTCTCTGGTGTGAATAATCTGCAATAATACAGAAGATCCTAATAAGATTACTGACATTTATAAATGGGAAGAAAGGAGCTAAAGGTAAAGGGAAGGTGGGATGGGTAGGGGAAGGGTAATAAGGCAAAAGAAAAAAATGTGAGATAATGAAAAGATGGAAATAAAGTGTTTGTAGATGGGGAGGGGAGGAGGGGGTGAAGGGAGGGCAGGGACAAGGGGAAAAAATGAGAACCAAGACATATCATGTAGAGGTACAAGATCCCAACAATGAATGTAACTGTACTGTATCCCTAAAATGTACCAATAAACTTAATTAAAGCTGAAAAAATAAAACCTAAATAGGAGAGGTGGAGGGGTTGAAGGGAGGGTAGGAGGATGGAGAAAAATAAGAACCAAGATATATTATGCAAAGGTACAAATTTCCAATAATGAATGTCAACACATTGCATACCTAAAATGTACCCATAAAGTTAATGAAATAAAAATAAATAAATAACTAAACCATACCCTCAGATCTCTGTGTACTGAAAATAAAAATCAATGACAAAAGAAATTTTGGAAAAGGCAGAAATTCCTGGAAAATTTATAACATATTCCTAAATAACCAATAGGCCATGAGACAAATTTTATAATTTCTGAAAATGAGTGATGACTGTACAACTCAACAAAACTTATGGGACACTATGAAAACAATAACAGGAGGAAAGTTCATCACAATCAATGCTCACATTAGGAAAACAGACCAAGCCAAATTAAATAACCTTATGAAAAATTTTAAGATACCTGGGAAACAACAACAAACCAGTCCCAAAATTAAGAAGGGAAATTTTACAGATGAGAAAGGGAATTAATGAAATTGAGATTTAAAAATTGTAAAAAAGAAAAATCAATGAATCAAAGAGCTGATTCTTTGAAAGAATAAATAAAATAGACAAGCCCTTAGGCAGATTCACCAAGAAAAAGCGAGAAAGGACTCACATCAATGCAATTAGAGATGAAATAGATGAAATCTCACCAGACACTGTCAAAATCCAGAGGATAAAAACTGCTTCAAAAAAGTGTATTCCAACAAATTAGCAAATTTTGAAGAAAGGAAAAATTCCTCACCACATACAAACTACCAAAACCAATGCAAGAAGACATAAATATGCATAACAACCCAAAACTAAGCAATGAAATTTACTCAGTAATAAAGCATCTACCAACTTCAAAAAAGCCCTGGACTGATGGGTGCACTGCTGAATTCTACAAAATATTAAGGATATTATTTCTAAAGCTCTTCAAAGAAAATGAAAGGGATGTAGTTCTTGCAAGAGGATGGGGACTAAATAAGAACCAAAATATATTATGTAAAGGTACAAATTCTCAATGATGAATGTCATCATACTATATACCTAAAATATTCCAATAAACTCAATTTAAAAATTCTCAACAAGATACTAGTATATAGAATACAGTGCATTATAAAAAAAGAGGCTACATCATTATGAAATAGGTTTCAATCCAGAGATCCACGGATGTTTCAACATGTGTAAGTGAATAAGTATAATACATTACATAAACGGGGTCAAGGTAAAAAACCACACGATCACATCAATACTTGCAGAAAAGGCTTTCAACGTAATCCTGTTACAAATGGCACACAAGAGTCTACCCAGACACAGGATTTGTGTGAAAAATAGAAGCTAAATATATTCTGCCTGAAATTGTGAGTGATGTCAGTGATTGGCCAGAGAAGGAGTCAAGTTTTATAGAGGGGATGGGGATTATAATCCTAAAGAATATGGGATGGAATATTTGGGATCAAAGTTCCCAGGATAGTCAGTGCAAACCTTTAAATAATACTGGATTTCTCAGTACTGTGGGAGGGAGGGGTTGTATGTTCTGTTTTAAATTTCCTTTATGGCCATCTGTTCTGTTTGCTGAGGGCAACACACACTTTAGTGGTTTCCTCTTGTTTATGGAGGGTGGCATGTTTGCTAAGAGGGTCCAATTTAGATCACTCACGATGAATCCAACACCCTTTCATTATAAAAGTACTTGAAGAAGAAAGGTATAGAAAGGCTACAATTTTATATGATAAATGCTATTTATGATGAACCAATAGCCAGCATGATACTAAATGGGGAAAAACTAAAGGTATTTCCTCTAAAATAATAAACAAAACAAGGATTTCCACTGTCACCTCCTTTATTCAACATAGTACTTAAAATAGAGCAATTAGGCAAGAGAAAGTAATAAAAGAGATACATATAGAAAAGGAAGGCCGGGGATTTAGCTCAGTGGTTCCACTGCCTGCCTTGCAAGGGCAAGGTCCCTAGTTCAATTCCCAGTAACAACAACAAAAAAAAAAAGAAGAAAAAAGAAAGAAAGAAAGAAAAGGAAGAATTCAAATTGTCATTATTTGTGGATGTCATAATACTCTACATACAATACCCAAAGAACTCCACCAAAAAAGGTAGAATTAATATCCAACTTCAGCAAAGTAACAAGATTAACACGCAAAAAATCATTAGCCTTTGTGTACACCAACAATGAACATGATGAAAAAATGAAATATCTAAGGAAGTGAAAGAACACTGCAAAGAAAACTCGAGTACCCCAAAGAAGGAGACCGAAGAGGACATCAGAAAATGGAAAGATCTTCGTTGCTCCTGGATAGGCAGAACAAACATTGTCAAAATGGCCATACTTCCAAAACTGTCATGCAGATGCAGTGCTGTCCCAATAAAAATACCAACAGTATACTTTACGGATCTAGAGAAAATAATTCTAAAATTCATATGGAGCTTGAAGAGACACAGAATAGCAAAAGCAATTTTTGACAATAAGATCAAATCAGGTGGCACAGCGATACCAGACTTCAAGGTATACTACAAAACAGTAGTGATAAAATTGCATGGCACTGAAACACAAACAGACATATGGATCAGTGGAACAGAACAGAGATACAGAAACCTCACCAGACATATTCAACTATTTCATTTTTGTCAAAGTGGTAAAAACATATGTTGGAGGAAAGATTTCCTATTCAACAAGTGGTGTTAGGGAAAAGTAGTTATCTGTTTACAGAAAAGTGAAACTACCTTTACTTTCAACATACACTAAATTTTTGTTTTGTTTTGTTTTTCTGTATTTTTTTGGTACCGGGGATCAAACTGGGGCCCTTGTGCTTGCGAGGCAGGCAGTGGAACCACTGAGCCAAATTCCTGGCCCAACCATATACTAAATTTAAATCAAAATGGATCAAAGATCTAAACATAAAAGCAGAAACATTAAACCTTTCTGAAGATAAAATAGGTAAAACATTTGAAGATAGATATAGGAAAATATTTTCTAAATAGAACCTTAGTCGCACAAGAAATAGCAGCAAGAAAGGTATAATAGATAATGTGAAATCGAAAGAAAAGGGGCAAAGAGGAAGGGGAAATGGGAGAGGTAGGGGAAAGGAAAGAAGGGAATAGAGTTAATATGAAAAAATGAAAACATGGACATAAAATCTTTGTAAACAGGGAGGGGTGGAGGGGTTGAAGGGAGGGCAGGGGAATGGGGGAAAATATAAGAGCCAACATTGATTATGTAAAGGTACAAATGTCCAATGATGAATGTCATTATATTGTATACCTAAAATGTACCAAAAATTAATATAAAACCAAAACAAAATAAAAAGCTCTGTACAGCCAAACAATCAATTAGCAGAGTGAAGAGACAACCTACAGAAAGGAAAAAAACCCTTTGCTGGCTACTCCACAAAAAGCTAATATCTAGAGTATAAAAAGTAAAAAACAAACAAACAAAAAACCCTAAAATTAAAGGCCCAGCCAAGAAAAGGATAACAAAAATGAACAGACATTTTACAGAGGAAGAAATACAAATGGACAACAACAGATTCATGAAAAACGCTCAACATTTCTGGGCAATAGAGCAACGCAAATTAAAACAATACTAAGATTCCATCTTAATCCAGAAAGCATAAAAATCATTAAGAAATCAAAAAATAATAAATGCTGGCATGGCTCTGGTGGGAAAAAACCCTTCTTCCATTGTTGGTGAAATGAAAACTAGTATAACCATTATGGAAATCAGTATGAAGATTTCTCAAAGATCTGAAGTTAGGAATTCTGTATGATACAGCTGTCCCCCTTCAACACCAAAGAGTTTAAGACATCATACTGCAGTGATACTTGCAGGCTAATGTTTATAGCAGTGCAATTCATAATAGCTAAACCCTGAATGCAGCCAGCAGACCCATCAACAGACAATTGAATAAAGAAAATGTGGTATCTATATACAATAGAATATTACTCAGCTATAAAGAATGACAAATTTGAGAAATCTGTAGGAAAATGGATGCACCTGGAAAATACAATGTTGAATGAAATACCAAAAACATAAGCTTAAATACAGTAGGGTATCTCTCATTTGAGTGAGGCAAATTACAATGAAAATGATAAAGGATGGATAGAAAGGGACAAAGGAATGGATTTCTTGCAATAATTAAATGGTCCAAGGGAACAAGGGTAAAGGGTGAGGAGGAGGTAAGGGGAAATAAAAATAAAGATATGCCATGTAGAGAAGGAACCTAATTATCCCAATTAATGTAAATAGCATATGTCATGACGTGAGCTAACACAAATAATATCAACAAGTATGACAAAATGGATAGGGAAACCAGAGGAGGAGGAAGGAGGGAAGGGTTTTTTATTTTTTTAAAGAATCTGTAGTATGTACATGTGACTACTCCCAAGTGATTGTAAATTGCATGAATTGCAAACATGTACTAATAACATTAAAAAATTATTTTAAAAAGAAAGTACTCACCATAAAGAAATGATGAAATTTTAAGATTATTGATTTGATACTTATGCTAAGTGATCACTACTCATTGTATACATGAATGAAAACAGCACAGTGTACTTCATAAATATATACAAATATGTGCCAATGAAAGCAATGAGATTTTTCTAAAAAATACAAGCAGCATCTGCAAAAAAGTTGGTACTCCCATCTGGAGCTGGTGTGATAGTGCACAGTTGTACACTAATTCACTTGGGAGGCTGAGGTGCGAGGATCCTGTCAACTCAAGAGTTAGAGGACAGCGTAGGAAGAATAGTGAGATTCTACTCAAAACAAAATCCCAGTCAACAATTCAGTTTCAGATGGTTTTATCAGAGAACAAGTTCTCTTTAGGCATCTGCAAGTGATGCAGCAGGTCCAGTCAGCATTAACATTTCTAAAGATTGGGGTCCATCAGAAGGATGTTCTAAATATGTCATTGATTCTCTAAGTGAGAGTCATGTTGATTGAGTCTATGCTTGCTTTCAGTTCTGCACAGTTTGTGCTCAGTCTGAAAAAATAAAAGCCAGAAACTTTAGCAAGCAATATCAGCTTAGAGTGGGATCCAGGTGAGTGGGATCCATGAATTAAGAATTTCAAAATGAGCCAGTGTCTGTTCTTCAAAAGCAAACCCAAGATACCGAAGAGCCAGACAGCCATGGGCCATAACCAGTGACCAGCATGGAGTTTTATGGGCTGTTTTCAATTCCACAGTCTATTTGATCCCCTGAAAAACATTTATTTCATATTGCAATGTCATTACACTCAAAAGGTCAGACTCTGAGAGTTCACAAGCAAATAAAAAATTGCTTTTTCAAACCCCAAAAGAAAATTTCAATTTTCAGATTGCCTCATTTCATATTGCTACCCTTTGACCAGAAGCACCAACCGATAAAAATTACAGCTAATCAGTAATAGAGATTTAGTTTGCTTGTAATACTCAATGGGTTTAAATTCAAATATGCTCATAAGGGGCAAAAAGCAAAAAATTATGCCTCACCAACACTATATTTTCCTTTCCCAGATAAGGATGATCCTCTGGAATTCATAAAATTATAAGATTTTTTTCATATATCTTGCTGGGGTCTAAACCCATCTACTTCATAATCCTCAGTGTGATAGAGGTTGAGCCTTTGGGAAGCAATTAAGTATTGATGAAGTCTTAAAGGCAGAGCCACTATGAGGAGGTCAACGCTCTCATCACAGCAGGAGAAACCTGAGTGCCCTCCTTGTTGACCTCACCATAAGAGGAAACAGCATGCAAGTGGCTGCAAACCAGGGAGCAAGCTGTCACCAGACACTGAGTCTGATGGGACTTTAAGTTTATATGTCTTTTGAAATGGTGAGAGATAAATGTTTGTCATTTAAGTCACATAGTCTAATGTATTTTGTGATAAGGACCTGTAATAAGGTATACCCAGGTACAATAGACATAACAATACAAAGCAATTTTTTAAAAAAATACCCTTTTCATTGCATTTCAAATTCCTAGCAGTAAATTCAGCAGGTACAAGGTTAACATTCCATTGCTTGGAAAGCACTGCAGGAATGCAAGGTGGCTAGGAGCAGAGCTAATTGTAGTCTCATTTTCTTTTTTACTTTTTTTCTACTGGCTTGTCTAGAGCTCTGCTCAAGCACTGGACACTGATTTAACTTTTTGCTCTTGTATTTAACTGAAGGATAGAGCAGTGAATGTTATTAATTAACATTTTTCCCACCAGAACCACACTTTTGGAAATATTTGGGCTCATTCACCACTCACTTAGAGGAAAAATAAAACCAAAATTATTGCATCGTTATCATTTTTCCTTCCAGAGTAGCTAAAAGCAGCCAGGGATCCCAGAAAACTAACTCTCAATGTAATATACTATAGAAATTAAAAAAACAAATTACATGAATACAGAAAGGGTTTTGACAAAGTCTATCATGCTTTTATTGATTAAAATAAAGCTTATCCAGCTAGAACTAGAAAGGCACTACCTTAGCCTGATAACTGATCAATTTCATGTGGGAAGCCTATAACTTATATAATGTTTAGTAGTGAAAGTCTGGATTGACTCTGCTTAAAACCTGGAACAAGACAAGAACGACTATTCACTTCTATTTAACATTGTACAGGAGACTGTAGTCAAAGCAAGTAGGAAAAATAAATTAAAAGCATCCAGACTAGAAAGGAGAAATAAAGCAACATATTTAGGTGAGATGAACTATCATATAGAAAACCTCAAGAAATCCACAAAAAATTTTGACTTAATGATTGAGGTTAACATAATTACAAGCTACATAACCAAAGTAAAAAAACATTATCTGCGTTATACTTTAATATACAAATAAGTAAAATTCTAAAGATAATTTTAAAATCCATTATAATAGCTTAAAAAAGTAATTGGAAATATACTTTAAGAAGAAGTATATTACATTTACATTGAACTTCAAAAGCTATTAAAATAAATTAAAAATTAAATGAAAGGAAAATGACTCCATTTTATGGATTAAAAGACTTAATATTGTTAACATCAAATTGATGTATAGGTCCAACATAATTCCTATCAAAATATCAATTGCTCATTTTTCAGCAAAAATTTTCAACCTGTTTGTAAAATTAATAAATAAATGTGAAAGAAACAGATTAAGTCAAAATTATCTTGATAAATAAGAACAAAGTTAAAAAATACACACTTCTCAATGTGAGAATTTGCTACAAATGTGAAATAATCCAAGACTGGCATACAGAAAGACATAGAGATCAAGGAACTAAAGCTTACAAGGAAAAAATGCATATATCTACAGTCACTTAATTTTTTTAATCAGGGTGCCAAGCCTAGTCCATGCCTGAAAGAATAACCTGTTCAAAAAATGGTGTTGAGATGACTACATAGTCATGTGGGAAGAATGAATTTGGATTTCCCCCCATATTCTGCAAACGGTAGCTCAAAATGGATCCAGAATCTAAACACAAGACTATAAATCTTAGAAAAAAATGGAAATAAATCTCTACTAACCTTGAATTAGACAATGGTTTCTTAGATATAATGTTAAAATATAAGCAGTAAAAAAATAGACAAAGGAGTAAACTGCATTAAATAAAATATATATGCCATAAAGGTGCAAAAGAAAAAAGATAACTCACATAATGAAAGAAATATTGGTAAATCATATACTTTATTAGGATCCAGTACCCAAAATATGTAAACACCTTCAAAAACTCGATAATAAAAGTGTAAAAACACCAATTTAAAAATAGACCAAGAATTTAAATAGATATTTTGCTGAGGATATATAGATGATCAATGAGCAGAGAGTATACTTAATACCATTACTCATTAGAGAAATAAAAACCAAAACAAGATTCAACTGTACCTCCACTACTACCGCTAATATAAAAAAGAAAGACAGTAACAAGTTTGGTGAGAATATGAAGAAATTAGAACATTTCTGATGGGAATGCAAAATTTTGTGGCTGTTTTGAAATACAGTCTGACAGTTCCTCACAATAAAAGCACAAACTTACCATATGAACCAGCAATTCTGTCCCTAAATATAGACCCAAAAGAAATGAAATTACATATGCATAAAAATACTGGTGCACAAATTATCATAGCTGCATGATTTACAATACAGAAAATTTGAAACAACAAAAATGTATATAAACTAATTGGTAAACAGAAGATAAAATAGCTGTAAAATAGAATATTGTTTGGTAATAAAAAATGATAAAGTAACCAGATACAGTGGGGCATACTTGTAATACCAGCTACTCAGGAAGCTCAGACAGGAAGATCTTAAATTGGACATCAGCCTGAGCAATTTAAGAAGTCTTTTTCTCAAGACTAACAAGAAGGGGTAGAGAATGCAGCTCAGTAAAATAGTACTTGCCTAACATGAAGGAAGCCATGGGTTCAATTTCTGTATCAAAACAAAAAAGAGGTATTAATATATGCTGCAAAATAAACGAACCATAAAAATGTTAGGGTAAGTGAAAGATACCAGACACGCAAAGGCATACACAGTGTACCATAACATATTTTTCACATGACAAGAATAGGTAAGTGAATAGAGACCAAAGGTACATGCATGCCTGTAATCCCAGCTTTTGGGAGGCTGAGATAGGAGGATTATTGAATTTTAAGGCCAGCCTAGTAAATTGAAGGCCAGTGAGAATTACATAGTAAGATCCTTTCTCAGAAAACTAATAACAAAAAAGATGTATCAATTTTCCTACAAAAGACTTATTTATCTTTCTTTATGGCATAGTAGTACTCCATTGTCATAGATACTTTCCTCATTGCTGGAACAAAATACCCGACACACACAAGTTAAAGGAAAAAAGTTTTATTATAGTTCACAGTTTGTAGAGGTTTCAGTCCATATTGCACTGGCTCCAAGCCAAGGAGGCATGGCAGAAAGACATGGCAGAGGAGAAACAGTCTATGATAGCAGGAAGGAGGCAGTAAGCAACTATCAACAAGCATGCCTTTCCCTTGTATCCCATCCATGCTAGAAGCCTTTTGGGTGGTGCCAACCACCTACAGGATGGGGCTACTGTTTCAGTAAATCCATTCAGCCACACCCAGGACTGTGCTAATTCCAGTCAGTGGACTAGTTTAGTACCTCACACCCTTAATCCACATTCAAACACCCTGGATCCAGCCACCTCCCAAAACCCTCACCTATAACTGCATGATGCTTTGGAGATAAATCTAGATGCAAGTCACAACATGCATTGTATATAAATACCACATTTTGGATCTATTTAACTGTTGCTATTATAAATTGTACGCAAGGGTAGGCATGTATTACTGTAATATGATGACTTTAACTCTTCAGGGAATATACCTAAAAGAATAACTGGGTGAGTTCGATTCCTGATAACCCCCCCAAAAAGAATAGCTGTGTATATTGGAATTTCTATTTTTAGCTTCTTGAAGAATCTGATATGGATTTCCATAGTGATTGTATTGGTTTATATCCTTACCAAAAGTATAGAAGAGTACCATTTTTCTTGCACGCTCAATTACATTTGTCATTATTTGATTTCTTGATGATGATTATTCTTTCTGGAATAAGATAGAATCTCAGTGTTGTTTTAATTTGCAGTTCTGTAATGGCCAGTGATTTTGAACATGCTTTCACGTATTTTGGCCAATTGTATTTCTGCTTTAAAAAAGTGTCTATTCATTTTAGTTGCCATTTTTTGATTGGGTCTTTTACTTTGGTGAGGGTCTAATTTTTATGGATTCTTTACATATTCTAGATATTGTTCCTCTAAGGAGCATATGGAAAATTTTTTCTTATTCTGTAGGTTTTCTCTTTACTCTGTTGATTGTTTCCTTTACCTTGCAGAAGCTCTTTAATTTGATATAATCCCATTCATTGACTCTTGATGTTATTTCTTGTGCAACTGAGATTTTGTTGAACAGTCTTTAACTATGCCTATGTGTTCAAAATTTTATCTATTTTGTCTTCCAGCAGACTTAGTCTTTATATCAAGATCTTTGATCCATTATGATTTTACGTTAGCAAATAGTGAGAGTTATGTGTCTAGATTTAATTCTGTATATGTGGATAGCAAGCACTATTTGCTAAACATCCTGGCATATGCTTTATCCTCTGTCAAAGATCAAATGGCTGAATTTGCCTGAAGTTCTTTCTTCATTCCCCATTCTATTCCATTGATCTGTGTGTCTGTTTTTGTGCCAATATCATGCTTTTTTTTTTTTTTTTTTT
>NW_022900951.1:44607554-44614726 GCF_012274545.1 Fukomys damarensis | reverse complement strand
TTTTTTTTTTTTTTTGGTCACTGTAACCTTGTAAAATACCTTGAAATCTGGAATTGACATGTCTCTTGCTTTGCTTGTGTTGCTCAGGATTTCTTTTGTTATTCTGGTTCTCTTCTGGTTTTATATGAATTTTAAGATCACTTTCTCTAGTTCTGTGAGGTATGCTGTTCATATTTTAATTGGGATTGCATTAAATCTATATGTCAGTTTTGGAAGCATGGCCATTTTGACCATATTTGTTCTGTGTATAAAGGAACATTGGATATCTTTCCATTTTCTGATGTCTGATGTTTGATCTCCTTTTCAGAGTACTATAGTTTTTGTTAGAGAGAACTTTCACTTCTTTTTTTAGGTAAATTCCAGCTATTAAATTTTCTTCATGGTATTGTCTTCTTAATTGCTTTCTCATTGAGTTTAATTTGCCATGATGTATCATCTTTTTACTGATTTGTTACATTCTTTAGCCAGTATCTTGTTGAGAATTTTTGCATTGTTATGGTTTATGTTATGTTTAAATTACGGTTGGATTTTCAGTAATCCCGGAATTGTTAATACTTTGGAAACTCTTAAAGATGAAATAAATTCACTTTCCATAAAGACATGTGCATGTGTACTTTAGGGGGCAGAGGCACAATGTTATGGTTTGTACCTTGATGTACCCATAAATCCTCATGCATTCACAGGTAGACATTGTGTATGGTGGTTGGATTATGAGGGTGCTCAGCAGGCTTGGTGTTAAAAGATAGGGACTGGTTGGAAGAGGTAGGTAACTGGTTGTGTGGACTGGAAAACCATACCTCCTTCTTATGTCCCTTCCTTCACTCTATGTTTCATGACCATCAAGAAGTGAATAGCTTTTCTTCTATTATTCCCCCTGCCATGCTACTTGCCCTGAAGCAGGCCGACCATGCACTCTAACTGTGGGCCGAAATAAATCTTTTCTCCTTTAACTTGAGGGTGTTAGGTATTTTGTTCTAGTTACAAAAAAGTGACTAAGACATGCATCTATGTTCATTGAAGAAATAAGCTGCAATTTTTTTAAATTGAATTTTTGTCTGGTTTTTGAAGCAAGGTAATGCTAGGTTCCAGGATAGTGTTTGGCAGTACTCTTTTTCAATTTTAAGGAATTTCAGTATTACTGCAATTAAATCTTCCTGAAATTCTTTTAATTTTATTTTATTTTTGGTACCAGGGATCAAACTCAGGACCTTGCACTTGCGAGGCATGCAGTGGAACCACTGAGCTAAATCCCCAGCCTTCTTCTAAAATTTAGTAGAAAATACATTGGGTCCTAGGCTTTTATTACTTGGTAAGTTTTTTGATACTTGATAATAAGCTTTGATAATTGACTGTATCTAGAAATCTATTTCTTCTATATTCTCCAACTTATTGGAGTATATGATTTTGAAGAATGTACTAATAATCTAGATTTTGGCAGAGTACATTGTGATTTTTAACTCTCTTCTTAGAGGAACATCAAAGTGATTCTTTATTTTAACAGAGTTTGTGCTGCAATACAAGGGATAGGAGGCATAGCAGGCATAGGAGGAAGTCCTCCCAGACTAAAACTCAAGAAAGACTTGGGAAGTGCTACTTATGTAGCAGCTCAAAGGACTGTTGCAGTGAGGAGCTGAAACCAAGGACTCTTCTAGAAGGCTTAGTGTGAATGTTAGGTATGCAAACAAGGGGTTCTGATCCCTTCCTTTATGATACTACCCATTCCAAGGAGTTCTCTCCATTTTAAAAAATGCAACAGTATTATCTGAAGTGGTAGGAGTGTGGTGAGGGTCATGCTGCCTGACTGGGACAGAGTGGAATATTGTGGTTTGACATGGAGGCAAAGTGTCACTCTCCCTTGAGGTGCCAGTGGGAGCAAAAGAAACAAGGGAGAGGAGAATACAACCACTGCCTAAGCCACGCCCACCAACCCGGTAGGGCAAAACGAGAGAGTCAGATACTTCTCCTCTGTCTCATTCCCCCTGAGAGATTTCTTTTTCCTAAATCTTAAGGGGAAATGCAGGTCCAAGCTCTGCCTTCTGTAACTGCTCCAAAGATGATCTGGTACAGTTGACCCTGCCTATCAGAGGAATAAAAAGGTCTCACTGACCACTTCAGTGATCTGTAGCATACTGGCTCCTCGTATAGGGACACTGGTTGGAAGCCCTGCATTATCATCAGCTCAATGTGGAAGTTAGACTGTGTCTGACCTTTTTCATAAGGATAGTCTATTGCCAATACTTCTCATATTTTGAGCTGTTTCACTATCATCTTCTCCAGCCTGGCCATATTCCGTTGAAGCAGAAACTTGACATCAGAGGTCTCTCTATAACATACCACCCCTGAATGTGCCTGATCTCATCTGATCTTTGAAGATAACCAAGGTCAGTCCTGGTTAGTACTTGGATGTGGGACTTCCTGGGAAAGAAATTGCCCCTCCAACCACTTGAGAATTCATGACTGTCCCTCTTAATCCATAAATCAGAAATAGATATTCTAAGGCCCAGCGACCCCTGGATTGGAATCAGCCAATCAGTATCCACTTCCGTTTTTATTGTCCTTGCAAATGGAGCTCATAGTAGATGTGCATAGGCTTGGAAGCATATTAAGTCTAAAGCATCCTGAATATGAATAGCAGTCCATTAGTAGGTCCAGAATGTGACCGTTTTAAAGTCAAACTTTTAAAATCTGCCAATATCATCTGTTCTCTGGCTACAAGACACAAAAATTGACACCAAAAATTGACATGCGGGGAACAGAATAAAAGTAAGGAGGATAGAGTATATGACTCCTTTCTCTAGGTTTGTGGGACTATCCACATCAAGGATGAAGTGGCTTTTGGAGACAACTCAAAGTTTTTGAAGAGATGATTGTGATCTTATGACCAGCAGACTGAAAGCTATACTTATAAAGTGATATATAATATTCACTCCCAAATGTCATCCTTCATTAAGAGTGGAAACTATAATTTGGAACAAGCCTTATCTCAAGTTTTCACTGATGGCAACAGGAGAGACTCTTATCCTTATCCTGATAGTAGGAGTTACAGTTCTGGCTTGCAGTTTCAGGGAGGTCAATTCCTCTATTTTTGGTTGAACAAAGTAGTACCTCTTGCCAGACATAAACTGTGCATGAGTACATGCCTCCGGAAAGGAGAGATCCCTTTCACATTCAGTGCAAATTGCCAACTCTCCAACTGGTGAGGTATTTCCATGGGTGAAACGTATTAATCTTTTGTGTATGATCATGACTCTTTTCTAATTACATTGATATAGGTCTTTCCTTTTTTGATAAGATTGGATGTTTGCTATTTATTTTTTCAAAGAATCAGCTCTTCAATTCATTGATTTCTTTGTATTTTTTAGTCTCAATTTCATTAATCTCCTCTCATTCTTAAAATTCCTTTTCTTGTACTCATTTTACATTTTGACTGTCCTTGTTTTTCTAGTACCTTGAAGTGATTCATTAGATTATTTATTTGGGCTTACTCTGTTTATCTGATGTGAGTATTCAGATCTATAAACTTCTCTCTTAGGACTGCTTTCACTGTATCTCATAGGTACTCATATATTGTACTGGCATTATGCTTTGATTCCAGGAACTATCTAATTTCTTTCATCATCTCTTCTGTGAGTTATTCATTATTCACATGTGTATTGTTAACCTCTATGTGTCTACATAATTTCTAATTTCATTACAACTCTTTTGTATTTATTTAAAATTGTATGGGGTTATGTGTGATATATTCTGGAGAAAATTCTGTGTGCTTCTGAGAAGAAAGTATTCTGCTGCTTTGGGATGGAGTACTTGGTAGATATCTTTTACATTTACTTATTTGAAGGTATGATACACTCTGAAATTTCTTTGATTTTTAAAACTCTAATTGTCCTATTTGTAACAGTGGGTATTGAGGCCTCCGCAATAACTGTGTCGATGTTTATCTGATTTTTATGTCCAGTAGTGATTGTTTTATGAAGATAGTTGGGCTAATATCTGGTACATATCATTGTTACCACTTTCTGTTGAATTGTTCCCATAACCAATGTATACTGACTTTCTTGCCTCTTCTGATCAATTTTGGATTGCAGTCCACTATCAGCAAACAGGATAGCAAGTCCTGCTTATTTTCAGGTTCTTTTTTTTTTGTTCCCTCATTGAGTTTACTGGTACATTTTAGGTATACAGAACAGTTACATTCATCATTGGGATCTTGTACCTTTACATGACAAGTCTTGGTTCTCATTTTTTCCCCTTGTCCCTGCCCTCCCTTCACCCTTTCCTCCTATTTCCAGGTTCATGATGCATGGAATATTGTTTTCCATCTTTTGATTTTTATCTGAAGTTCTATTTGGAGTATATCTGCTTCTTTTATGCACAATTATGTTGGATTTTGTTTTTTGATCCATTCTATCAATCTGTACCTTTTGATTTTTTGTTTTGTTTTTCTTGTATACAACATATTGTTGGATTTTGCTTCTAAATCCATTCTGCCAGTCTATTTCTCTTGATTGGTGAGTTAAAGCCATTGACATTGATGGTTATAACTGATATGTTCTGACTTATTATTGTCATGTTATTGTCCTTAATTGTTAACTCTTTTTACTCCCCCCCCCTCCTTTTAGTTTCTTGCCTTGCCTTGCCTATTGGATTTGGTCTGTTGGGCCTCATGGTGTTGTGACCTTCATTGTCCTTTTCTAGGATATTGTTTCGAATTCGTTGTAGTGCTGGTTTGGTGTTCATGAAGTTTCTCAGGTGCTCTTTGTCATGGAAGTATCGTATTTCCCCATGCAGGATACATCAGTCTAGGTTGGAGATTGTTTTCTTTTAGGACTTGAAATACTTCACTCCAGGCTGTCCTTGACCTGAGGGTTTGTGTTGAAAAGTCTGCTGTGATTCTGATGGGCTTTCCTTTGCATGTGATTTGTTTCTTTTCTCTTACTGCTTGTAGTATTTTGTTCTTCTGTTGAATTTCTGGGATCTTGATTATTATATATCTAGGTGTAGATTTTTTTATCGTGGCTATTTGGAGTTCTATATGCCTCACTTATCTGTATGTCTAATTCTTCCCTTCTGTTTGGGAAGTTTTCTGTCATTAATTCTGTGAAGAGCTTTTTTATGTCATTTGTGTTTTCTCCTGTTTTTTCATGAATTCCTATCAATCTTATGTTATTCTTCTTTGCATCATCTAGAAGTTGTTGGATTGATTTCTCATGATCCCTTATTGTTTTAAGAGACCTCTCTTCACAGTCATTAACTGCAATCCTATCTTCTATATCTGAAATTCTATCTTTGCAATCTTTTATTCTGTTGCATATGCTTTCAAGAGAGATTTTAATCTCCTGGATATCTATTTGAATCTGTTTTATGGATTCCATTTCTTTCCTATGTTGGGCATTCATTGTTTCCATTTTCTTTCTTATTCTGGGCTTTCATGGCTTCTATCATGGTCCTGAGCTCATCTATTTTTTTCTCAGTTTCTGTTCTAGAGTCTCGAATCAGGACTTCCATTTTGTTCACCGTCTCTATGGTTATCTGGGAAATTATTTCTGTTGTGAATTTTTCTAGAGCCTGATTGATCTGTTTTGTTACTTCCTGTGCTATGGGTTCGGGGTGTCCTGCTGGTTCACTATCAGACTTTTCATCCTCATTTGCCCTACTGTTTGCCATTGGTGAACTGTAAGTCTGTCTTTGTGTCTTGCTTAAGTGTTTTCTCATTTTTTTGTTGTTGTTGGGTTGTCCTTGGTTTAATTTCTGGGTTATTACTTTAATCTTTCTGATATAGTTGTGCTTTAGCTTTTGAGTCTCTAATGCCTCATAGACATTCTCATTTTCATAATATCGGAGAAAACAACTCATTACATCAATCATAATCCTTTATCCCAATTAATACACTCAGCAGCACAATAGGATCAAGCACAACTTGCAGTTTGACCACTTGTGGTAGTCATTAATCTATCACCTTTAAACCATGTGAATTAAATTAAAATCAAGAAGCAGCCCAAAATATGTTTGCAGTGGATACACTTTTCAATATAGCATATTTATCATGTAGGATGTGGGCTTAGACAGAGTTAGGACAAGAGGAGTAGATAAGTGAAAGTATTGGAGGAGGTTTCAAGTGAAGCCAGAGGACATAGAATGACCATACAATCTTTATGAAACTATTGACTTCAAAAGGGATAGACAGAGTGCAAGAGTAAGGACAACAATATATCCCCTTAACAGTGACAGGGGCTCTCTTTCCCTTGGAACCACCCACAAGTGAGGTAAAATGACAGAAGAAAAGAACATAAAGAAAAAAGAAAAAAATGATAAAAGAAGAAGTCTGAGTTAGGGTTGGAGCAGGAATAGAAAGGGAGATGAGACTGAGTTGGAGAAAGAGGACAGAAAAAAGAAAGAAATTGTAGGGTGGAATGAGGAAAAGAAAGAAAAAAAAGAGTTTGAAGGGCCTCTTTCAGACTATGTCTCTGCCGTCATAATATACCATGTACACAGCCATTTGCAGAACCAAGTCCCCTAATCTTTGTTAACCAATGGCAGATCCCCATGACTCAGGCTGACTTCAGGCCACATGGCCTAAATTGAGTTCCCTGACTTGTAGGGTTGAACTCCACACAGATCTATTACAGTTTCCCCTGCTCTTTCTTTAAAGATGTTCAAAGCTGGTAGCTGAATGGGCCCAAGCAGGCTGCAGGAGAGATCTCAGGGCAGCCTTCCTTGCTGTGGCCGGTGGCAGAGCAGGTTTTGTTTTGTTTTTGTTTTGTTTTGTTGAGGCAGGTTGTCCTTATTGTAGTTCAGGCTTGTCATTAACTCACTATGTAGCCCAGACTGGCCTTGAACTCATGGCGATACTGCCTTAGCCTTCTGAGTGCTGAGATCACAGGTGTGGAGCACCATGCCTGGCTTGTGCTTTTTGACTGAAGAGTTAAGACTGTTAACAATGATAGTTATTAATGAAAGGTGTTGACTTATTTGTGGCATCACATAATTTTCCTGCTACTGATTCCTTTTTCCTCTTCTGCTTAAGGATCCACAATACATGATGTATTTATTCCACTAGACTTTTTGGCATCGTTGGCTTCATTATGTCTTTCTAGGATGTTCTTCAGAATTTTTTGGAATGATGGAGTTTTTTTTTTTCTTTTCTTTTCTTTCTTTCTTTTTTTTTTTTTTTG
>NW_022900951.1:44581563-44607445 GCF_012274545.1 Fukomys damarensis | reverse complement strand
TTTTTTTTTTTTTTGGTTGAAAAAAAGAAGGGATCGAACTCAGGCTCTTGTGCTTGTGAAGAAAGCAGCAGAACCACTGAGCTAAATCCCAGGCCCCTTGGAATGCTGGTTTGGAAGTCATGATTATCTATGCTGTTCTTTGTCATGAAAAAACCTTACTTCTCCACAATTTTGAATTATATTTTTGCAGGACACATTACTCTGGGTAGGATGTCATTTTCTTTTAGTGTTTGAAACACTTCTGGCTTGAAGCTCTTCTAGCCTTTATTGTATGAAAATAGCTGCTATCATTCTAATGTGTTTACCTTTATAAGTGATTCATTGCTTTTTGCTAACACTTTTTAAGATTCTAGCCTTGTTTTGGATCCTTGGATTTTGACTATGATATGTCATGGAGAACTTCTTTAATGATTGTGGCTATTTGGCATTCTATATGCCTCACTTATTTGCATGTTAAGTTTTTCTCTGTACTTGAAATTAATCTTTGTTTAGTCTTCATTGCATAACCTAGCAAATATTGAATCTATTTTTCAGAATCACTTGTTATTTTAAAGGTATCTCTGAGCCTTTTGTCACCTGCATCAGCATACTTCTGCTCCTTACACTATTTTCTCACATTGTTCACTTTTGCTTCCTATAGTTGTAGTAGAGTTTTTTGAATTATAGATTTGTGTTTGGTACTTTTTCATGTGCTCTAAACTGGTTATTCATGTTTTGTATCATTTGGGTTAGCTTGACTTTCTCTTTATTGGTGTTTTCTTTAAACTCACTATCATTTTGCCTATACATCCATTATCTGTGTAGTAATAACTTTTGAGGATGCCAAATACCTCATTGCTCTCTTTTTTTTCTTCATAATTCAGCTGTTTGATTTTTTATTTCCTCTCCATCCATAAATGCTCTATGGATCAGCTCTGGGAGAATTGTGATGTTTTAGAGGCATTTTATTGCCTAATTTTCTCATGTTTCTGTTGTTTTCTTTGTGCTGAGCATTGAGAGTCAATTACAGTGGAAACACTTTTTTGCTGGTATGGAGATCTCTTTAGTTAGTGTTTGCTTTCCACTGATGCACTCTGGGAATGTCTAGCTAGAGACTTTTGATTCTGTCCTAAGATCCATCCATACCCATTAATTTAGGGAAGGAAGGGAGTTTCTAGAAATAAACCAAAATAAGATTGATGACACAAAGATAAAGCAGATACTGTCATACTATTGCAGATAGGTAAGTTAATTAGCTATCTGGTAGGCAGTTAGATAGGGCTGCCCTCAAGTAGGCAGCCCTCAAGAAGTCAACACACCAAGGAGCCAACATGGAGGACAATCAAGACGCATTCATTGGAGGCAAGAATTGTAAAAGGAGAGAAATTATTATAACCTTGTGCATCCTCTGGGGATAAATAGCAGTGATTGATATTCTAAATAGGTACCAATCACCTGGGTGGGGGGCCAAGGTCTTAGTCCAGTCTTTTCCGGAAATATTCCTGACCCCCACTGTAAGATAACTGCCTTGGAATGGCTGCTGCCATTCTGATAAGTAACTTCTTTCTTCACCTTAAAGTTTCCATTTTCTACATCACACATCACTGGCCATAAATAAAAATCATATGCGAACAAGGCTTGTCCGTATAAGGAATAAATGTCCAAAAATGGTCCCCGAGTGGCTGCTCATGCAGCTGACAAGATCCCCGACCCACCTGCACTAGTCACCCACTATATAACCAAGCCCCTTCCCCGCTCCTTCCCCTCTCCCCATTTTCCCTTTTTGCTGAGTGGGCCAAGGAGCCACCAGGGCTCTTTAATAAAGATCCCTTGTAGGAGCTCTGTCGGTATGCCCAGTGATCCTTGGCAGGCACCGGTTTCTTTCACTCACACTTACTGAAAATCCTCGTATGCTTGCTATATGACTTGCTCCCCCATTTGACCCTCCACTTAATCAATATTACCTGGGTGACTGTACTTGTCATCTTATTGGTTGGTCATGGTTTTCCCCCACCTCGTACCCACCTTGTAATTTTCCATTGGGTCTTATAGTTTTGTCCCACTTGGTACCCACCTCAACACTTAGCTTTACTGTATAAAACATCTTTGAGAAGTGGGATGAGAGAGCAACCCACTTCCTGGTCCCTCTTCTGTCTCTCTTAGAAGCTTTCTTTCTCTCAATAAATTTTTCCTACTCTCAACCTCTGTTTTTCCTAGAATTCATTCTTCAACTTTAGAGAACATGAACTCAAGTTTCAGATATCTAGTAGGTTTGGAGGTTACATCTCTTCCCACTACATCAATATGTAAAAAATAATTAATGGCAATAACTATGCCCACACAGTCAAGGGAAATCAGCAACAATTATAAAGTGAGAAACACTTTATATAGATATAGACATAAGAATCAGTAAAGTCTATGACTGTACTACCCTTAACAATAATAAAGAGATTTGCAGTAATAAGATACAAGATCAAACCAAGTGTTGTCATGAAGTAAATACCTACTGAATGCAACAACTATACTATCATTATCAATTGAAAAAATTCAAAATTCTGAGCATAGATTAAACTAAATATCTAAAAATAAACAAAGCTTAGTAGTAGTACTTGTGAAAATGGAGGGACCAGAGAGGAAGGGAATAAAAGAAGTAAAAATAAAGAAAAGGAAGATGAGAGGTGAGAAAAGTGACATAAACGGTCCAATTAAAGAATAAAAGAAAATGAATAGAATTATATCATAGTAGTAATAGAAAAATAACAAACAAGGAAAACTAGAATAAAGACTAAGTCAAAGAGTGAAAGGAAAAAGAAAAATAAAGACCCCCCCAAATAAACAAATGAAACAATAAATGAATCAAAAAATGCCTCCATATGTTTGGACAATTGATTTCTTTCCAAGGCCTGTGGTATTGGAATCCATGAGATATTGGGATGGATTAGTGAGTCACTACTAAGTTTTATTTCATTTTCACATTCACTTTTTCATGTGTGAATGAAGATTCCTGTCCCACCTTTCCTGCTGAGTGTGGTAGGACAATGGTGCCTGCCCTGGGGCTGTACTTACTCCAGCTGCTTCCTATCCCATCTGCTGTGCCCACTTTCTCTTAATACCTTTATAGCCTGCGGTATTTGTGACGTGCTCCAGGCTACGACAACCAACCATTCTGAAGCACATTTCCTGATCATGTGGGCAGAAGAGGAAAGCCAACGGAGTACTCAGCGCTGTGCTGGATGCAGGCAGTGGGACAAGGATCCAAGTAGCTCATTGAACTTAATACGAGCACCTTCAGACCCTGCCCCCTCAAAAAACAAGATGAAATCAGCCTGGTTCCTTTCACAGAGGGCAGACTGCCACATCATTCCAAGCCTGAGCTCAGTGTTGCTTAAATTTCTTAGAGGGTCTATGCCTAGCCTGTGTCCTCTCTGTGACCATCTCTTGTGGCCAATCTCCCACCCAGTCACTATGTTACGCTGACTCCAGAAATTGTGATTTTTAGTTGTCCTGTGGCTTTTGATTACTGTAGTAGGTCAGTTTTAAACAATTAACTCCTTCCCAAAATTGCTCCTGATTAATCACACTCAAATATGGTAGGAACTGCAATTGATTTTTTCTGCAACTCAATCTTGCCATGCAAAAGGAGTTATTTTTTTATTCATTTTATTGATGCAATTTAAATATACATAATGATCACATTCATCACAGGGAATTTGTACCTAATATCTTGATTCTTCTTTTTTATCCAATCCCTTCTCTTTCCTTCCCCTTCAACCCCTCCTGCCCTCCTTATTTATAAAAAGTGGAAATCAGTGTGGCAGTTCCTCAAAACACTAGGATTAGAGGTCCCATTTGACCCAGCTATTCCCTTTCTAGGTATCTTCCTGAAAGAATTAAAAGTATCATACCACAACGATATATATGCCCCCCTGTTTATAGCAACACAATCGGTAGTAGCTAAATCTTGGAAACAGCCCAAAAGCCTATATAACCAATGAATAGATAAAAAAGATGTGCTTTTTAAAAATACAATGGAGTGCTACTGAGCCACGAAGAAGGACAAGCTTGATATTCATAGCTAAATAGATGTGCCTTGAGAGTACACTCTTAAGTGAAATAAATCCGGCACACATGTGTAAATTTCTCACTGTCTCTCTGGTGTGAGAAACTGAAAGGGCAAGTAAGGATCAAACTTTATAATAGATAATGTGAAACAGGAAGACATTGTTCCAAGGGAAAGGTGAACTGGGAATTGGGGGGAGGGGAGAAGGAAGGAAAAATGGAAGGAGTTACTTTTAGAGTAAAGCCACACACTATTTTTGTAGTTTACAATACCTGTGGGCTTTTCTAGGGGCTGGCACTGCAAGCCCAGTCTACTGTTTCTCCCCGGGGCTGTTGATCCATTCCAGGCTTGCCTTGTGTTTCTGGAGACAGGTCCTCTTACCAGGAGGCAAGGTTACAATTCTAGACTGCTTCATTCTTTATCCTGCTCTGTCTTTAGTTTCTCTGTTTTTCCCGTGATTTCTACTTCTCATGTCAGCCCTTTCTAAATTCCTGGAGCTCTTCCATTTCTCTTTGCCAAGCTGTTGAAGTTGTCATTTTCCAGGTGTTATGAGTCCAGATCCTTAAGCAACTGTGATGTGCTACTGGATTTTATGCTGCCATTTTCCTTTTCCAAAGTGCACATTTTAAATAGATATATCCTCAAGTACATGAATCTCAGTACAATAAAAACAAAAAATGTAAAGGTGGTGGCATATTCTATGGTAATATAGGTTTGACTTACAGAAGTATATATGCTCACCAAGACTTAGCAAATGGTATAGTTGTGAGTTATGCATCTCACTATGGATGGATTTTAGTTCAACAAAGAATAAGCATATATAAATTTTTATTTCTATTTAATTGGATTGTTTTAACCAAAGGTAGAATCTCTATTTCATAAATTTCAAGATACAGCATAAAATGAATCTATACATCTTTATTAACAGGGCTTGTTTGTTTACACAATTATATTACTCTTCTCCTGACTGTATATTGGATTTCATTAAATACAAAGTAAATTTACAAAAGAAAAAACTGCCATGGTGTTCCTTCACAATGCCAACCTATGGTCTTTTAAAACCTTCTCTCCGTAATATTTATAATGGTTACTTTGATCATATAGACATTGTTTTTTTTTAATGAAAGAAATTGTCTTACCTTGTTTGCTAATCAAAATAGTTTGTTGTTGTTGTTGTTGTTTTGGCTTTTTTTGGTACCGGGGATCGAACTTGGGTCCTTGTGCTTGCGAGGCAGGCTCCAGAACCACTGAGCTAAACCCCTGGCCCCTGCTAATCAAAATGGTAAAAACAGTACAGGTGAAATGGCCCCTTGAATTATTTCTCATTAACTGTAAGCACAATAAAATATTTACAGGTGAAATGGAATACTCTATAAAATGCTTTACTATGATAAGTTAGATTGATAAATGCATGCAAATATGATGTGATCTTACAAGAGTTGAATATAGAGGATATATGTATGCCTAAAACAGACAAGTTTCCCTGCCTTTGTGGAGCTGACTTTCCAGTGGAATTCAAACAATAAACAAATCGAAGTATATTTCAGGTTTGAACAAGTATTACACAAAATTTTTTGAAAATGGAAATGAATCATTCATACTAATGCATCCACTTCCGGGTCTCTCTCGACTCTCATATTTTGCAATCTGGATTGCATTTCCACTGTTTTAAACTCTCATGTAAACCCTTCTCTACAGTCCTCATTCCTCTCTCCAGGACCACTCAGTAGCGGTTCCACTTCCATCTTAAATGAAGGCCTCTTTTTTTTTTTTAATGCCTCTCTCTTCTTGATGCTCCATTTTGAGCCTGCTTCTCATAGCCCTCTTTACCTGCGGTTCCACATACCTTCACAGCCTCAGTTATCAATGATATTTGCAGTCCTAATTTCTCAAAGGAACACCTTAAACTGAGATCATATCAGCACCTTCAATTTCACATAACAAAGATAATCAATCACTGACAGCTTCAGAGTCATTTCTTTTTCTGAGTTCTATGTATTTAGGAGTAGTACCATCCATGTAGGCTACAAAATTCAATTCTGGCTTGGTCTTTTTTCTCCTCAGGATCAACAAGTCACTGAGATCTGTCACATTTCTCAATGATGTACCTCACAAGTCCGAGTATCTCATTAACACAGGAATCTAGGAATCTGAGCAATAGGCTAGCATCCTGAACATATTTCTTAACTTTTCTGGGATGCCTCTGTGGTACTTGAGATAATCCCAAAAGTGACAGTAAAATTCCTTTGGACTAGAAGTGGCTATTCCACGAGGTAGAGATGGAAAAAGTATGGTCAGTAACAGGTCATAAGGATGAAATTCTGATGAAAACCCAATAAAATACCTCCAAAAGACAAACATTTTGGAGACAGGGAAAGGGATCAAGGGGAGGAAAGAGATTAGGGAGGGATGGTAATTGGATCAAAATGATCAGTATTTGTTATATACATGCACAGTTCTCCCCAAAACCTTAATTCTTGTGTATTGCAAACATATGCTAATAAAATATTTTAAAATCTACATATGAAATTTGAAAATACACAATATGCAGCGGAGTACAATTAGAAAAAACTTATTTGTAAAAAAAATGAATGCATATATAAACATTTTGCAGGAATGTAAAATTCCTAAAAACATATAAAAGAATATTTCATATGATTGCCCCTGAAAATGAGAAGTTAATGTGAGGGACGGGAGATACTCATTTTACATCATTCTGCATATGTGATTTTTTAAAATTATGATTGTGATACACAGTAAATATATTCACTGTGGAGAACTAGCACATATACATATTGGATCTTAATCTTTTTCCTTCCTCTTCCTCTCCCCTGTTCTCTCCTTCACCTTCATTTCCCCCCTGCCCAGATCCTAATCCCATCTATCATCTACTTTTTCTTTTGATCTTTAAAGAATTTCTGCTTTGGAAACTATAATAGTATATAAGATTTTAACAAGATAATTGACAATGTGAAATAGGAAGAAAAGGGCTAAAAGTGTAGGGAAAGTGGGAAGGGTAGGGGAAAGGTAATAAGGGAAAGAAAAAAAATATGAGAAAATGAAAATAAAGTGTTGGTAAATTGGGAGGGGAGGAGGGGATGAAGGGAGGGCAGGGACAAGGGGAAAAATGGGAGCCAGGATGTATCATGTAAGGGTACAAGATCCCAGTGGTGAATGTGGCTATACTGTGTACCTAGAATGTAACAATAAACTCAATTAAAAAAAAGAATTTCTGCTTTGGGTTTCCCATAAAAGGGAAGTCATGTCATATTTAACTGTCTTAGTCACTCTCTCATCACTGGAACACAATACTAAACACCCCAAAATTAAAGAAAAAATACATGTTGGTTCATTTTTAGTCCGTGGTCTGCTGCCTCCAAGGTAGGACAGCATGACAGAAGGGTAAAACAGAGGAAAATGTACTCACAGTATGGCAGAGAGTGAAAGAAGAAGCCTGCAAGGGAGATATACCCTTTCAAGTCATGCCCCCAGGGATGTCTCTGCTGGCCAGACCTAACAGCAAGTTCCCATAATTCAGTCACCTTCCAGAAGCCCTGATTGTGAGTACATGAAGCTCTTGGGGGAACATTTTGATAAAAACTATAACATTAACTTTCCACATCTGATTTATTTCACATAGCATTATATGACTCAGAGTGTATCCATTTTCCTACAAATGACTCAAATTTATCCGTCTTTATGGCTGAGTAGTACTCGATTGTGGATACATAACACATTGTCTTTAACCATTAATCAATTGACAGGCATATAGGTCACTTGCAAGATTTAGCTATGATGAGTTGTGCTGCCATATACACGATATGCATGCATCACTGCTATATGATGTCTTTAATTCAGGAAGATGACCAGGAGAGAGATATAGCTGAGTCAAATGGAATTTCTAATTTTAGGCTTTTGAGGATTCTCCATGCTCATTTGTTTCCACCACTATAATACATGGTTTCCTTTCTCTCTATAATCTCATCAGCATTTTTTGGAGTCCTTGCTAATAGCCTTTCTTACTAGGGCAAGATGGAATCTCTATACCTAGGAATTAACCTAACCAAGGAAGCATATGTGATTTTCAAAACCAATTTTATGTAATCACTCTATAATAGGGAGAAAAATTATTTTAATTTAAAGGTCAGAATTACTATGGCACTATAATAAGCTTAAAGTTTGTTTCAGTGTTTCCAGATTTCCTTGTTTGTAGCTTGGGGCCCAAAGCCCCTGAGTGTGGAAGCCCCTTCCATGCAGATTTTGCAGACTCTGCTCTCCTAAACCTATGGCATTTTGCTGACTCTATCCAAGGGAAAGGAGCACAGAGTATAAGGGCTATGGACTCTTTCTCCATTTGATACCCAACCTCAGCAAAATTCTACTGAGAGTTTAAACCAACAGCCTCTAAGATATAGTAAGGCATAGACATTCACACATAGGAATAAGAAAATAATTCAATCTCTCCTGTACTCTTAGGGGATATGGAAGTTGAGAAGACCATTGTGTATGCCCATAGAAGGAGGGAAAACATTGATCTCATCAATTTAAAACATACTCACATACAAAATACTCTTTCAAGAGCTAAGGTGACCAGATAAGATAGCATGGCACCTGAGTACAGCATAAAACAAGAAAAGATGCATTGAAGGGAATATGAATGATATTTGTACATCATCCATGTCATCCCTCTCCTGAAAGCAATCTGTACAGTGGGGAGAGAGATGTCCTCCACTTGTGGGAAGGGCAGGAAAGTGAGCAAGTGTAAACTGGATTGACTTTAGCAACAGGCAGCACCAGTCTGGCTCCCACGGCTGCAGACTGCAGTCAAATATTCATACACTGAGTCTCCAGGCATGCTGCAGTATCAAGCTAGACATATAACCATAGTCTAGAGAAGAAAATAGATTACTGGTTTCTTGGAGCTTGTGGGAAAGGGGGAAAAGAGATTGACTGCTAATGGTCACAGAATTTCTTTTTGTGGCGAAATTACACTGTGAGTATTCCAAAAACAGTTGAACTATATACATAAAACAATGGCATTTATGGTATATGAATTATATCACAATGAAAGTTACTTTTGTAAAAGGGGCTAATATGTCCCACTTCACAGTACTATTGAGAGAATGAGCTAAACACATACAAAAACTTCTTTTGCAAGATTGAGCACACAAATACTTCCTGGAACTAAAGATAAATTTTGCCTGGTTCTCCAATTTTCCCAGAAGTACATGTAATATACTTATTGTTTAAATATGAACTGTCTTCCAAAGATTCATGTACTGAAGGTTTCATCCTCAAAGCATCAATGATCACAGGTTGGACCTAGAGTGTTCATTGGTTCCTAAGGGTGCTAACTATGTAGCTGAAAGAGCTATAAGGAAGAGGGGCCCATTTGAAAGAAGTAGGTCTCTAGGAACATGCCTTTGTCCCAGCCCCTTCTCTCTTTTTTTCCTCTTTCTAACTCTGTATCCTAACTGTCATGAAGTGAGCAGCTTTGCTTCATCATTGCCTGATGACTCTGCTTCACAACATGCCCAGAAATAATGGGGCCAAGTGATTATAGACTAAAACCTCTATAACTTTGAGTCAAAATAAGTCTTTCTTCTTTGAAGTTGATTTTCCCATGTACTTTGTCATAGCAATGGAAGGCTAACACAGTACTACCAAAGTAAATGAAACAGAGCTTCAGGGTCTGAAATTTAAGGGACTACCTCCTCTGAACCCATCCCTTGAACTTCTGGCCTGTTCACTGAGTTTGTTGGGGCAAAGATAAAAATTGCTGCCTGACTTCCCTCTCCAAACCAAATAATTATTTCTTTTCACTCACATGGACAGACACAGCTTCCATCCACACATGGTCCTTCGTTAATAAGCATATTGATTTCTTCCTTGAGGTTTCAGCAACAGATCTTCCACCTTAGAGTTGTAAAAAAGTGCTGAGCTGAAACACTATTTCAAAAGAAAAGACAATCTATAACATCAGCCCCAGCTAACCTCCTCTATTAATGATTTCCTCGGGCATGTATTTTGACAACAGAAGTCTTCATGAGTAATAGGGCCAGTTAACCGTGAGCCATCCAAACAGATTCGTTTTTGCATTTATTCATGTCTCACATGGCTAGGGGATACTACTTTCTGAAAATTTCAAAGAACCAGAAGGCTGAACTCAGGATCGGGTCATGTATTTGTGCCTATCCCGGGTAGGCTAGAGAAATGGCTGGAATGGAAGCCCATATTTCCTCTTCAAGATCAGCTGACAGCATATGTAATGATTCTACAAACTGCTGTACTGAAAAACATAGTTGTGTCATTTATATTTCAATGGAGAAATTAGCAAAATCTGTGTCAAGAGAATACACTTCCCAAAAAGTCACTTCCCTGTGTGTTTATTGAAGACTTACTAGGTGCTGGGCTCTGGTAACACAGAATAGGATAAAACACAGTGAAACCCTGAATCATTTGCAAGAAAGAAGCTACACTAGAATGTAATAAGGGAAAACATTTATGCTATTTGAACATAGAGGAAGGACTTTCATCTGTCCAGAGTGTCATGGGAGTACTGAGGAGGTGGAGAAAATGCCCAAACTGACTCCTAAAGATTCAGTAAAGCAGACAGGAGGGCAAAATTATATTAAGGAACAACTTTTTAGACATAACAATAAAATGTCTGTGTGTACAGGCTTGCAAACTATTCAGTCTAGTGGGATTTAATTGTTGATAAAGGAGTGGCAAAATGAATTTATGATGCACAGTAGAGTTAGAAATTAATAGTTGGCAAACACACGCACCCACTATCAATCTCTCCTAATCCTCTGAGAATGGTGGTAAGAGTGCTCAAGGAACAGCTGGGCAAGGGAAGAGACCTACTGGGCTTCCTTACAAGATCACTTCAGTGAGTGCTGCTTACTAGCAGTGCTGCCTTGAGCTGCCCCTCAGGAATTAGATTCCTAGTAGGAACAAAGCTAATAGGAACAAAGAAAATTCCTTCCACCCACTGGCTTCCCAGTCCCTAAAGCTTCCAAGATTTTCTTAAAAAACAACAAAATCATTTGCAACACAGTCCAGTTGCATCACACAAATCCAACAGAGGTGAAAAAGCCACAATGCAAGTATCAGTCCAAAGCATCATTCTGTGCCTCCATCAAACAGCAAGACTGTCTTATTGAGACCCCAGCCCAGAGCCTGGCTGGACACATAGAACAGAACACCTAGAATGAGGCCAGCTCCAGGCCTCAGCAAGTTTCACCACTCCCCAAGCCTTCTCCTCCTCCCTGTCTCCAATCAGGCCTCCTGACCTCTGAGCCACCAAACAACATTTTTGGTGGGGTTTACATATTACACAAAGTAAGAAAATGTCCTGTGAAATCTACTCCTTGTAGAAAGTTTAAAATGAGTCTCTCATGCATAAATGTAATCAATGACAGATTTTTTCCTCTTTGCCATAAATGCTGCTGATCTGAAGTGGCTACTGTATCAGATAAGCTCCATGCCCTTAACATCCGATGGGCCTCACTTAAGACTGCTGTACTTATCGTACTATAAGAAGGAGTCCCAGGTACTTTCTCCAGATACAGAGACTAGAAAAAGCCCAATCCACTGACAAAAGACTGCTATAGAGGCTATTTCCTACAAAGTTTTTTGGTGTTTCTGATAAAAGATTTACAAGGCAGTACAAGCACAGAATCAGGAAGTTTATGTGAAGAGGAGTGTGAAGACAAGGAAAAAATATAAAATCTCTGGATATTTTCACTACCCTGAATTTTCTAGAGCCTCAGTAGATGGACACTGGGAAGATTCCACTTTCCTCATGCTTTGGTGGGAAACTTTCTAAACTTCTACCACAAGGGACCAGTAACTTTTGAAAAAGTCCTAATTAAAAAAAAAAACTACAGATCACATCTCCAAATGAATACCTAATGCCCATCTATTAAGGGCTCTGACTGGTTGTCAAATCATACTGATCCATGCTGTGAGGTTAATATAATAATAATTTTATACATGGAGTAGATCACAAATTGGGGAGGACAATTAAGTAACAACATTTATATTAAGAAAAAGAACCTGTAGATTAAGAAGAAGCTGATCTAGCTTTAACATTGATTTTTTAAAAAACCTTTTCGAATTTATTGGGAAACTTGAGTGAACTATACTTTATCTCTCATGTACATGTATGTGTGCAGTCACATTTTTAGGTTTTGTGTACAAAATTATAAGAGATCAGATAATGAGGATTGAGGCCCAATTGACCTCTGTGAGCACAAAAGAGAAAAACAGCAAGCTGTACCTCATTTGGCAACATGCAGGCATGCTAGCACGTTGCAAGTTCCAGAGAAGAGTCAGTGTAGCTGAGATCTGGGTGTTTACCTGCATCCATGCTATGGATAACAAAAGTAACAAGAGGTAGATGAATCTTCTATAAATCAATTGTTAATGCTTGTGCCAAAGTGAATAAAAATGAGGTGAGTCAAACCCACAGGCCTCTTTGTCCAATAGAAGCAGAGTTCCTTGGTCCCTTCATTCAAATCATCTTTGTGTCTTTTGCATTTCGATCCTCATTTGCCCCGTGGTTGGGGATAAATCCACAGTCTGGTTCCTACACAAAACACTCCCATTAACCTCAATAAGTACACTCATGGCAACATACTTATAATGGACACAGGAAGGCCAGTGAATGTTCTGGTTCACCAGCTTATTCACAGAATTCTGAATATGATTGGGGAATTGAGACCAGAGTGCAGCCTCTGAGGAGAGGCTCTCTTAAAATATTTCCGGGTGTAGTAATAGAAAACAATGATCCAATGATCCCAGCCAAGCTGGCAGAAGCTAACTGTGTAAATAACACTGGTTACTTTCAGATGCACCCTGTTCCTGAGAGGGACAGAAACGTCGGATGCAACACTATCTACTTGCCGAATCTCTCTCAAGAGAAGAGAAAATTATTCCCCTTCCGTAAACTCCTCCAGGACACTGGGAAGAAGTTCAGCCTTCCGAGCATTTTTATGAGTGTCATTGCGATGAAGTAGCAAGAAGGCAATATGCACGGATGAAGGGTCATGTCCGTGGAACTCAGCAACCTTACTATTGTTTTGCTGCTGACACATAAAACGCAGTCGTAGCATCCTCCGCCCCTTGTGATTGAAGAGCTTCTGCTGAATGTGTTGGGTGAGATTCATCTCTGCCTGGGTTTTAGACATCAAGGAAGGCTTTGAGGAACCTCTTCCTACAGAGTGGTTGTTGGGGAAAACACTCAAATATAGAATGACTTGTTATGTGCAGTATGTATGTATGGTAGTACATCGATTATATTATGGTACTGTTTAATGATTAAAGGCTATAAATTAAGAGAATTGTTGAGACATAAGTGGATTAAAAGTCACTATATCACATCACTATACAAATGAATTATTGGGGCAACAATAAAATATTGGGTACTAAGATTGTCATCATTTGAAGTCTAGGACCAAGATACCACAAAATAATTCACCTATGTCTCACTGTGGGGAAAGTTGATGTTGCTATTTCTGTCTTCCATAAACTGCAAGAATTCTTCTTAAGTATATTTTCCTGCTGTGGGAATCTGTTTTTTATTTTTTAATTTTTCTCTTTTCCATTAATTCCCTGCTGTAAATAGTTCTTCATTTACTCCATTCGTTTTACTACTATTTCCCTAAATACCATTGCAACAAGGGCTGGATTACATAATGTCCCTTAGTATCTAAAAGCTCTAATCTAAACTGTAAGGCTGACACCCAGTGGCCAGAGCGCTGGAAGGCAGGGTTTGCAGAGATGTTAGCTTCTACTCCTCTTCCTGGCAAAGGTCAAGAGCAAAGAACATAAAACCAAAATTGGAAGGGGAACAAAAGTTGGAGGGAGCAGAGAGGGAAGGGAAAGAAACAAAAAATTAAGAGGTGTGGTGTACATGTACAAACTTCCCACAATAAATGCAATCAGTATGTACTGCAAACATGTGCTAATAAAAATAAATTTAAATTTAAAAAACCAAGCACTGGTGGGAGAAACCCTTCTCTCATCTTCAAACATCTTAATATTTCCATGTGAATTTATGTAGTATACACCTAACCTTCTTTCTCCACTGAATGTATGAGCCTGGAATTTTTTCAGTAGTAACGGGAAGTTCAATGTAAAAGCTCTTTAATGCGCTGATGTTCCAGAATATTTTAAAAGTTCACATTCCGATCATGCCCTCATGTGTGGAGCACTAGCCATCATGTACACAAGGTTCAAGCAAGGCTTCTATTTGCTTTTTCAAGTTATTCTTCACTCTCATCTTACAATAATCTTTATAAGCACCCACTCATACATCTGCCCCACACTGCCTGCAAAAGAAGCCAACCCAAACCTCTAGCAGGCCTTCTGGGGAGGAAGTGCCCTTTTCTTTCAGACCTTGACAACACATATTTCAGGAAGCAGGGTAGGTATGCTAAAGATAAGAGCCACGTAAGATCTGCTCAGAACTTTTCCAGGAAAGGGATGATTCCCACGTCCTGTGTGACTGAATCTGTTATCTTCTTGGTCCTTTTCAGAGTCCCTAGAAACTAATGTGTTCTACAGTCAGCCCAGGATATTGTCAGGAAATTCTCTTTTTCTAGCCTAATTCTAGGAATCCTTTTTTCAGCCTCATGTCCTGTAAACCATCTTGTTTTTTGTAGCTGTTTGCTACGCTTAGGAGTGGAATCCAGACCCTCTTTGCCCAGAAGTCCTGCCTTTCATCATCCTCATATTCAGCCATGCTCTGTGATGCTTACAAAGCTTCAGCCACACTGATATCTTTGTTCTTCAAGTTTGATAAGATTTTTCCCTCCTCTGGGACATTTTCTTTTGGCCTAAATAAGGTTTCTCTTTGCTTCTTGCTTCAACACAGATGTCACCTCTTCAAAGATATGATCCTTAATAACCCAATGAGAAGAGGTGATTGCATTGCTATTCTATACCAAAACAACTTATTTTGTCTTTTGAGAGTACTTACCATAATTTGCACGGATTTAATTTTATTTTTTACTTATCTCCCTTATGAGAATACATGCACCACGACAGTAGGGGTTTTACCTGTGTGGATTACATTTACATACCTGGCACTCAGTACATACTGAGCAAATATTGTTGAATGAATCTCCACCCATACCAACCAATTTTCTCTTTTGAAGTCAGAATGCACTTTTCTACCTACATATATATTCTCTTTACTTCTTCACCAAGTTCCAGCTCAAACATTACCCCTTGAGGCCCTCCAACATTCACCCTACATCTCCTTCCTTGCTCCATATAGTGATCTAATTTTTCTTTTTTTCATTAAGTTGATTGGTACATTTTAGGTATACAGTACAGTTACATTCATAGTAGGGATCTTGTAGCTTTAAATGACAGATCTTGGTTCTTATTTTTCCCCATTTCCCTGCCTTCCCTTTGCCCCTCCACCCTTCTCTATTTACAAAGACTTTGTTTCCATTTTTTTCATTTTCTCATGTTTTTTTCTTTTCCTTTCTTTCCTTTCCCCAACCCTTCCCACTTTCCTTACACCTTTAGCCCTTTTCTTCCTGTTTCACGTGATTAATTATCCAATTTGAACCCTATTTACACTTTTAATATTTCATACCACACAAACTATTCAGTATTTACACGTGAGCTCTGTTTATTTCACATAAGAGTATGGCCTCGATATGCATCCATTTAGCTATAAATGACTCTAGTTTTTCATTCTTTATAGCTGAGTAGTACTCCATTTTTATATAAAAACCACATCTTTTTCCAGTCTCCAGATGATGGGTAACTAGGCTGTTTCCAAGTTTTAGCTATTACAAACTGTACCACTATAAACATGGGTGCACGTATATCACTGTGGTATGATTCTTGTAATTCTTTTGGATAGATACCCTGTGGAGGGATAGCTTGGTCAAATGGAACCTCTAATCCTAGTTCTTTGAGGTATCTCCATACTGATTTCCATAGTGGTTGCACCAGTCTGCAGTCCCACCAACTTTGGAGAAGGGTTCCTTTTTCCCACAACCCTGCCAACATTTGTTATTGGTTGATTTCTTGATAGTAGCAATTCTTTCTGGGGTGAGATGCAATCTCAGTGTTGCTTTCATCTTCATCTCTTGAATGACCAATGTTGTTGAACATTTTTCATAAATTTATTTGACGCTTTTATTTGTTTGCACAAGACAAGACTGTTCATTTCAGAAGCCCATTTTTGAATTGGGTGTTTATATTTGGGGGTTCGGATATTTTTGAGATCTTTATAAATGCTAGATATTAGACCTTTGTCTGAGGAAGTGCTGGTAAATTGTTTTTCCTACATTGTAGGTTGTCTCTTAGCTCTGTTGGTGGTTTCTCTTGCAGTGCAGAAGCTATTTTTAAAAGATGAGATCCCAGTTGTTGATTCTTTGTGTTAATTGCCGTGCTACTGAGGATTTGTTCAAAAAGTTTTTTCCTATGCCAATGTCTTCAAGAGTTCTGCTTAACTTAACTTCCAGAAAATTTAGTGTTTCTGTTTTAATATTTAGATGTTTAATCCAGTTGCATTTTAATTTAGTGCATGGTGAATGATAGGAGTCTAGTTTTAACCTTTGGCAGGTTGAAATCCAGTTTTTCCAACACAATTAATTAACAAGGTTATCTTTCCTCCACTGAGGATGGTTGGTTCCTTTGTCAAAGAAGAGATAGATGAGTATGTCTGGAGTTGTTTCTGCATCTTCTAATCTATTCCACTGATCCTCAGGTCTGTTTCTTTGCCAGTACCATGCTGTTTTTATCACAGTGGCTTTGCAGTATAGTTTCAAGTTTGATATTGTGATACCCCTGCTATGTCTCTGTTGCATAGAATGGCTTTTGCTATTCTAGGTCTCTTCTGGTTCCAAATGAATTTTTGTATTGTTTTCTCTAGTTCTGTGAAATACACTATTGGGATTTCTATTGGGATTGCATTGAATTTGTATAGGAGCTTTGGAAGTATGGGCATTGTCACTATATTCTTCTTCCTACCCAGGAACAAAGGATGTCTTCCCACTTTTTTATATCCTCTTTGATCTCTTTTTTTAGAGGGCTGTAGTTTTCAGTGTGGAGATTTTTTGCTTCCTTCATTAGATTGATTCCTAGATATTTCTTTTTGGGGGGATGCTATTGTGAAAGTAATTGTTTCCCTAATTTCTCTCTCAGTGATTTGGTTATTTGTGTAGAAGAAGGCTATTTATTTTTTAATGTTGATCTTGTATCCACCTACTCTACTGAATCTTTCAATTAAATCTAGAAGTCTTTCGGAAGAGTTTTGGGTTTTCTATCATATCATCAGCAGGTAAAGACAGCTTAACTTCTTCCTTTCCTATCTTTATTGCTTTTATTTCTTTCTCTTGTCTAACTGCTGTGTCTAATGTTTCCAGAACTACACTGAGCAGGATTGGTGATAGTGGACATCCTTGTCTGATTTCTGATTTTAGTGTGAAGGTTTGCATTTTTTGACCATTTAGTATGATGTTGGCTGTTGGTTTTTCATACACAGCCTTTATCAAGTTGAGAAAAAGATCATCTATTCCAATTTGCTGTAGGGTTTTTATCATGAATGGGTGTGAAATTTTGTTGGTTGCCTTTTATGCATCTATAGAGATGATCATATGCTTTTTGTCCCTGATGATGTTAATATAGTGCATTGCATTTCTTGATTTATATATGTTAAACCATCCTTGCATCCCTGGCATAAATCCAACTTGGTCAGGGTGTATGATCTTGTTGATGACCTTGTGTATTCTGTTTGCCAGTATCTTATTGAGGATTTTTGCATCTATGCTCTTTAGGGAGATTTGCCCATAGTTCTCTCCTTTGGTTGGATCTTTTCCTGGTTTTGGAATCAAAATAACACTTGCTTCTAGGATTGAGTTTGGTAGTATTGCTTCCCTTTCAATTTCACTGAAAAGTTTCAAAAGTAGTGGCAATAGTTCTCTAAATGTTTTATAGAATTCAGCAATGAAGTCATCAGGACCTGGGCTTTTCTTTGTTGGTAAATTTTTAAACATGTTTTCAATTTCACTGATTGCAATTGGGATATTTAAATTTTTTATATCTTCTTCTTTTAACTTTTGTAATTCATATATATCTAGAAATCTGTCTGTTTCTTCTGTGTTTTCCATTTTATTAGAGTACAGGTTCTCAAAGTAGGTATTGATGATCCTCTTGATTCCTGCTGGATCTGGTGAGACTTCATCTTTTTTGTTCCTAATTGCATGGATTTGAACCTTTTCTTTTTTTTCTTTTTTTAAATAAGGTTATCATTAGGCTGTTTATTTGAGCTTGCTCTCTTTTCCTACTTTGGGCATTCACTGCTATGAATTTACCTTATAGAACTGCTTTTATTTTCTCCCATAGATTCCTGTATGTTGTATTAGCATTCTCATTTATTTGTAAAAACTGTCTAATTTCTTCTGTGACTCATTGGTTGTTCAGGAGAGTGTTGTTCAATTTCCATGTGTTTGTGAAGCTCTTGTGGTTTCTTATGCTATTGATCTCCAGTTTAATTGTACTATGGTCTGATAGTATACATGGGATAACTTTAACTCCTTTGCATTTACTTAAACATGTTCTATAAGCTAGTATATGGTCTATTTTGGAGGATGAACCATGTGCAGCCGAAAAGAATATATATTCTGATTTTGTGGGGTGGAACATTCTGTAGACATTTATTAAGTCAGTTTGTTCAAAAGCTTGGTTTAGTTCTAGTATTTCATTGTTGATTTTTTTGTCTAGATGATATGTCTATTTGTGACTGTGGGGTATTGAGGTCTCCCACTACAACTGCATTAGTGAACATTTGATTTTGCATGTCCCTTAATATTTGTTTTGTATAGTCTGGAGCATTAGTATTTGGTGCATATATATTTATGATTATCATCTCTTCCTCTTGGATTGTTCCATTTACAAGGACTTTCTTTGTCTCTTTTAATTAGCTTTGATTTGAAATTTACTTTTTCTGCAAATAATATAGCTACCCTGCTTTTTTCCAGGTTCCTGTCACATAGAGAACTATTTTCCATCCTTTTACATTCAGTCTATGAGTTTCTTTTTGAACTAGGTATGTTTCTTGTATACAGCATATTGTTGGATTTTGCTTCTTAATCTGTTGTGTCCATCTGTTTCTTTTGATTGGTAAATTGAGGCCAATAATATTGCTGATTATAACTGATATGTATTGACCTATCATTTTCATATTATTGACCTGGTTTTGGCCCTTTTTAACTTTTCCTCCTCTTCCTTCAAGTTCTTGCCTTGCATAATGGTTTTGTTCTGTTGGGACTCATGGAGTTGTGACCTTCACTGTCTTTTTCTAGAATATTGTCTAGAGTATTTTGGGGTGCTGATTTGGTGTTCATTAAGGTTCTCAGGTGTTCTTTGTCATGGAAGCATCTTATTTCCCTATTCATTTTGAAAGAGAGTTTTATAGTATACACGAGTCTAGGTTGGAGGTTGTTTTCTTTTAGGGCTTGAAATGCCTCACTTGAGGCTCTCCTTGACTTGAGGGTTTGCTTTACAAAGTCAGGTGTGATTCTGATGAACTTTCCTTTGCATGTGATTTGCTTCTGGGATTTTGTACTTCTGTTGGGTTTCTGGGATCTTGATTATTGTATGTCTAGGTGTAGATTTTTTTGTGATCTTAGCTAGTTGGAGTCCTTTGTGCCTCACTTATCTGTATGTCAAATTCTTTCACTCTGTCTGGGAAGTTTTCTGTCATTAATTCTGGGAATAGTTTTTTATGTCATTTATACTTTTTCCTGCTTTTTCATGGACTCCTATCAGTCTTATATTTTTTTCCATTACATAATCTAGGAGTTGTTGAATTGATTTTTATTTTTAAGAGATCTCTCTTTTCGAGGTCACTGGTGTTCTGTTTTCTATATCTGATATTCTGTCATCAGATTGTCTCAGTCTGTTATGTATGCTTTCAATAGAGTTTTTATTTCCTGGATATCTGTTTGAATCTGTTTCATGGATTCCATTTCTTTCCTATGTTGGGCATTTGTGGTTTCCATTTCTTTCCCTTGTGGGTATTCATGGTTTCCATCAGGGTCCTGAACTCATCTATTTTTATCTGTTTCTGTTCTAGAGTCTCTAATCACATCTTTCATTCTGCTCGCCATCTCTGTAGTCATCTGGGAAATTATTTCATTTGTTAATTTTTCTAGAACCTCGTTCATCTGCTTTGTTACTTCCAGTGCTGTTAGTTCAGAGTGTCCAGGTGGTTGATTGTCAGACTTTTCCACATTGTTTCTTACAGAATTTATATCTGGTGAGCTGGAATTCTGTCTCTGTACCTTGCTTGAATATCTTCTCATTTGTATTTTTATCATTGGTTTAATTCCTGGATTAATACTTCGATCTCCCACATATAGCTGGTCTTTAGGATTTGAATCTGTAGTGACTCTGAGATACTCTCATTTTCATAATATCAGAAAGGAAAACTGATTAGATCAATCACCACACCTTAGCCCAAGTGATACAATCAGCAACACAATAGCGTGAAGCATATCTTAGAAAATGACATTTTGTAGTAGTTATTAAACTATAACCTTTAACCATGTGAATTAAATAAAAATCAAGGACCAGACCAAAATATGTTTATAGTGAATAAACTCTCCAATATAGCAACTTTACCCTTCAGGATGAGGATTTAAAAGGAGTTGGGAGAGAGGGATAAATAGGTAGAAGGATAGGGAAAGGTTAGGAGTGAGGCCAGAGGACATAGGAAGATCACACACACTCTAGGAAACTATTGAAGATAAGAGGAAAGAACTTAATGAATGAACAGACAAGAATAGAACAACCTAGCTGCAATAGGGAAGCTAGAAACTGTACTCACTTTCCTTTGAAACTAATGACAATCAAGAGAAAGAAAGAGAAGAAAGGAAAAAAAAGAAGAAATCTAAATTAGGGCAGGAGCAGGAACAAAAAGGGAGATGAAGAACAATGTGGGAGAGTGAGAGAGTGACTAAGAGAGAGAATAAAAAGAGAAAAAAGAAAAAGAGTAAGAAAAGAAAGAATTTGAAAAGAGTAGAAAAAATAAAATTATAAATAAAAGCAAAAGAGAAAAAATAATGTAAAAATAAAAATGAAGGGCCTCCCTCAGGGTGTGTCTCTGCTGTCACAGCAGACAATGTAGGCAGCAGCGTGCAGATCTAAGTCAATTAGTCTCAGCCATCCAGGAGCAGACCCCTGAGATTCAGGCAGATTTCTGGCTGCAAGGTTCAAGTTGAGCTCCCTGACCTCCTTCAGGGTTGAGCTCTACAAGGCTCCACTGCAGGTTCCAGCTGCCCTTCCCCTGAGGATACTCCAGGATCCAATGGGAGGTGGTGATCTCTCCAATTTACCAACCATGGTGGTCTGGTGTGCATTTATTGCAGATTCTCTTCATTTTTTCAGTGGGCTTCAATTTTCATCAAGGAGCCTGAGAGAGGCCCTGTTTCTGTTGTTCACTTCTACTCTATCTTCTGAAGCACAGTACAATGGCCTTTATGACCCCCTCTGCCTCTGTGGTGTGGATCCAGGTGCGCGTGCCACCAAGAGGCCTGAAAGGGGCCATTGGGGTGGTCCAGTGGGACTCACCCAAGGAGCTCTGCTTGTCCTCATTGGTCAGTGCTACTCAAGGCCTGGGACAGTGGGGGTGGGGGAGCAGTGTGGCTCCATTTGCTTTGGAGCTCCAGAAGCCCTATTCGTTATCTTCTTCAGAGCACTCATCACACTATAACACCATGTGATTATCTATCCATTCTCTTACACTAAAAGCTTCTAGATATCAGAGTAATAGTTATTTGCCTCAGGATACATAACACAGAGTCTTTGCTATTTAGTTAAAATATTCTGGGCATTTAGCACAGCATGGTGATTAAAAACATTGGATCTGGGACCTGAGGACACCTCCTTCTACCAATTACTAGCCATGTGACAGTGCTAAAGTTATTCTAAACTTTGACTCCTTCATCTATAAGATGGTTGTGTTAATATGATCCCATCAGTAATCTGAAGATTACAGAGATGTTTGTAAAAAATGTACAATGTAAAGCACATAATAAACTCACAGTAAGGGACAGTTAGGAGAATACTAGTTGTTTCACTTGTGGGAGGGTGTGCGTGAGTCCTATCTGTTGTTCTCCTTGACTAGTGAAATCCCTAGACTGATCTCATCAGGTTCCCAAGTATTTCTTGCAACTTGTGGTTGTCTACACTCCCCAGAAATTCCTGCACTTCTGGAGCCTGCTGCTGCCCTGAAATAGAACTTATGCTATTGTTCAAAGCATCAGAATGATGGGGACAAGGAACACTCCAAAACACATTTAATTCCAAAATTACAAAGTAGCAACATTGCCCAAATAGGAACTCGCTTGGTTTTCAAGGATATTGGGTTACTGCATTTGAAGAGTTTAAAAGTTATGGACAGATTTTAGAATCAGGTAGTCTTGAGCTCAAACCCCATCTCTTACACTCACTGTCCACATGATATTTGCAAATTATTTAACCTTCTGATGGTAAACAGTGCCCTTAAGGATTGGGTACAGTAATATCCCCACACTATCTTGAATACAGAGCCTCAAATGTTAGGTTGTTCTAAGGCTGTGTGTTTCCCTAACTCAGCCTCCCTACTCCTGCCTTCTAAGAACAAAACACCCTATACACAGCCCTGTACAAGAGTGCAGTGTAGATTTCGCATTTACAACTTTAAGGTCTATGACTAGCAATAAGACTTTTACTTGCTTTGTTTTGTTTGGTTTGGTTTGGTTGAGACAGGGTCTCACTACATAGTTCATGCTGTCATTGAACTCACTATGCAGCCCAGGCTGGCCTCAAACTTGCAAAATTGCAGTGATCCTCCTGCCTCAGCCTCCCAAGGGTGGGGATTACAGGTGTGTACTACTACACCTGGTAATAAAACCTTTTATAAATGATAGGACCTGACATATTCCTCAGTTTTCCTGGGGCTAGGAAAAAGATTCCTCAGTAGGCTGTAAGACAATCTGCTCTTAAGATGGGGCCATAAAAGTAAATAAACTTGCTGGCAGCTTTTTCCATGCTTACAGTATAATACATACACACACACACACACACACACACACACACGTATATATCCCAGATATATAGAGTGTGTTATAATTTAAGATAATGGTTATTCATTTAATAAATTATAAACTGATTATTGAAAACTTTTAAAACAAGCTAATATTTAAATAAAATTTTACAACTCAATTTCTTAAGTAACCAAAGGCTAATAGAAGAAAACAAAACAAAATTGTTCTGATATAATGCAAACCTTTGTTTCATAGGTTAGTTTAACTAATTTTTTTATTAAGAGTAGATCAACACTTTTTAGAATATCATTGTTTTAAACAGAATTTGATTTCACAATAATGTTGTAAACCTTTATTTTAAAGAACTCTAAATACTTTTGAAATCATAGCCCACCTTATCACACAAGGCTTTGCTTGTAAGTTTCACCCCTCATGAACATTCTCTGGCTTGTATTAACTTTCTGGTTTTGTCCTCTTCTTTTTTTCATTTTTTAAATCTTACTGAGTTTATTGGTACTTTTAAAACATACAGTACAGTTACATTCATCATTGGGATCTTATACATGACAGATCTTGGTTCTCATTTTTCCCCATGTCCCTGCCCTCCCTTAACCTCCTCCACCCTCTCCTATTTACAAAGACTTTGCTTCCATTTTTTCCTTTTCTCATATTTTTTTCCATTCTTGTAGGACAAAAAGCTTTGCATATAAGATTTTTTCTTATCAAAAATACTTTATATGTCTGTTTTTATCACTCTCTTTAGTCATACCTTCAAAATTTCTTGGGAAAACATGACAGAACTGAAAAAGTTTTGAATAGAATGGACAAGAATTAACATCTATTTTACCAAGAGCATGGCTTTTTGAAAAGGAGGTCTCCAAGAAGAGTATAGTTCTTATCAGTTAAATGACTATGAGCAATAAACACGGTGGTGATTTAATAAAACAATTTTGCTACTTTTAGCATATTAAAACAATAATTATGACTGACATTATGCTAGGATAATTACATTATTTTTTTCCAGTACCAGGCAGTGAACTCAGGACCTTGAGCTTGTGAGGCAGGCACAATGCCACTGAGCTAAATCCCCAACCCCAACAATTATATTTTTTTAAAAATTAAGGCATATTACATATAATAATAGTTTAATTAACCAAAACTTTAAACACATACCTAAGGTTTACTTAGACAAATTTTAAATTAAAGATTGCAAAGATACATGATAACAAGAAATGAAGATAATAAATAAAAATTTCAAATATACATATATATGACAGCAGGAAAAGATATGAAATAAATAAGAATTTATGTAACACAGACTAATCGAAATACATTAGTTTGATATGATCTTCCAACATTATGTTCTTTCTCATTTTCTTATAATATTTTTGAAATAATGTAATTATAAATAAAACAAAGTTACATATTATAGTTGAGAAACTGTCCTCAAAATTTTATGATTTATAAACTCCTTGGTTTAATGAATTGATAAATATCATGTACTTGTTGATTTTACCACTTACATTTTCTAAGAAAATTTCCCACAGAAACAAATATACTTATATTTGAAATCCAAAAGGAACTAAAAAAATTCACATTTCTAAGATCAGATTTTTCTGTTTCTATTTTATTATATCCCATACTTATTTTTATTATATTTTATAAGCATAATGATAGAATTTAACACCAATAGATATGTAATATGCTTCCCAAATGAATGACTATGAAGTCAAGCATGTAATTTAAAGAAATCATAACATTGCCAGAGAAACTATCAATATGCCAAATGTGCACAATCCTACCACATTCATGCCCATGTTTCTCATTTAATAGTGCACACATATGTATAAAAACATACCCCCACACAATGCATATTTTCTACAATACAATATATACTTAGGTATAATAAAGTAGTGCAGTGATGTGTAGAATGTTGGTGATTTGTGTAATTTGAGAAAAAAACAAATATCATCCTTGAAGGAGTTGGAGAATTTGTAATATGTATCAGATACTAAATGATATTAATGATTAAGTATAGTTATAATAAAATTTACTTAAAAATTAATATTCATCATCAGTAGAAAATAGGTACAAAGATATATTGATAACATAACAACATTTATCTTAAAAAATTTCCAACCAAACAAGTTGTAGTGATAGAAAAGGAAGTTTATAGGAAGCAGAGATGAAAGAGGAAAATGACAGATGGACCTTAATACTTTTCATACTACACATATATACCGATTTCATAAATTCTCAAATAAAAAAGCAAAGAAAATGAGAACCAAAATAACTCATCAATTTGGTAGACCAACATATAGAGACCAGGATTAATGTACTGATAATTTTAAAAGTATGAAATGTAAAGCCTGAGATTTAGCTCAGTAGTGCTGCACCTGCCTAGCCAGAACAATGTGCAGAGTTTAATCCCCAGCATCAGAGGAAGAAAAAGAAAAAAGAAAAATTTGAAACTTACTTTGTCTGTGAATAAGATTGCTACCCCTGCTTTTTTTTTTGGTGGGGGCTCCTGTTACATGAAGAAGTTTTCTGTCCTTTCACTTTCAGTCTACGGGCTTCTTTTTACACTAGATGTGTCTTGTATACAACATATTATTGGATCTTGCTTCTTAATCCATTCTACTGGTCTATTTCTCTTGATTGGTGAATTGAGGCCATTAATATTGACAGTTATAACCGATATGTACTAACATTATTATCGTGTTTTTTTTTTCACCTTCTCCTTTTAGTTTCTTGGCTTGCCTATTTGATTTGCTCTGTTGGG
>NW_022900951.1:44542916-44581361 GCF_012274545.1 Fukomys damarensis | reverse complement strand
GCTTGCCTATTTGATTTGCTCTGTTGGGCCTCATTGTGTTGTTACCTTCATTGTCTTTTTCTAGGATATTGTTTAGAATTTGTTGTAGTGCTGGCTTGGTATTCATAAAGTTTCTCAGGTGTTCTTTATCCTGGAAATGTCTTATTTCCCCATCCATTTTAAAAGAAACTTTTGCGGATACATCAGTCTAGGTTGGAGGTTGTTTTCTTTTAGTACTTGAAATATCTCATTCCAGGCTCTCCTTAACCTAAGGGTTTGTATTGAAAAGTCTGCTGTAATTCTGATAGGCTTTCCTTTGCATGTAATTTTTGTTTCTTATCTCTTACTGCTTGTAGTATTTTGTTCCTCTGTTGAGTTTCTGGAATCTTGATTATTATATGTCTAGGTGTCAATTTTTTTTTATCACAGCTAGTTGGAGTCCTATATGCCTCACTTATCTGTATGTCAAATTCTTCCCCTCTATTTGAGAAGTTTTCTATAATTAATTCTGTGAACAGCTTTTTTAAGTCATTTACATTTTCTCCTACTACTTCTTGAATTCCTATCAATCTTATGTTATTCTTCTTAGTATTGTCTAAGAGTTGTTGTATCAATTTCTCATGATCTCCTACTGTTTTTAAGAGACCTCTCTTTTCATGGTCACTGACTGCAATCCTATCTTCTATATCTGAGATTCTATATTTGCATTCTTTTATCCTGGTGTGAAAACTCTCAATAGAGTTTTTAATATCCTGGTATCTGTTTGAATCTGTCCTATGGATTCCATTTCTTTCTTGTATTGGGCATTTATTGTTTCCAATTCTTTCTTATGCTGGGCATTCATGGCTTCTATCATGGTCCTCAGCTCATCTATTTTCCTCTCAGTTTCTGTTCTAGAGTCATGAATTATAACTTTCATTTTGCTAGTCATCTCTACAATTATCAGGGAAATTACTTCTGTTTTATATTTCTCTAGAGCCGGATTGATCAGTTTTGTTACTTCCTGCGCTTTGAGTTCAGGGTGTCCTGATGATTCACTATCAGACTTTTCATCCTCATTTGCCCCGCTATTTGCCATTGGTGAACTGGAAGTCTGTCCCTGTATCTTGCTTAAGTGTTTTCTCATTTTTACTATTGTTGTTGGGTTATCCTTAGTTTAACTTGTAGATTATTACTTAAATCTTCCTGATATAGTTGGGCTGCAGCCCATGGGTCTCTAATGACTCATAGACATTCTCATTTTCATCATGCTGAAGAAAACAGCTCATTGAATCAATTAAAATCCTTTATCCTAATTGATACAATCAGCACCACAATATAATGAAGCACAATTTGCAAATTGACCACTTATAGTAGTTATCAATCTATCACCTTCAAATCATGTAAATTTAATTAAGATCAAGAAGCAATCCAAAATCTGCTTACAGTAAATAAACTTTTCAATAAGGATATTTACCATTTACAGTGGGGGCTTAAAACAAAGTTAAGACAAGAGGAGTAGATAAGTATAAGAATTAGAGAAGGTTTCATATGAAGCCAAAAGATGTAGAATGACCAGACTATCGTCAGGAAATTGTTAAATTCAAAAAGAACAAACAAAATTGAAATATAGTAAACTTTGAGTGAGGTAGAATAACATAAGAAAAGAACATAAAGAAAAGCGAAAAAAATAATAAAAGAAGAAATCTGAATTAGAACAAGAGCAGAAACAAAAAAGAGAGATGAGGATACTATAGTGGAGCAAGAGACTGAGTTAGAGAAAGAAAACAAAAAGAAAAAAAAAAGAATTTGCAGAGTAGGATGAAAAAAAGAAAGAAACAAAAATGAGTTTAAAGGGCCTCTTTCAGACTATATCACTGCTGTCATAATATACAATATGTGCTGCCATGTGCAAAGCCGAGTCCCCTGATCTCATCTAGCTGGTGGCAGAACCCCACAAAGCAGACTGAGCTCAGGCTGCAAGGCCCAGACTGAGTTCCCCGACCTCCTAAAGGGTTGAACTCCACTCAGTTCTACTATAAGTTTCCCCCACCACTTCTTTAAAGATGTTCAAAGTTGAAAGTGCCTGAAAATACTCTTTATGACCACCTCTGCCTCTACAGAGTAGGTCCAAAGACTGGTACAAGCAGGAGGTCTAAAAGCACGAGGGGGAAGGTGGGGGGGTCAGGGGTCCCCACGCCGCTACCTTTCTAGTGCTGAAGATGGCGGCAGCGGCGGCAGTGGCGCCAGTAGGGGAGGGCCCTGCTGAGAAGACCCTCTGGCGCTGAAGATGGCGGACGCAGCCTACTTAGACAATTTTTCTAGTCAAAACTTCAGAAGACAACAGAAAACATAAGATATTAATTTGACAAAAATAAAACCTATTTTAGCTGTGTTGTAAATTTTACTAATAAAAGATCAATATATTAAGCTTTATCATTTTATACATAAAGAATTTAACATCCCTATGTGTTACATTTTGAATTTTTAAAATATTTCTTAGAACCAACTATCTCTAATTAGAAATGGTTTACTCAAAATATATACTGTTATTACACATGATCAATTTACAGCAAAAACACAATTTGAACATAATTATAAAATTATGACACCATACTCATAAGTTACCAGTAGTTTAAAAAATCACAGCATTATTCCTATTTGTGTCCTAAATTTTATCATATGCAGATATAAACACTGTACATCTAGAAAAATATATAGCACAGTTTTTAAAGGCTAAATCTTGAAAACAGCTCAAATGCACATCAACTGGAGACTGGATAAAGATGTGATTTTAAAAAACAAAATGGCATACTACTCAGCCATAAAAATGAGAAATTAGAGATATTTATAGCTAAATGGATGCACATTGAGGACACACTCTTAATTGAAACAAATGAGACACACATGTGTAAATAGTGAATGGTTTATCTGGTGTGAAAAATTGAAAGTATAAATGAGGACCAAAATGTATAATACATAATGTGAAATAGGAAGAAAAGATGCAAAAGGGAAGGAGGAGTGCGAGGGTATAGGGGAAAGGAAAGAAAGGAAAGGAAAAAAAATATAAGAAAAGTAAAAAATGGAAACAGGGCTGGAGACTTAGTTCAGTGGTTCTGCCACCTGCCTTGCAAGCACAAGATCCTGAGTTTAATCCCCAGTACAAAAAACAAAAAACAAAAATGTAAACAAAGTTTTTACAAATAGGGAGGGGTTGAAATGTTGAAGGGGGGTCAGGGGAATGGGGAAAAATAAGAACAGAGATACATCATGTAAAGGTACAAATTCCCAATGATGAATGTCATCATATTGTATACCTGAAATGTAACAATAATGAATTAAAAAAAAGAGCAACATACTTTGAGAAGGAAAATCCTGAAATCTTTTGTATTGAACTTTATAGGGCTTTTCTATAAAACCAAAATGACCCCTTGAAAGCCACATTTTAAGTATTTAAGCAAAGACTAGACAGTAAAATTTATTATAGAGAAGCAAGCAAACCTTTTAAACATCTCTCGAAAATATGAACAGTAGGTCATATAAACAAACCCATTTACAGACTAGGTAAGCCATATTTATTAACTCTTTAAAATAAATAAATAGATAGATAAAACAATTGTTAAATGAGTTGTGCTTATACAACTTAGATCCTTTTTTTTGTTTCATTTTGTTTTTTGTTTTTTGTTTTTTTGAGACAGGGTCTCACTATGTAGTTGAGACTGACCTGGAACTCACTATGTAGCCCAGGATGGTCTCGAACTCACAGTGATCCTCCTGCCTCAGCCTCCTAAGTGCTGGGATTACAGGCGTGTGTCACCACGACCGGCTTCATCCTAGATCTTAAAACGATGAGCAAATACAATCCTTGATCATTTTGAGACATTATTTAAAGCTCATTTTTAACTTTTGACTTATAGTTTGACAAATGTTTCTATGTATTTTAAGATATTTATTATCCCTCTAGAATAGTTACTCTTAAGCTCATTTAAAGGTCAGATATCCTTTGACCTTACATCAGACTTTTTTTTTCATTGAGTTTATTGGCACTTTTTAGGTATACAGTACAGTTACATTTATCATTAGGATCTTGTACTTTTACATGACAGGTCTTGGTTCTCATTTTTTCCCAATACCTGTGCCCTCCCTTCACGCCCTCCACTTTCCCCTATTTACAAAGACTTTGTTTCCATTTTTTCCTTTTCTCATATTTTTTCTTTTTCCTTATTTCCTTTCCCCTAACCTTCTTACTTCCCCTACTATTATAAATATATGTTAGCAATCATGAAATACTTTTAATAGATCCAAATATACTCAGATGTTCTATTATAAACACTTATCCCATTTATATTTAATTTACCTATAAAAACCAAAATATTAAACCAAGATAACTAATATTCAGTTATTTCTTTGCCAAAGGAAACCCTAAAGGCAACTGTAGTTGAAATATAGAATGCAGTGGACATTGTATCTTACATTTTAACAAAAATTAATACAGTCCTAATTGGCTAACAATGTAGGCAAAATATATTTCATCGACTTTAAAGACATCTTTACTCTTATTTTACCAACCAGTTTAAATTAGCTCATTGTTTAGCCATGCAAATTCAAAGCATTTGGGCTAATATCATGAGTGTCCATTTATTTATAACCAATTTAAATAGAACTTTTAAAGCATGACACATACCTAAAAGTCAACACGCAGAAATATACATATTAACCTAAATCATACATGACTTTTACATAACTAAATACTCCTATTTGCATGTTTTATGTAAGCCTATCCTCTAATGTTTTAAGTGAGTTTACTAACCCTTGAATATATGTATAATCAGTTTGTATGGAAAACTCTGACAGAGCCAAAAAGTCTGTAAGAGCAAACAAGTAAAAGAAATTGATTTGATTTCAAAAATTTTTTTAATGAAGCAGCTGCAAGTACTTTAACTAATTGTTAAATAGAGATTAACAAGCAGATGAACATACAGGGAACCATAGAACACATAAAACAATTACATTAAATCAAAGTGCACTTTTAGATGCATTTGCCATGCTGAATTATAATTTTTTTAGGTTTAGCTTTATAAGTAGACTAGTCGGTGTTTTCCCTAAGGGATACCAATTAGCACTCCTTTTTAATGTGAGTCATAATGGTATTTTTAAAAAATATTCTAAGCCACCCTTTTTAATGTGTCATAATGGCATTTAAAAATATTTTCTTTAATTGAGTTTATTGGTACATTTTAGGCATACAGTACAGTTACATTCATTATTGAGTTAAAAAATATTCTAAGGTAGCTATTTTTTTTTTAACTGGGGGGGATTGAACTCCGGTCCTTGCATTTGTGAAGCAGGTGGCAGCACCACTGAGCCAAATCCCCAGCCATAAACTACTCTTTTTAATGTGAGTCAGAATGATATTTTTAAAAAGTATTCCAAGCTACTTTGAGTGCCATTTTTCTATTAGTTAACATTATAGACTTATAACCTATAATTGTCAGAAGAGAAGAAAAAAGAGCTGCAGATTGCTAGATGGGATCTTTGTTCACTATCTCTCCATTATTATAAAACAGAGTTTGAGGCCTTGTCTTTTTTACTCTTTACCTTACATTCAGAGAAAATTCAGCCTTTAAAAATCATAAATTGATCTCAAGTTCATAAAGTACAACTTAAAGTTGACTTTTTGGGGACAGATATTGAGTTACCCATAATCATTCAAGATGTACTGCATGCCTTCAAAATTTCCCTTGTGTACTTTTGGAAAAAGAGAGGAAAAAAAATTAAGGGGGGGGCAGAATCCCAGAGTCAAAACTACCCACCAGTGGCAGTTTTGCCCTGTTACCATAGGATTAGAACTGCTCAGGAATGGCAGCTCTGCCCTGTTTTCTGTCATGCCTTGTTTAAGCATCTCTGCTAGTCTTGCCCATGTCCAGGACAAGTGTTCTTGTTCCTGGCTCACAAACTACTCCAACCTTCATCAACAGATCCAAAAGGAAGAAAAATAAATTGTACACAACAGCTAGGGTTTATTTTTTTTTAATTACCCCAAAGATCTTTCTATGTAAGGTCCTGTAACATATATAAAGAACCCATAGAGGATTTTAAAACTCTGAGATGCCACTTAACAACTATAAATCATAACATTTTATATATGGAGATAAACTTGAGGCTAGGACTATTACAAGAATATCAAAGCCAAATAAGATGAAGGAGGAACCAAGCTAACATCAGAGGGAGAAGCAATACCATGAGGCCTCAAAAAACTATTTATAGGCTAAATAGATGATCCTAGTGATATAGGGGGAAGAGATGTAACTCCCAAACCTGCTTGATATCTGAAACATGAGTTTGTGTTTTCTAAAATCAAAGAATGAATTCTAGGAACAACGGACATTAAAATTAGGAAAAATTTATTGAGGTAAAGAAAGCTTGTTTCTAAGAGAGACAGAAGGGGGACCAGAAAGTGGGCTGCCTGCTCAACCCACTTCTCAAAGGTGTTTTACACAGCCAAGCCATGTGGTGAGGTGGGTACAAAGTGGGAAAAAACTATAAATCTCAATTGAAAATTAAAAGATGGACATGAGGTGGGGCAAAACTATGACTAACCAACAAGATTACAAGTACAGTCACTTAGGTAATGTTGGTTAAATGGAGGTCAAATGGAGGAGCAAGTCATGTAGCAGGCATACAAGGATTTTCAGTAAGGGTGGGGGGGTCGGGAATATTTCCTGGAAAGGCTGGATTAAGACCTGGGCCCCCCACCGAGGTGATTGGTACCTATTTAGAATATCAATCACTGCTTTCTATCCCCATTCTGGCCTTCAGTGAATGTGTCTTGATTGTCCTCCATGTTGGCTTCTTGCTGTGTTGCCTCCTTGAGGGCAGCCCTGTCTAACTGCCTTAAAGATATCTAACTAACTTACCTATCTGCAATATTGTGACTTAACAGAAGGGCATCATGGAGGAGAACCTGTTCACAACAAGCCAAAGATAGCAAAAGCAACAAGGGCCTTTAACAGTATCCAGACTACTTTGGGTGGGTAGCAATCAAACCTTTTATCCCAGTGCTCTTGAGTTTAGCATTACACCACGAATCAATCCCAGCATCACACTCGAGAGATCCAGCCACTTCTGAAAAAGCCCCATCTATGACTGCCTGAGGCTTTGGAGGGACATCTAAACATAAACCACAACATAGAGGCATAATAACTGTCCCTGGAACTGTGAGAAAACTTTCTCTTTAGCTGCTATTGATCCTCCTTCACCCTCCAGCTTCTGCCTCTGCCTGCTAACTAATATCAGGAAAAGTTAAAGCATTTGAGGTTTCTCACATATGGAAGTCTTAAGAGTGGGAGAGAAGGGACAAGATGAGGATTAGGGGAATTGAGGAAGGATAAATGAAAAGCCTTCATCTGGACTTGGCGAAGCTATGGTCCTGATCCCCTTTTATCACTTAGCTCTCAAAAAAAAAAAAGCCACTAAACAGGGTTATAGTGATATAGGGCACAGAAGTAATCCAAATACTTTAGGGGAAATATTACAACTCTCAACCTGCTAGAGAGCCAAAACACAGTCTGTGTTCTCTAATTTGAAGAATAAATTCTAAGAACAATGAAGGTTAAGAGTAGGAAGAATTTATCGAGGGAAAGAAAGTTGCTAAGAGAGACAGAAGGGGGACCAAAAAGTGGGCTGCCTGCTCACCCCACTTCTCCAAGGTGTTTTATGGGGTAAAGCCATGAGGTGAGGTTGGTACAAAGTGGGACAAAAGTATGAGATCCAATGGAAAATCACAAGGTGAGCATGAAGTGGGGCAAAACCATGATCAACAAATAAGTTTACAAGTATAGTCACCCAGGCAATGATTAAATGGAGATCAAAAGGGGAAGCTACTCACTAGCAAGCTTACATGCAATTTCCAGAAGGGATTTACCTTTAGTGAATATGCCTCAGTTGTTTTCTGTGCAGAAGGCCCAGCCCTGTCCAACTGCCTTATAATATTTTCTGACTAACTTAGCTGTCTGCAATACGAGGCAGTTCCTAAACCACCCTACCAATTGAATTAAGTTGTAGGTTCACTGACACCTATCATAGAAAAAGAATATTCAGAACACATATACAGAATATTCAGTAAGAAGCATAAAGGGACTTATTAAGTGGAAAAATTTTAAGTATGCACTCAAAGAAATGAGAAGAGCATAGGCCCTCAAGAGAGAGAAGTAAATCATAATGTGGAGCTGATTATATTTGTGGGCCTTGGAGATATCTTCAAGATGGGTGATCTAGAATACGTATTCCTACAGTTTGTCAAGTTATCCATCTGGCAGGCTCCATTAGAATGTAAACAATTTACATGTGTTTGAATTTGAGATGTGCCTCTCACTAATGTTGTTGCTTCTTTGAGGATAAGCACAATTAACAAGTAAAAGGAAAAGGTCTATTCACAAGCAAAGAAGGCTAATTTGTAGGTCAAAGGGAGTTGCCCAGGCTTATTGTATTTTAGGAGAGGAGAGAGAAAAGAAAATAAACTGGGCTTGGGTCCTAGAGATGTAGTTTTTCCTAAAAGTACAATTTTAAAATTATTGAGTTAAAGATACATTAAAAATATATTACAGTGACACATGTATATCCATGTTTACAGTAGCACAATGCATAATAGCTAAATCTTGGAAGTAGTCTATATGTCCATCAACAGATGAATGGATAAAACATGGTATTTATACACAATGCAGTACTATTCTGCTATAAAGAAAGATAAGCTGGTCATTAATTTATAGAAAAATGGATGTCCATAATGTTAATTAAAATAAATCAAACTCACTAGCTTAAATATCACTTTGTTTCTCTTATATGAGAAACTTAAAATATAAATAAAAGAGCAAAATGAAAGATAAGTAATGGGAAACAGGTAGATAGACTTTTTTGCAAATGAGGAGACCAAGAGGTGGAGGGAGGTGCAAGGGGCGGGGCATGGGACGGGATGAGGAAAGAATGTAGATGTGTTATATACATGTACCAATTCCCCAGAAATAATGTAATCATTATGTACTGCAAATGTGTACTAATAAAAAATAATTGAAAATAAATAAAATTTGCATTGTCCTTGTCTCCTTTCTACTTAACTTCTTTTCTTCTATCCTACCTCACTGACAGTAAACCCGTAGATTCCTTTTCCCACTTCCACACCTGATGCAGAATTGCTCAGAATGTGGCCAGCTGCTGTTCATTTGCAGTGAAAGAAACTGGGATGATTTTTTAAGAATGCAAATTCCTGGTTCCAGACTCCAAAATGGGGTTCCTGGGGGCAAGTGCCCCAAGAAGTTCCTGTGAACACTAAAATGTGGTAATGTATTGTGGCTGAAGCTTGAACAAGATGCCTCACCAGTGGCTCTTGAGCTTGGCTGTACATTAGAATCATCTGGGGAGCTTCAGTTATTCTGAATGCCTGGGTATCACCCCCAGTGATTGTGATGTAATGGGTTTGGGATGTTAGGGCAGGTATTAGGATTTCCTTAAGATTGCAGGTGATTTTAATGTGTACCTTACTTTGAGAATTCCAACTGTTTTTTCTGGTTTACTGTGGTAAGTGTTAAGTGGGCTTCATTGGAGAAGTCTGAGGCAGTGGGAAATGAAACCATGGGAGCTCATCTAACCCAGCTGTTTAATGGAAAGTAGCAAGGCTGGGTCAGTTGCTTAAGGCTGTTCCAGGATGGGATTCCACAGAAAGATGGCAGATGTAAATCTGGCTTTATCTGGGTTTGTTTAGGGCCCTAAAAAGAAAGCAAGGGGTGTGTGTGTGTGTGTGTGTGTGTGTGTGTGTGTGTGTGTGTGTGTGTGTGTGTAGGAGTGTTCAAGACGTAGCTCTTCGAGTTGATAAATCAGGCCTGATTTGTGGAAGGTCTTTACCTCATAACAATGCTATCTGTGGAAAAGCAACACTATTGTGAAACAAGCGTAGCTTTGGTTGAAGGGTTGTTGTTTTTCATTTACCAGAGGTTTCATGTTTTTATATACCTATTGTGCCAAGAATTCATAGGGAATGGGGTGCAGCAGGTCATCCTTCTTTCCACTGGAAGTATGCTTCTCTGGGTACAGCTGGCTGGTGCCACAATTGAGCCCAGGTACCTTCTTTTCCTTTTTCCTTCTCCGTATCATTTTTCTTCATGCATTTCAGGAACCTATCTTTGGCTTTTAGAGAGCTTGATGTACTTGAATACTCCTGGCTAGAATCTTTCCCTTAACTCTTTTGTTCACAATGCCAACAGTATTCCAGTAACACTGTAGACTTTTCCAATACTGCCGTGGTACCACTGGTGGGGCATTTCTTTTTCAATGGTAGTTATTCCATATACAACAGCAGCCTTCTTGTAGATTCACATATACATAGTAAAAATGATGGATGTTTCCTAAAAGGCCTAGAAAACATGCCAGGTGTCTCTCTCCCTTCCTTTTGTGTTGGTCATTTTTCTGTATTACTGGGAGTTCACAGTTCTGTCCACAAAAAAGTGAGGCAGACTTTGTAATCAAACAAGTCTGTCTTTGAGTTGTGAGCCTATCTCTTATTGGCTTTAATTTAATTTGTCTAAGGGAGCCTCAGTCTCCTTGCCTGTAAAATGGAGATAATACATGTTACCTCTTAGGTTGTTGTGAGGATACAGTAACAAATCTATGTTAATTATACAACACCTTATTAGACACATGGTATACGGATACATGGTTCAAATCATTTCTGTCTTTTCTTTATTTTCTTAATTGGACCCTGGGTCCTGGCATGTGCTATAAAACAAAAGACAAGGGTTTAGAGGTCTTCTAGATTTGAACTCAAATACCGGATCAGGAATGTTGCTCAAGGTTTCCCCAGATTTAAGTTTCTTTATCTATGTGGTTGGCTTCCTCAGAGAGTTGCTGAGGATTGTATTGGATCCATTTATTTTGTGTACAATAATAAACAAGTAAGAGATTTACACGGATGGTTTACAGTAGGCAAAGCTTGAATAATAAACACATGAAAATCTGTAATAATAATCAGAAAATGTAATACTACATAAGATATGATTTCACATCCACTGGATTAGCAACATAATAAAAAATCCTTTTATTAAGTCCAAGTGATAAGAAAATTGTAATTTGCTTACACTGATGGTAGGCGTATGATTTTATTTTAAACTATAATCTAGCATTATTATCTAGTAAGGTTAAAGGTGTTCAATTCAGCAATATTATTGCTAGAGTAAATTAGTTTTTAGAAATTTTTTTCTGTGGCAATAAAAAATATATTTTACATGGGATCTCAGAAACAGAAATTCACACACACATACACACACACCTGTACACATACACACGAAGAGAACAGTTTCTGAAAAATACTTATTATCGCAACCTATTTGGAGGAGCATTATATATATCATGATGGATGAGAGTGTAGAATTCCAAGTTTAGTATATGTTTATTATACTCAATAGTTATATTTTGGAAAATATATATCTACTATTTATATAAATATCTATAAATGTATGTATTTGTGTATATATTTATAACATGTGTTATATATTGTATATACTTAACATATATATTTTTATATACATATATGCATATATGTATACTTATATATTATATATACTTAATATATATGCACTTAATATGCATACTATATATTAACTTAATCATTTTTAACTCATTTCCCTTCCTAATCTTCCGTTTCTCCTGTTCTCTAGATTTTTTTCCTATCTCCTTTACTTTTCTCTTTAAATTATTTATGTTTTGGGATTCTCATATAAGACAAAAATGTGATATTTACCCTGTTTTGATTTATTTCATTTAACATTATGGTCTCAAGATCCATCCACTGTTTCACAAATGACTCAAATTTCCAATTTATCCTACCTTAGGGTATATACCACTTCTATAATTTAGCTATCATGAACTGCACTACTATAAACATGATTATGCATTTATCACTGTAATATTGATGACTTTAATGCTTTTGGGATGATAAACAGGGGAGGTATAGCTGAGTCAAATAGAATTTCTATTTTTTGCTTTCTGGGGAATCTCTATGCTGATTTCCATAGTGGCTGTACTAGTTTACAACCCCACCAACAAAATAGAAAAGTTCCTTTTCCCTTATATCCTTGTCAACACATTTTGCTTTTTGATCCCTTGCTCATAGTCATTCTTACTGGAGCAAGATGAAACCTCGGTATTGCTTTAATATGTATTTCCCCAATATTTGTGTACTTATTTTGTACTTCTTTTGAAAAAGTGTCTGTTCATTTCAAAGGCCATCTTTTGGTTGGGTCTTTCATTTTCAGTGGTCAATTTTTTTATTCCTTTATATATTCTAGACATCAGCGGAGTAACTGGCAATAACCATTTGCCATTCTGTAACTTAGCTTTTCACTCTGTAAATCGTTTCCTTTGCTGTACAGAAGTTTTATAATTTCATTTGTTCATTCTTGGTATTATTACTTGTGCAGTTGGGATCTGTTCAGGAAGTCCTGGCCTATGCCTATGCCTTTAAGTGTTTTACCTATTTTATCTTCCCAAAGATTGAGTGATACTATTTTTATATCTAGGTCTTTGATCCATTTTGATTTGATTTTATTACAGGGTAATATATGTCTGAATTCATTCTTTTGCATGTGGATAACCAGTTTTCCCATCACCACTTGTTAAAGAGGTTCTCTTTTCTCCACCATTCTTTTTTTAATCCCTTTGTCAAAGATCAGATGGCTAAAGGTCCATGGGCTATTTTTGTGTCTTCCTTTCTACTTCACTGGTCGACATGCCCATTTTTGTACCAGTCACATGCTGTTCTCTACCTTTTTTTTTTGGTACTAGATCAAACTTGGACCTTGCACTTACAAGGCAGGCAGCAGCACCACTGAGCTAAAATTCTATGCTTATTTTTGTCATGGTTTTTTTCATGAAAGGATGTTGGATTTTGTCAAAGGCTTTTGTTTTAATCTATTGAGATGCTCATGTGATTTTTTCCTTTACTTCTATTTATGGTGTATAACCTTTATTGATTTATGTATGCTGTGTCATCTTTGCATCCCTGGGATGAAGCCAACTTGTTCATGGCATATGATATTTAAAGATTTTTTCATGCTATTTGCAAATATCTTGTTAAGGATTTCAGCACTTGTATTTATTAAGAATATTGCCCTGTAGATTTCCTTATATGTTGAGTTTGGTTTCAGGGTAATGGTGGCCTCAAGAAATGAGTATGGTAGTGCTCCTTCCCTTTCAATTTTATCAAAGATTTTGAGAAGTATTAGCAATAGTTCTTCTCTGAAATTGTGTTAAAATTCAGTGGTGTATCCATTGGATCCTAGGCTTTTCTTGGTCCTTAGAGTATTTTGCTTTCTTTCTTTCTTTTTCTTTATTGGTATTGTAGGTATGCAGTACAGTTACATTCATCATTGGGATCTTGTACCTTACATGATATATCTTGGTTCTTATTTTTTCCCCATTCCCCTGGCCTCCCATCACCCCGCTCCACCCTTCCCTATTTATGAAGACTTTCTTTCCAATTTTTTCCTTTTCTCTTTTTCTTTTTTTTCCCTTCTTACCTTTGCTCTACCCCTCCCACTTCCTGTAAACCTTTAGATTTTTTTCCTATTACAAAATATCAATTATACATTTTGATCTTTATTTATACTTTTATTTTATCACACCAGAGAAACTATTCAGTATTTACACATGAGTCCTCTTTACTTCACTTAAGGCTATGGCCTCAATGTGAATCCACTTAGCTATAAATTTTTCTAGTTTCTCATTCTTTATGGCTGAGTAGTACTCTATTTTATTTTTTAAAAAAAACATATCTTCTTTATCTAGTCTGCAGATGACAGGCAATTGAGCTATTTCCAAGTTTTAGCTATTACAAACTGTGCCACTATAGACATGGATGAGCATGTATCACTGTGGTATGACTCTTTTAATTCTTTTTGAAAGATACCCAGCAGAAGAATAGCTGGGTCAAATGGGACCTATAATCCTAGTTGTTTAAGGTATCTCCATATTGATTTCCACAGTGGCTGCAGCAGTCTGCAATCCTACCAACAATGGAGAATTTTTCCTTTCTCCCCACAACCCTGCCAATATTTGTTAATGGTTGATTCCTTGATAGCAACCATTTTTTCTGGGGTGAAGTGGAATCTCAGTGTTGTTTTCATCTGCATCTCTTGAATGACCAGTGATAAACATATTTTCATATTTACTTGCTGCTTTTACTTCTTTATTTGACATTTGTCTGTTCATTTCAGATGCCCATTTTTGAACTGGATTTTTAAATGTGGATGTCTGTTTTTTTGAGTTCTTTATATATTCTGGATAGTAGACCTTTGTCTGAGGAACAGCTGGTAAATTTTTTTTCCTCCACTGTAGGTTCTCTTAGCTCTGTCGGTGGATTCTCTTGCAGGGCAGAATCTTTTTTAAAAAGATGAGATCCCAGTTGTTGATTTTTTGTGTTAATTCCCATGCTACTGAGGATTTGTTCAAAAAGTCTTTTCCTATGCCAATGTCTTCAAGAGTTCCACCTAACTTATCTTCCAGAAAATTTAGTGTTTCTGTTTTAATATTTAGATCTTTAATCCACTTGGATTTTAGTTTAGTACATGGTGAAAGATAGTCATCTAGTTTTAGTCTTTGGCAAATTGAAAATCAGTTTTTCCAGTACCATTTATTAAAGGGCCTATCTTTCTTCCAGTAAGGGTGGTTGGCTCCTTTGTCAAAGATGAGGTGGCTGAGTATGTCTGGAGTTGTTTCTGTATCTAATCTATTCCATTGATCCTCGAGTCTGTTTTTTTGCCAGTATCATGATGTTTTGAACACAGTGAATTTGTAGCATAGTTTCAAGTTGGGAGTTGTGATATCCCCTGCCATGTCTCTATTACCTAGATTGGCTTTTGCTATTCTAGGTCTTTTCTGGTTCCAAATGAATTTTTGTATTGTTTTCTGTAGTTAGTTCTGTGAAATATACTGTTGGGATTTCAATCGGGATTGCATTGAATCTGTATAGCAGTTTGGGAAGTGTGGCCATTTTCACTATATTGGTTCTTTTCATCCAAAAACGGGAAATTTTTCCATTTTCTTTTTCTTTTTCTTTCTATTTTCTAATATGCTTTTTGATCTTTTTCAGAGTAGTGTAGTTTTCAATGAAGAGGTCTTTTACTTCTTTCATTAGATTGATTCCTAGATAGTTAATGTTTTTGAATGCTATTGTGAAAGGTGTTGTTTCCCTAATTTCTCTCTCAGTGAGTTTGTTATTAGTGTACAGGAAGGCTATTTAGTTTTGAATGTTAGCTTTGTATCCAGCTGCACTAGTGAATTTGGTATGAAATCTAGAAGACTTTTGGTGAAGTTTCAGCACTCTTCTACGTAGACTCATGTCATCAGCAAATAATGATAATTTAACTTCTTCCTTCCCTATCGTTATTCCTTTTATTTCTTTCGCTTGTTTAATTGCTCTGGCTAATGTTTCCAGAACTATATTGAATAAGAGTGATGACAGTGGGCATCCTTGTCTTGTTCTTGATTTTAGAGAGAAACTTTCAGTTTTTGTCTATTTAGTATGTTGTTGGATGTTGGTTTATCATAGTTGGCTTTTATCAGATTGAGATAAAGACAATCTATTCCAATTTTGTGTAGGGTTTTCATCATGAATGGGTATTGGACATTGTCAAATGATTTTTCTGCTTCTATTGAGAGGGATCACATAGTTTTTGTCCTTGGCTCTGTTAATATAGTGTATTACATTTACTGATTTGCATATATTGAACTGTTCCTACATCCCAGGGATGAATCCTACTTGGCCATGGTGTATAACCTTCTTGAAGATTTGCTGCATCCTGCTTGCCAGTATCTTGAGGATTTTTGTGTCTATGTTCATTAGGGAGATTGGCCTGTAGTTCTCCTTTTTGGTTGGATCCTTCTCCAGTTTTGGTATCATGGTAATTCTTGTTTTCAGTAATGAATTTGGGAGTACTGTTTCCCTTTCAATTTCATTAAAGAGTTTGAGAAGTAGCGGCATTAGGTCTTCTCTAAATTTCTTGTAGAATTCAGCAGTGGATCCATCAGGGCCTGGGCTTTTCTTTGTTGGTAGGTTTTTGGTTACGTCTTCCATTTCATTAGCTGATATTGCTTTATTTAGAATTTTATATCTTCTTGATTTAGTGTTGCAACTGCTGCAGTCCACTCTGTCCACTGCTCCATTCCACTGATGCGTTTCTTTGTGGAGGCCTCTAGGATCACCAGCAGTCTTCATGTGCCTGCAGGTTCATCCTGCCATTCTCTGGAGGAGCATCCTGGCCCTGGGAGAGAGCGCTGCTTGTTATTTCCCTCCTCTTTGCTGAAGTCTCTCTCTTTGCTCTCCCCATGGACTTCAGTTATTGTTTCAGATACATCCTGGATGCTGGGGACCCATTTCCCTCCTTCTCTTCACTCTGCTTTATTCCAGGCAGGACACCGAATCTCAGAGAGTCTCTTTCTCTGCTGTTCACCAATCCATCACCTTCCCAGAGGTCCAGTTTGTAGATGTTTCAGTCCATAGTTGGCTGGCTTCAAGGCACAGTGGCATGGAAGAGAGTAGCAGAGGAGAAACAGTCCATGGCAAAGCAGGAAGCATCAAGCAACAACCAGCATAGAGATTAGCAAGCCTATTCAGCACTGTACTCTTCTCTGTACCCCTGCAAAACGTGGCCCTGATCTATCTTATTTGTGACAGTGGGTTATTGAGTTCCCCCACTGCAATTGTATTAGTGCTTATTTTGCTTTTCATGTCCCTTAATATTTGTTTTGTATAATTGGGGGCATTAGTCTTTGGTGCATAAGTATTTATGATTGTCATCTCTTCCTCTTGGATTGTTCCCTTTACAAGGATGTAGTGACCTTCTTTGTCTCTCTTAATCAGTTTTGGTTTGAAATTTACTTTGTCTGAAATTAAGATAGCTACCCTGCTCTTTGCCAGGTTTCTGTCACATGAAAAACTGTTTTCCATCCTTTTACTTTCAGTCTAGGAGTTTCTTTTTGAACCAGGTGCATTTCTTGTTTACAGCATATTGTTAGCTTTTGCTTCTTAATCCATTCTGCCAGTTTATTTCTTTTGATTGGTGACTTGAGGCCATTAACATTGATGGTTATAACTAATATGTATTGACTTATCATTGTCATGTTATTGTCCTTTCGTTGGCTTTTTAAAATTATTCCCCCTCTCCCTGTAATTTATTGCCTTTCTTTCTGGATTTGCTTTATTGGATCTCATGGAGCTGTGATCTTCATTTTCTTTTTCTAGGATATTATTTAGAATTGTATGAAGTGCTGGTTTGGTATTCATGAAGTTTCTCAGGTGCTCCTTGTCATAGAAGTATCTTATCCCCCATCAATTTTGAAAGTTTTTCAGGATACATCAATCTTGGTGGGAGGTTGTTTTCTTTTAGGGCTTGAAGTACTTCACTCCAGGCTGTCCTTGACCTGAGGGTTTGTTTTGAAAAGTCTGCTGTGATTCTGATGGGCTTTTCTTTGCATGTGATTTGTTTCTTTTCTCTAACTGCTTCTGGTATTTTGTACCTCTGTTGGGTTTCTGGGATCTTGATTATTACATGTCTAGATGTAAATTTTTTTGTGATCTTGGGTAGTTGGCTTCCTATAAGCCTCACTAATTTGTATGTCAAATTCTTTTGAAAAGCCGGCCATGGTGGCACATGCATACAATCCCAGCACTCGGGAGGCTGAGGCAGGAGGATCGCTGTGAGTTCGAGACCAGCCTGGGCTACATAGTGAGTTCCAGGTCAGTCTCAACTACATAGTGAGACCCTGTCTCAAAAAACAAAACAAAATAAAAAAATCCTTTGCTCTGTTTGGGAAGTTTTCTGTCATTAATTCTATGAATAGGTTTTTTTATGTCACTTGTACTTTCTCCTGCTTTTTCATATACTCCTATCCTTCTAAATTATCCTTCTTTGTGTTGTCTAATAGTGGTTGGATTGATTTCTTATGTCGCCTTACTTTTTTAGGAGATCCTTCTTTTTTTTTTTATTGAGGTTATTGGTACAATCTAGGTATACGATACAATTACATTCATCATTGGGATTCTGTACCTTTACATAATAGGTCTGGATTCTCATTTTTCCCCTTGTCCCTGCCCTCCCTTCACCCCCTCCTCCCCTCCCCATTTACAAACACTTTATTTCCATTTTTTCAGTTTCTCATATTTTTTTCCTCTCCCTTATTACCTTTCCCCCACCCTTCCCACTTTCCTTACACCTTTAGCCCTTTACCTAGGAGATCCTTCTTTTCATGGTCCCTGACCACCATCCTGTTTTCTATATCTGATATCCTGGCTTCAGATTGGCTCAGTCTGTTATGTGTACTTTCAATAAAGTTTTTAATCTCCTGGATATCTGTTTGAATCTGCTTCATGGATTACATTTCTTTCCTATGTTGAGCATTCATGGTCTCCATTTCTTTCCTATGCTGGACGTTCTTGGCTTCTATCATGGTCCTGAACTCATGTATTTTTTTTTACCTGTTTCTATTCTAGAGTCTCTAATCTTGTCTTTCATTCAGCTCACCATCTCTATAGTTATCTCAGAAATTATTTCTGTTTTGAATTTTTCTAGAGCCTCATTCATCTGTTTTTTTTTATTTTTATTTTTTAACTTCCTGTTCTATCAGTTCAGAGTGTTCCCATGGTTGATGATCAGACTTTTCCACCTCAATTTCCCCATAATTTGCCTTTGATGAATGGCAGTCTGTGTTTTTGTTTGTGCCTTGCTTGAATATCTTCTCTTTTCTATTTTTGTTGTTGGTGCTGTCCTTCTGGGTTAATACTTCTATCTTCCTTTTATAGCTTATATTTAGGTATTGAGTCTCTAATGACTCAGTTTCATTGTACCATCAGGGACAACTGATTAAATCAATCACAACACCTTAGCCCAAGTAATACAATCAGCAACACAATAGCATCAAGCCCAGCTTAGAAAATGATGATTTGTGGTAGTTATTAATCTATCACCCTTAACTGTGTGAATTAAATCAAAATCAAGGCTAGAGTTCAGAACAATGGCCTTTATGACTGCCTGTGCTTCTGTGGTATGAATCCAGGAACCAGTCCAGCCAGGAGACCAAAGGTACATGGGGGGGGTGCTGCAGTCCCCTCTCACCATTCCTTGTGAAGTTCCAGGGGTATGGTGGTCCCAGGGAAGTTCTATGAGGCTGAGCCATTCACTGTTCCTCTGCCAAGGCTGGGGTTGGGGTGGCGCTGTGGTCCCAGGCAAGCTCTACACAGCTGGGCCACTCACTGTTCCTCTGCTGAGGCTCGGGAGAGGATGGGGCTGTGGTCTGTCCTGTATTTACTATGGCCTCAAATCCACTGCCTGTTATTGGCCTATTCAGCAGCTTCATAATTTCTTGATGTAATTTTGGTGAATCCTATTCATTTTTTTCTTAATTTTCTCAATCTACTAAGCAGATTTCCCCCTGTGAAGTGCCCTTGCCTTTGGGTATGATTCAGTACACAGACACCTACTGAAATTATTCACATAGAAGAATTGGTCACTACTAAAACATCATACTACAGCAAAACATGCATACTAATCTTTGTAGCAACATAATTCATAGTAGCTAAATCCTGGAAACAGCTGGTATATCCATCAACAGACCACTGGATCAAGAAAATGTGGTATCTCTATATAATAGAATGCTACTCAGCTACAAAGAATGACAAATTTGATGTATTTGCAGGTAAACTGATGCATGTAGATAATATAATATTGAATGAAATAAGTCAGACACACAAGGTTAAATAGCATATGATAGCTCTCATTTGTGTAAGGCAAAGTACAAATATAGAGAATAATAAAGGATTGATAGAAGAGGACAAAGTAATAATTCTCTTGCAATAGGGAAGTGATGCAAGGGAACAAGGATGTGGTATAAGGATGAGTAGAAGGGGAAATAAGCAGACTGCAGAATAAAGACATGCCATATAAAGGAACCTAATAACCTCAATTAAGGTAAATATTGTATGCCATAACATAAGCTATGATTAATAATATCAACAAGAAAAAGGAAGGGATAAGGGATCTAGAGGAGGAGGGAGGGAAAGGGAGGGAAGAGAAAGGAGATTTTTTTTTAAAAAAAGAAACAAGGCGTAATACATACCTTCAGCCACTCATCAAGATGACTGTAAACTGCATAATCTGCAAACATGTACTAATAAAAGTAGTGTACAGTACTACTCAGACGTAAAGAGTGAGAAATTAGAGACATTTGTAGCAAAATGGAAGCACATTGAGGCCATACCCTTATATGAAATAAATAGGATACATAATGTGTAAATACTAAATAGTTTCTCTTGTGTGAGAAACTGAAAGTATGAGGATCACAATGTATAATAGATAATGTAATAGGAAGAAAAATTCCAAAAGAGAAAGGGAAGGTGAAATGGGAGGGGTAGGGGAAAGAAAGGAATAAATATGAGAAAAGGAAAAAAGGGGACACAAAAGTGTACATAGGGTGATGTGGAGGGGTTGAAGGGAGGGCATGAGGAAAAAAATAAGAAACAAGATATATCATGTAAAGGTATAAATTCATGATGAATGTCATCGTATTGTATACTTGAAATGTGCCAATAAACTTAATGAAAAATAAAATAAAATAAAATAAAGAAGGTTTTTTGTTTTGGTATCGGGGATCAAACTCGGGTCCTTGTGCTTGTGAGGCAGGTGGCAGAACCAATGAGCTAAATCCCCAGCCTGAAGAAGTAGTTTTCATTAGAACTGAATTACAAGGAGAGAGAAAGTACCTGTAATAGCAATATCCAAACAACCAATCATATATTGCTATATAATTTAGAGTTTGTTTAGCAGTTTTCCACTCTTTCAATAACCCAGGAATACAGAGGATTAGTCACAATAGATAAAGGGCTGAGAGAGAGAAGGTTGAAAAAAGGATTTTAAAAATAAAGTAATAAAAACTGAGAAAAGCCAAAGGATACTAAAAAGAAGCAAAAACAGATGAAGGAAGGAGAGTAAGTAGCATTTGATGATATTATTTTTAAGTTTATTGGTATAATTTAAGAATGCGTTCATCATTGGGAAGTTTTACTTTTACATGATATGTCTTGGTTCTTATTAATTCCTATTTCACATTATCTATTATACATTTTGACCCACATTTATACTTTGTTTTCTCACACAAGAGAAACTATTCGGTATTTACACATATGTGTCCTATTTCACTCAAGAGTATGGCCTCAATGTATTTCCATTTTGGCAATCTCAATGCCCCACTGTCACAGATAGACCAACTAGACAAAAAAAAAGTGCTAGAACTCAAACAAACCCTTGAACAAATTAGCTTAACATATGTTTACAGAGAGTTCCACCCCACAAAATCAGAACACACATTCTTTTCAGCTGCACATGGGTTGTTCTCCAAAACAGATCACATACTTGCTTTATAGAACATGTTTAAGTAAATGCAAAGAAATTGATGTTATCCCCTGTATATTAACAAATCATAGTGCCTTGATGATATTATTTTCTACCTGAAAAGAGGGAGCAGAAATGGGGGCTTGAGAGCATAGGAATGAAGGGAGAATAGGAGGAGTAAAAGAGGGGTTTCTAAGTAGAAAGTAGAACAGTCATTGCGGAGGTTATATCTCATTTATAAACTAGCAGAAACCCTATAGTAGAAGATAACTCAATAGGTCAATGTAAGTTACTGCATAAACAAAAATGATGGTTAGCACTCATGTACAGTTGCTCATAAACATATGCACCTCACATGCACTTTAAAGTAGAAAAAAGTTGTTTAACGTTTTTATAATTTTTTATATAGAAGAAAGGTGGAGTAGGATGGGGAGACTTGTGAGGATTTGAGAGTGGAAGTGATGATAGAGAATGTGCAAAGGACTTAAGTGAACAGTGAGAGAGGATATAGTGAGATTGAGTATAATCAGTGATTTAACTGAAACTAAATGTTTAAACCTTATGAAACAATTCTTGATGAAAGGAAATCTACTATAATATGTGAAGATACTGTAATATTTAGAGTAACCTTAAAAGTTTATATATCAAAGCTATGAATATATAGAAAGGGAGAGAAAAAATAATAAAAGCATTGGGAAGGAGCTCTGAGATAGGAGAAATAAGAAGGGAAGAATAACAAAGGCAACGAAAGGATGAGGTTGTAAATAGAATGTGAGAGAAGAGCAGAGAGAGTATATCCATCTGTTAAACTAACAGTCAAGCAAGATGAAATATTACCTGAAGTGGGCATATGTGAATTAACTATATGGAATATTTTTAAAGCAACAGTAGAAAATTTATACACATAACTACAACTATACACACATATATACAAAGGCCTGCCACTCAAAAAATTAAACATGTAAAAAAATACACAAACACAAAACAAAAATATACAAAAGGCACTGTGCTCAGGAGCTTCTGCTGTTCTCATAATTATGGCGGGCATCAGTGCTCCTCTCACTGACAGAAACCTCAGATTCCCAGATGAGTTTTTGCCATAAGCTCTGCTATTTGGTCTGCCCACTTCACCTGCCTCCTCCACTTTATTTGCTGTTGTGTCCCAGGTCTGCCTAGCCTTTCTCTGGCCAGCAACTTCAGTAGTCCCCTGTGGTCAGGCAGGAGGCAGTATTTCCATTTGTAGAGCACACACTGATGGATTTTCTGATTCCTTTACCCCCAGGTCAAAGCAATACTGATTGCTGAGTTTCAATTTGACCAGGGATTTAGTAGTTTGGGGCACTGATGTGGATTGTTTTATTGACCCCCAGTGATCTCTCATCTCAGTTGTTTAGGTTCACAAAGGACATCTTCTCAGCCCATGATTTCAGCAGCACTTAGGGCTTAGTAGAAGAGAGACTTTCTGAATGGAATTTAGTAGGTTTTGGGTGGTGGACAGAGGGAGCCCATGAAGGTACAAAGCTCAGCAAGCATTTATAGGGTGGTGGGAGAGTGCCTGCTCTAACACTACTCAACCATCTTTTCATCATTTGCAGATCTCACCAACCACAGGAACTGTAAAACCTTTGATTCTTACTATTTCTCATGTCCCTCAATGCCCGATTTCAGGTCCCTAACCAGGACCATGCCATTTGTTCCTCTTTGTTTCTAAAGCTCACTGGTCCTAACTCAGTCACTGTCCTCTGAGTGATTCTCTGGCTTCTGCTTTCCTTAGTGTCCTGATATGAAGAGATTCTCCCCTTCTAATATCTCAAATATCTCACTCACTAGCTATATCTCCCAGTGGGAGGAAAGACAGGTCTGGTGGGCACTAGGGCAGTGTCTACTAGGATGAGTGCTCATCAGCAGCTTGGCAGCCTCTGCACTGGGCTTAATCCTTCAGGGAGATTGGAATTTTTCCCCAAACAGCATGTTCTCTGGACTTGGGATGCTAGTAGTGTTGGGATTGAGAAGCAGGCATCTCTCTTATTCTGCACACACCTATTACTGGATTTCATCTGGTACGTTTCTCTTTCTAGTTGCCTTCTAATGGCGGATTTTTTATTTACTATCACCCCCAACTGACCACCTATGGACCTTGGTGAGCATCTTCCAATCTTCTCATGAGTGTTACTACCTCTAGCCCATCATGTTGCTCTCCACTGAACTGGATTTTTGTTTTGTTTTCTTTTTTTTTCATAGACATGTTTGCAGTTCATACAGTTTACAGTCATCTTGGGAAGTGGTTACATGTACATGCCACAACTTGTTCCTTTTTAAAATCCCTTTCCCTCCTCCTTTCCTCCTTCTCCAGTTCCCTTATCCTATTTTCATTATTGTTCATATTATTAACCTTGACTCATGTTATGGCACATAATGTTTATTTCAATTGAGTTTATTAAGTTCCTGCACATGACATATCTTTATGCTACTTATTTCCCTTTCCCTTACTCCTCACTCCTTTCCATTGCTTTCATGGACCATTTCTCTATTGCAAGAGATCTGTCCTCCTGTTCCCTTCTACCCATCCTCTATTTTTTCCTTCTTTTGTACTTTGCCTCACTGAAATGAGAAATACCATATGGTATTTAAGCTTGCATGTCTGTTTTATTTCACTTAATATTATATTTTCAGGTGCATACGTTTTCCTACAAATGTGTCATTCTTTATCACTGAGTAGTATTCCATTATATATACATACCACATTTTCTTTTCTCAGTTGTCTGTTAACGGGTATACCAGATACTTCCAGGATATACCTATTATGAATTGTGCTGCTATAAATACTGGTATGCATGCATCACTGTAATTTGATAATGTAATGGCTTTGGGGAAGATACCTAGCAGGGGGATAGGTGGGTCACAAAAAATTTCTAATTTCAGTCTTTGAGAAATCTCCATACTGATTTCCATAATGGCAGTACTGTACTAGTTTACATTTGCTCCAACAATGGAGGGCTAACACCTCTTCATATATTTGTCGACCATTTGTATTTCTTCCTCCTGTGAAGATTCTATTCATTTCTCTTGACTTTCTGGACTGAGTTCCTAATTTTAGGTGGTTTAATTATTTTGACTTTGTTATATATTCTAGATACTAGTCCTCTGACTGAGGAGTACCTGGCAAAAAAGTTTTCCCATTCCATTGGTTGTCTCTTTACTCTACTGAATGATTCTTGTGCTATATGGAAGCTTTTTAGTATGATACAATCCCGTTTGTTGATTATAGCTGTTATTTCTCATGCAATTTAAGTTCTATTTAGAAAAATCTTTTTTTCTGGTTCAAACTGGCTTACTTGGTGTTGCCTTTTTGTTTTGTAATAATTAGCTTTATTGGTACATTTAAAGTATACAATACAATGACATTCATTGTTGGAAATTTGTACCTTTACATATTCATTCTTGGTTCTTATTTTTTCCCAATTCCCCTGTCCTCCCTTCAACCCCTCTCTCCCTATCTACAAAGACCTTGTTTCCATTATTTTTCATTTTCTCATATTAATTCCATTCCCTTCTTTCCTAGTTTCTCTAGTGTGAGAAACTGAAAATGTAAATAAGGGAAAGGAAAAAAGGGAATAGAAAATTCTTTTCCTATACCTATGTATTTATGTGTTTTAGCTATTTTATATTCTAGAAGTATTAATGTTTCTGTTTTAAAGTTTAGATCTTTGATTCGTTTTGAATTATATTTTGTACATGATGAGAGATGTTTCCAGTTTTAATCTTCTGCATACAGATACCCAGCGCCACTTGTTATATAGGCTGTCTTCCAAAATATGCTTTTAGCCACTTTATCAAAGATCAAATAATTGAATATGTCTGATGAGGTTTCTGTATCTTCAATTCTGTTTTATTGATCCATGTGTCTGTTTTTATTTAAGTATCACAACATTTTTATCATTATTCCACGGTAGTATATCTTGAAGTCAGGTATTACTAGGCCTCCAGCTTTATTCTTGTTGCCCAAATTTACTTTTGTTATTCTGGGTCTCTTCAGAGCTCCATAATGATATTAGAATCATTTTCTCTAGATCTATAAAGTATTCTGTTGGTATTTTGATTGGAACTGCATTGAATATAACAATTTTGGAAATATATCCATTTTGACAATATTGCCTGTGCCTACTAAGGAGCAGTGGACACCTTTTCATTTTTTGACGTCCTCTTCAATCTCCTTTCTCGGGGTACTTTAGTTTTCTTTGTAGAGGTCTTTCACTTCCTTGTTTAGGTTATTTCCTAGATATGGCACTTTCCTTTATGCTACTGGCTTGCAGTGAGAACAGGGTGCCAATGGAAGGTTCCAAACCTGTGTAATTCAGGCTGAACAGGTGCAGCACCACTGAGCTAAATCCCCAGCCCTAGGGACTTTTTAAAATAAAACTTAGCTTCTCTCTCTCTCTCTCTCTCTCTCTCTGGTACTGGGAATTGAACTTGGAACCTTGTGCTTGCGAGTTAGGCAGCAGAACCACTGAGCTACATCCCTGGGCCTAAAAGGGGCTTTTTAAAGAAAGGTCACTCTTTCTCTAAATAAATCCCTGGCACTGCCCTTACTGAGTCACTTAAAGCCAGAAATGCATATGTCTCACATTTTACTTTTGATTCCTGGAATAAAGTAAACGGAATGTTGTTTGTCTTTATTGTCCATAAAAATACTCTCTTCCCCTATGAATGTTGCAAGATTTCTGGAACGACCAGAGCTTATAGACTCCATGGATCTGAGAGTGAGAATCTAGGATGGATCCACTGAGTGTCATGAGGTTTGGAAGTGCAGATTCCTTATCTTACTTAGCCTTTTTAACTTGGGCTCTGAAGTTTACTGCTCCATCTGAGCCTTGCTGAGAGTCCATTTCTCTCTATCCCCCTCCTCCCCTCCTCTCTTATTGAAATTGAAAATTGAAGAACTAAACAACTTGAATGACTACATTAGCCCCAAATAAATCAGTCGTTTAATCTTGAAGACAATCCACAACTTCAGCTGTATTTATCCATGACCTCAAATCTTTGGGATTCTGAAAAGTTAAAATTATATTGTGTTTTTCTCTTTGTCTCTTCTCAGGTCAAATAAAAGCTGTGGAAACTTTAGAGAGAAGACTGGGGATAAAAAAGAGAATAAAATATAATACTCATTTCCAAATTAGGAATGTTGTTGAGAAATTCAGATTTCTCAGAGTGTATGCATTGATCAGTTCCCAAACTAGGCCCCCAAACTGAAAAGACCCTTTCTTTTTAACAGAGGAATATATTTTTTTCGAAAAATTATACTCTGTCACTCAATCATACATATATTTATTGAATATTTATTAAGTGCCTACTGTGTGTCAATTTTCTGGGTTCAGGACACAGAGAAGAACATTATATATATATTATGAGTGTATGCATTGATCAGTTCCCAAACTAGGCCCCCAAACTGAAAAGACCCTTTCTTTTTAACAGAGGAATATATTTTTTTCGAAAAATTATACTCTGTCACTCAATCATACATATATTTATTGAATATTTATTAAGTGCCTACTGTGTGTCAATTTTCTGGGTTCAGGACACAGAGAAGAACATTATATATATATTATATAAATAAATATTTTAAAATGTGATAGTAATATGAAGTAGAATTATATGTTACAATGGAAAATTATCCAATAGGGGATGAAAGTGGTATAGGAGATCCAATTTAGTTGGACAAGTCCAGAAAGATTCATTTAAAAAGTGATATTTAAGCTGAGACATAAAAGTTAGTGGTTTGCCAGCTAAAGATTTAGAGAAAGAATATGCCAAAAATTTGATAGAACATTATTGACTCTGAGGAAAAAGAAGGAGGAAGTGGGAAAAGAAGGGGAGGAGGAGGAGAAGTGAGAGGGAGAGGAGGCTTACCACCTGGTTGTCATGAAGGAATTCAAAGGAGGCAAATTTGGCATGTGCACAGAATATATAATAAGGCTAGAGAATTCACAAGGAGTCAAACCATGGAAAAGACTTTCAAGACTGATCAAACTCTGCTATCCTCCACTGGAGGATTAGTAGTCCTTGTTACTGAGTTTGGGAGCCCTGGAAGAATGTGTTTGAGGAGAAATGGATAGAAAGAGTCGGAATTTGTATTAGTATAATTTCAAATGTATGTTAAATAGGTGATATGATAGGCTACTCTAAAGCTCAAATAATGAATGTAGGAATTCAAAACTGGGAGCTGTTGCCATATACATGATTATTGAAGGTACGGAATAGTTGTGTTCATTTAGATTTCAACAGGGCCAACCTGCAGCCCACTGGTCATATGAAGCCCTGGATAGCTAGTAACACAGCCCTGCGAGACTGTAAATAAACTTTTAACATTATTATGTGATTTTTGACGATATTTTTCATTGGTCAATTGTGCAGTGCTCAAGTGTGGATGGCACATACAAAAGAACACTGTGTAGGGGAAGGTACAGTGTATTGCTGTCTCCACCTCTTGCACCCACCACATATATAGAGTCAGTTGAATATCAGTTGTCATAAAAGCGTCTATAACTTGGCAAGTAAGATCTAGCAATTACTAATAACAGTATTTTGACTTATCTACTCATGTATATGCCAGTGAAAACAGACATTTATTAAGTAGGTATACAATTTTTAACTATTAAACTTGAGCTTTTTGTGTTATTTTGTAAAATAATTTAATAAGTCAAATCAATTTTTTATTGATATAGTATAAGAAACATATATATTTTTATATATGGCTCAACACAATTTCTGTTCACTCATTGTGACCCAGGCAAGTTAATATGTTGTACACACAAGATTCAAAGAAAATTCAGAGAAAATGAGAGAGCTCAGGGTGAAACTCTGGATGATTCTCACATTTTAAGATTGGATCCAGGTAAGAGGGTCAAAGAGGCACAAGGTGAGTGCTGAACCCAGAAGATACAGAAACACAATATTTCAAAAACAGAAGGAGGGAAAAGAAAGGGAATTTTAAAAAAAGAACTGAAAAAAATGGAAATAGTGCTCTTACAAATCGGAAGGGGACCAATAATTAGAAAGAGTAGGGAAGGGTGGGGGGATAATGGTTGGAAAAAATTTAGATGTGTTATATACGTGTGTCGGCTCCCCATATGTAATCATTATGTACTGCAAACATGCACTAATACAAAATGCAAGGAAGTCATGAACTGTACTGAATGATGCACAGAAATGAAGAAAATGAGAGCAAGTGATCATTGATCATTGATAACTTTAGTGAGAGCTGTGTTTGCCAAAGTGGTGGTAGCATTCATCTGCTTATTTTAGGTCTGGAGGTGAATTAGAGATAAGATGAGGAGGAAAGTAAGACTAGAACATCCTTTCAGAACTGTAATTATAAAACAAAGAAAAAAATATTAACTGAAGGAAAATGTACAATCCAAGAAGAATTTTGTTTCTTTCTTAATGTGAGAGTTGATGGTAATGTGTCACACACCAACTCCATTTTGCATGCTCCAGTGACTAGAAATGAGTCAATTTCAGGCTATAGACAGAAAGTTTGGGTTCACAGATAAATTTATATATTCTTTGAGGTTCCCTGATAGCATTCAACTCAACTTCTTTCAATTGCTTTTAAATAAGTGATGCTTTAGTTTCTCTAATGTCCTCAATAGAAGAGGGATTTCCCTATAACATTAATAGTCTGAGGCCCTGTCTTTAATTTGGATGAAATAAATCTTAATGCTGTCCTTAGTTTTGTTCAATGTCATCCACAACGTGACCACTGGAGTAACTTTTCTAAAGCATATGACCATCAATGTCTTGCACCCACAGTGTTGTAGGCTAACAACCTCAGGCTCCAAACCCACAACCAGAGATTAAGATCAGCCTGAATTTCTGTGAAGTTGAAAGCTCCAGAATCAGCACCCTGGCATAATATTACTGGGATAACCCAGATCTGTTTGCCTCATTTGTCTACAAGTGACAATGGAAACATGCCCTGAGTGGGACATTATCACCATTATCAACATTGAGATTGTCTGGGGTTCATGATACCATACTCCAGTATCAAGCAACTGGATGCTAGGACAAATATGCAAGTGACTTCTCATCCCTAATGAATTTAAGAGGAAGGATCTTAGGACAGACTCAAGCCAAAAGCCAGATACACCTAAAAAGGCATCTCTGAAAAGTAGTCATTTCCTAAGGAGGTCTTGATACTAGTAATAAAGCTATCTACCATAAGCAATTTACAAGCATCAGTGCAGAAAATGAATTAAAAAATAGGAAATGACAATACACAGAAGCAGGAGGCAATGCCATACCTCCAGCTTGCCCAAAGTAAATCTGGGGGGCATTGCAATGGAAGAAATCAAAAGCCATCCAGTTGAATTTTATGAAAAGGTAGCAGAGGAAGTAGCAAAGCAGATGAAACAGTCTGTGGAAAAAAAGAAATCAGAAATAATTTCACAGATAACCAAAGGAATGAAGGTTATAATGAAGGATATGGTTAGTGAATCTAGAATAGATACAGATATAAAAATAGAGGAGCATGGGAAAGTGATGGAAAGCAAAAATGTATAACAGGAAAAAAACTGGATTCTATGAAACAGATGTAAACAGATATCCAGGAGAATAAAAAATTCTATTGAAACCATACACAGCAGAATCAACCAATGTGAGGACAGAATATCAGATCTAAAAGACAGTTTTTCAGTTAGTGATCATCAAATCAAAGACTTTTTAAAAATTGCAAGGGACCACAAAAATCAATCCAACAGCTGCTAGATGGTACAAAGAAGAATAATGTAAGATTGATCAAATCAAGAAAAAATGAGAAGATAGTACACAGGACATAAAAACTTGTTCACAGAAGAAATGGTAGAAAATTTCCCAAGAATGAAAAAAGAATTTGACATACAGATAAATGAATATAGATCTCCAATTAGCCGTGATCTGAAAAAATCTACAAGTAATATAGTACTCAATATTCCAGAAATTCCACACAAGAACAGAATACTGTGTTAGAGAAAAGCAATAAACCACCTATAAAAAAGCACATCAGAATCACAACAAAATTCTCAACACAAACCCTTAAATCAAAGAGAACTTAGAGTGAAATATTTCAAGCCCTAAAAGGAAACAACCACCAACCCAGATTGATGTACTCTACAAAATTGTCTTTCAAAATTGATCGAGAAATAAGATACTTTCATGATAAAGAACACCTGAAGAAATTCATGACCACCAAACCAGCATGCCAAATAGTTCTGTACTCTCAACCTGCCAAAGATTAAAACTAGACCCTTATCTCTCACCATGCACTAAATTAAAATCCAAGTGGATTAAAGATCTAAATATTAAAACAGAAACACTAAGCTTGCTGGAGAATAAATTAGGCAGAACTCTGGAAGACATTGGCATAGGAAAAGACTTTATGAACAAATCCTCAGTAGCATGGGAACTAGCAGAAAGAATCAGCAACTGGGATCTCATCTTATTAAAAAGCTTCTGCACTGCAGGCAAAACCATCAACAGAACTAAGAGACAATCTACAATGTGGGAAAAAATTTTCACCAGCTGCTCCTCAGACAAAGGACTGTTATCTAGAATATATACAGAACTAAAAACAATCAGCCCTCCCAAATATAAAGACCCAATTAAAAATGGGCATCTGAAATTAACAGACATTTCTCAGAAAAAGAAGTAAAGCAGCAAGTAAATATATGAACAAATGTTCCACATCACTAGTCATTTGAACGATGCAGATGAAAACAACACTGAGATTCCACCTCACCCCACAAAGAATGGCTGCTATCAAGAAATCAAACAATAACAAATGTTGGCGGGGTTGTGGGGAGAAAGGAACCCTTCTCCATTGCTGGTGGGAGTACAGACTGGTGCAACCACTAGGGAAATAAATATGGAGATACCTCAAAGATTTGGGACTAGAGGTTCCATTTGACCCAGTCATAGCTCTGCTGGGTATCTTTCCAAAAGAATGACCGGTGATGTTGAACATTTTTTCATATGTTTATTTGCTCTTTCGACTTTTTTTTTTATGAGACAGGGTCTCACTATGTAGTTGAGACTGGCCTTGAACTCACTATGTAGCCCAGGCTGTTCTGGAACTCACAGTGATCCTCCTGGCTCCGCCTCCTGAGTGCTGGGATTACAAGCATGTGCCACCATGCCCAGCTTACCAGAAGCTTAAATATTTCATGGTCTCTCTCTTATGAGAAACTCAAAAATAAATAAAGAACAAAATAAAAGATCCATAACAGACAGTGGGGAGATATATCTCTTGCAAAAAGATGGAGGAACTATGGAACGGAGAGGAAAAATAATTAAGATGTGTCATGTACATGTACTAACTTTCCATGAGGAATGTACTCATTTTATATCCTAATCATGTACTCATAAAAATGTTTAAAGAATATTAAAACTGTCAAAAAAGATATGGCTCGTGCATGGTGAAATGGTTGGAACCTTTGCGGCATCATCTGTCATCTGTCTGGTCTATCTCCCTTGTCTGCTGCTCCCAACAAAGCAATTATGTCACTCACCACTCTCTCCACAGCTCTTAAACTGTTGAACTTTAACTCAGGTGAATCAAAGTCTGAGTAAACCTAGACCCCCTATGGCTGGACATAGGTCTCATTTTCATGCCAATTTACAGTCAGGAATAATGGTCTTAGCCATATAAAATGCCAAAGATCTAAATTCAACGACTAAAGGAAATCCATGTGGATCTCAAAGAATTTTTTTTCTCTGCTCGTGAAGACACTTGGATATTTTTTCTTTTTATGATTGTGTAGGGTGATGATAAGCAAGGGGATTTATTGAGAAGCTCCATTTGCCTGGCAGGCATACTATTTTGAATCAGATTATATATTATAGGAACTTGGGTAGTAACTAGTAGAGGTTATGAGGAGTGTAAACCTCCACCTCTCCCCTAATGCCAATCTACGTGTCACTCTCCTATTCATTTCTAAGCGCTCTTGGGCAACAATAACTAGTCATCTATAAAAATGCACTTGAAGGAGTAAAGGACAAGCTTTGTGAGTCAGCAAAATTCTCAAGCCTCATTGTCCAGGAACAGTTTTCTCCTCTAAAAAAGCTAGACACAAAATGTCTGAACAGGAGTCACCAGACTTGAAAACATGCACACGCACCCGCCCTGCGCTCATGTGGTCCCCTAAAAGTCCACACACCACATCCCCTATACACATGCTGTAAACCAAGACATAGCATGAGTCTATTCCAAGAAAACAACAGCAAAACATTTATTTCTAAAAAAGGGAGAAAGTCACAAGACAAGGTTTATAATAATTAACCAAGTCCATGGAAAACTCATTTGAAAAAATACCCCCCATAGAGTTTAGAACAAAACATCAACTTGGTGAGCGTTTAGTTACAGTTTATAGCTACTTCTTTTGCCCTTGACACACTACTATGATTTTTTTAACCTCCTCTGCTGATCTTGCTCAGCATGAGTGGTTTAAAGATAAAAGTCCAGGTTTGTAAATGGAATTTCCCTATTTGCAATCTTGATGAGTGGGCTCTTCTGAGCCCGTTGGACACATGTGTTGGTTTTTATCAGTTGTTACCCTAGCAAAGGGAATAGGAACTACACAAGTTAGGAAAACAGAGCTTATATCAAATGTCCAGTTAGGAGAGTGAAAGACCAAATAAGACAAAATTAGATAACCCAGAGTTTAGCAAGTGCAGAAACCTGCCTACTACCCCTACGGCTGCAAGAAAACAGGGAGGATGTACTATTTGCAGAGGTTGCCAGGTAGAAGCTAGAACAATGGAGGGAAAGCTTATTAGGACAAACAGAAATGGAGGAGGCAATCCAGTCACAGTTTTCTTAAGTCTAACAATTTTTAACTTCAGTGTTTTCCATCAGCCCATGTACCAATTCTTGTTTCTAATCCTCAGAACCCCTTTCCATGCCTCCTTGGCCTTAAGAATGTCTACTCATTCTTAACCAAACTGAATGTTACTGCTTGTATGAGATCTTTCTCAATACTAACTCCCCACAAGAAAGTTTAGTAGTTTCTGTCCTCTGGCTTCCCCTGACACTGTAAATATATTCAATTCAGCATTTAATCATGATATTTTGTTTACTGTATGTTTGCTTGTCTGTCTCCCTTCTAAACTGTGAGGTTACTGAGGGAAAATCCATGTCTCCTTTCCTCTCAGCAATACCTAGCTGCTTGATATATAATAAATGCCTGATGAAAAATATTTATATGAATGTATGAATGGATGATGTTGACAGCATATTTACACTTTATTTATAGGGAAAACCGGAGTTATTTTCTTCTTTGCATTTAAAAGCATTTGGAGCTCAAGGCCTCAAGGGCTTAAACAGAAATGAATCCAATATATGCCCTCAATAAGAAGAGATATAAAGAGATGATTATATACAGAGAGAAGAAAGAAATTAGAGAGAAATGAGGAGGGGGAGAGACAGAATTTGAAGAGGGTGGTCAGGAGTAACAGTACAAAGCTCTGCAAGGAAATGCTATTTTGGGACACAAAACCATGGAGAAAGTCTTCGTGTTTCACTTGAAATAGATTCTGTAGAGTTGCTGGGACCAGGACCACAAAGACTGTACCAGTGAGAGAAAGGAGATTCCCTAGAAAGGAGGTGATTCCACTGATATACTGGTAAACATTCAACAGCCAGCTCTCTAAATGTAAGGGAAATACCTGAATGTATAGAGTTTGACACTTTATTTTTTATAAAGAGCTCCACCATAGCTGATTTCAAGCTCCAGTGTGAGATCACTGAAAGCACAGTTGAGAAAAGATGTTCTGTAGTACAGTGTACTATAGCATAGGATTTCCACTATATAGAGTAAACAGATATAAATAATTTCAAAATCATAGGTAATAGTCAATATAGTTAAATAGCAAATGGTTACTTTTATTTAATTATAAGTTTATATATTTTAATTTTGAATGATGGATGTGTTTAATAGGTTCCTTGCAAATTTCTTTAAAATTCAACTATCATCTCTCAAGAGCAGGCATTAATGTATAGAATACCTCTGTAGGCTTCACGGGGACTCTGAATCAGCCCAAATAGGCAGAGGTATACCAAGGTGAGATAAGGATTGCTGGTCAAGTGCAGTATAATACAATCCATAGAGCATCCAGGCCTGCTAGGTGATTTCCAGTTTTCCAAGGAGAAACTACACTTGGTAGCTTCAAATGCTAAATAGCTCAAAAAAGAATACCTTTTTATTCATTGTATAGCCTTTCTTACTGATGAAAATTGTATTTATAATTGAGATTCACCTAGTGAGCAAAATAACTTACTGTTGAAAGTATTCATTGAATATCTCTTTATTAATATAACAATGTTGAGAGCTACATTCCATGAAATTCATGCAAGTAATAGCTTAGTCTTCCATCTACAGTGTTCAGTTAATAAATGCTCCTCCTTTATTCAAGTAAGGAAAATTGACACTGATTCAGATTTTACAGATGCAAGAAAGAGTTGGTACCAATTACAGTCTGCTAGAAAAATTTCATGTTTGCAAACTCAAGTTGTCAGTGAATTGTGTATATTAGTGGTTTCTCGCTTCACCACTATATTTTAGGTCTTCCTTAATCCTGGGTTCCATCGTCCCCAGAACATTTTCAGTATTGAATAGAACAAGGAGGAAATACAGTTCTGAAACCTTGGTATTATAATTAGTCCTTACTATATGCTTATCATGTGATATATATCTTATCTAATCTTCAAAAAATCCAACAAATAGGTATAATTATTTTCCCAGTTTATCCAACAAGTAGACATAATCATTTTTCCCATTTATAAATAACGAAGTTGCAAATCAGGAACACAATGAACCTTGCCCCAAATCAGACAACTTATGAGAGCAGAGTCAGAAATCGAGGCCAGCTGTATCTGAATCTTAAGCCACAGGATCTTCCACTACTCCATGAGGCCTTCCTTAGTAGTTATCTCTTCGTTTGGGGAGGATAGGTTAGGAGAGACAGTGTTCTGTGCACAGCATCAAAGGAGGATTAATAAGTCGTGTGCTTTTTGGAGGGTCACTTGGGAATTCTAATCTCAGGCTCCTAAGGTTGAAAAGTACAATTCATGGCCCCACCTTCTTATATCAAACATATGACTTAACAACTTTAAACAAATGTTTTCTTTTAAAAGCTGATGATTGAGAGAAATTTTGGGGGGTTGTTGTTGTTGTTGTTAGTTTTCTGTTTGCTTTTCAAGAAAGGTCTTGCTATGTTGCCCAAGTTGGCCTCAAATTCCTGGACTCAAGTAATCCTCCTGCCTCTGCTGGGACTATAGGCACACAGTACTTCACCTGACTGGGGCAATTTGTAAAGCAAGTCATTGGATACAATTAGATAATTTTGCTCCCTGTCTCTTAACCTTAAAATTCCTTTTCTTAGCTGGGTGTGGTGGCGCAAGCCTGTAATCCCAGCACTAGGGAGGCTGAGGCAGGAGGATTGCCAAGAGTTCAAGGTCAGCCTGGGCTAAATAGTGAGTTCAAGACCAGACCGGATTACATGGTGAGACCCTGTCTCAACCCCCCGCAAATCCTTTTCCTTTCCGTAGTGTTCTAAGGTAAGTATTTTGTGGCAGGTTAGTCCACATTCCTTTTTTCAGCATCAAAATCTCTTTATCCTTTATCTCAGGAATCTATAACTTGCCTTTCTATTTTGTCCTTCCCTCTCTTAGCCTGAATGAACACCATTATGCAGAGGTAGGAGGTAGGGGAAAGACAAGTTGGGAGTCTCTCTCCTGTAACACTTCTTTCTTCTTTTGCATGAGCAAAAGACAATATAACACACATACTAGATTTACTTCAGTCATGAAAACTTTCATGGCTATTTTGCCCCCCGATTTTTTCTTGTGTGTGCTTTTCCCATCCTTCCCTGTTGGAGTTCATTCTGCATTCCATCCTTCCACAAGAGTCCCTCAAGCAGGGAGTTGCTTATATACATGGCTGAGGTCATTGCTGAATTTCTTAGCTAGTTCTCCCTAAAACCCCTTAACAACTGACATATTTACAGACTGCTCCAGATTATTGAAATACACCGTATGTATTCCATATAAACTAAATAATTTGAATAAATTTGATCTAAAAGTTCAACCAGCTTTATTACACGACCCGCTCCTCTCTTCCTTTTTGTTTCTTGGTGTCCTTCCCTTCTGCATAACTGTCAAGCATCCAGGATCCTCCTACCTGTGTCCTATGAGAAATAAAACCAGCTGGAGATGTGTAGAAAAGTGATCAGTGACTCTCAACCCTAGGTGTTTGATGGAATTACCTCTGGAGTATTTTTTCATTCTTTCTTTTTCTTTGATTGTCCCATCATATGGTCTGGAGGATCAAACCCAGGGCCTTGCAATGCTCTACCATGGAGCTACATTCCAGCCTTCATCTGTGGACCTCAATAACTCAAATGTCTCGGGTGGAGTTAGGACACCAGCGTTTTTCAAACTTTCCCAGATGATGACACCAATCCTATTCTATATGAATTTTCCCCTCACTCTCCCTTTTTCTTGGTCAAAATTTATTCAAATCTAGCCAGCGCAGAGGCACATACTTGTAATTCCTACACTACAGGAGGCTGAGGCAGAAAGATCTCAAGTTTGAGTAACAAATCCCTGTCTCAAAATAAAATATAAAAAGTGATGGTGATATATCTGAGTGTGAAGCCCCAGGGTTCAATCACCAGTATAAATAAATAAATAATAAATAAACAAATAAAATTTAAACATAAAAAGGCTGGGAATGTAGCTTAGTGCAATGGCTTGGGTTCAATTACCAGTACATCAAAAACATGTTTCTCTAAATAGGACACACAAAAGTAAATATCGAATAGTTTCTCTGGTGTGAAAAACTAAAGTGTAAGTAAGGATCAAATGTATAATTGATAATGTGAAATAGGAAGAAAAGGTCTAAAAGAGTAGCTGATGGGAAGGGGGGAGGGGGAAAGAAAAAAGGGAAAAATATGGCAAAATGAAAAAATGGAAACAAAGTTTTGCAATCAAAGCCCTCTGGCAGGCTGAGGGAGGTGGATTCAAAGTTTGAGCCTAGCCTGAGCAAGACCCTATCTCAAAGTAAAAATAGGGTAGGGATTTAGTTCAGCAAAGGTCCAGGATTTAATCCCCAGCATTATAAAAAATAGTCCAAATTATATATGTCAAATCCATCAGATACTTGATGACATTCCCCAAAACTTACGTTTGTGAATAATATTTTCTCCTTTGATTAAAATAAAGGTAAGAACAGAAATCAAAGAAATATCAAACCTGACTTGTAACTAATCATTCTTTGGATAGACATAGGTATCATGGTGAAATATTGCAATTAAATTATCACCACATTAAAATTATTATTATATTATTTAATTTTTCAAAGTCAGTTTCATTTGGTTAAAGCTTATAATGGATATTTGTGTGTATATACATGTATGTGTTATTTGTATGTTACGTATATCAAAAGCATGGAAAATATTAACCTATGTGATATGAATTAGGGGCATAGAAATTCTTCTAATCCAAGTACATGCCACCATTCCTGAATTACTGCCATAAGAGCTTTTTAAAAGACAAAATTATAATAAAAATGAAAACGCCATTGAAGGCTAGTATTATGCATCTATTAGTTATCAATGCCTGAATGCAGAGTAATTGTTCAGATTTTCCCAGGTGCACTGATAGATGGAAATGTTTTGTTTGTTTGTTCTGCATTACTGGGATTGAACCCAGGGCCTTTGCACTGAACTATACCCCCCGCAACGCCCTCCCTTTTTGTGGAGACAGTTCTGCCTAAGTCGCTAAACGACCCAGGTCAGGCTCAAATTCATAATCCTATTTCAGCCTACCTCCCACAGTGCTGGGATTACAGATGTGTGACACTATGATTGGCTTAGTTTGGGATATTTATACTCAAATAGAATATTAACCTACAAGTTATGGAATGATTTCTTGCTACTTCAACACTTCACTGGACATGAAGATGATAATCATTTCACTCTTAAAAGATGAGGTGTTTAAATGTTTCAACTTGGAAGATAATAGCACTAT